>NW_027207461.1:0-361516 GCF_963455315.2 Globicephala melas | reverse complement strand
TGTGTGTGTGTGTGATGTTATATGCTGTGCACTAGGACACAGTGAGCCGTGTGTGTGTGCTGGTATAATCTGAGCATTGAGTCACAGTGTGGTGTGGTGTGTGTGCCATTGCTGGTATGGACTGTGCATTGAATCCCAGCCCTGTGTTAGTGTTTGTGTATTTGGTGCTGTAGAGTCTGCATGAGTCACAGTAAGGTGTGTGTGTGTGCTGCTATAGGCCTAGAATTGAGTCACATCTAGGTGAGTGTATGTGTATACGTATGCTGATATGGGATTTGCATTGAATCACTGAGCAGTATGTGTGTGTGTGTGTGTGTACAGTTTTTGGCTGTGCATTGAGTCACAGTGAACCATGTGTGTGTGGCGAGCTGCTATAGTCACAGCACTGAGTCACAGTTAAATGTGTGGCAGTTGTGTGTGTATGTGTGTGTGTGTATTTGTTGGTGTAGACTGTGCATTGAGTCACAGTGAGTAGTGCAGTGTGTTTGTGTCTGTGATGGTATGGACTGTGGTTTAATCCACTTTGACATGAACTAGTGTGTGTGTTTGCATGTGTGTGTGTGTGTGTCTGTGTGCTGGCACTGGATGACCATTGAGACACAGTGGGCTGTGTGTGTCTGTGTGTCTGTGTGTGCGCTGATATAGACTCTGTATTCAGTCACTGTGAGCTGTGTGTGTGTGTGTATATGTGTGCTCGTATAGGCTGTGCATTGAGTCACAGTGTAGTGTTTGTGTGTGTGTGTGCTGGTACAGGAAGCGTTTTCAGTCACAGTCTCGTGTGTGTGTGTGTGCATGTGAGTTTGTGTGCTGGTATGGGCTTTATTGTGCTGGTATGGGCATTATTGACTCATGGGTGTGTGTGTGAGTGTGTGGTGATACAGACTGCATTGAGTCACAGTGAGCTGTGTGCGTGTGTGCTGGTATAGGCGATTGATTGAGTACCAGTGAGCCATGTGTGAGTGCGTGTTGGGGTGTGTGTGTGTTCTGGTATAGGCTGTGCATTGAGTCACAGTGAGGCCTGCATCTGTGCATGTGTGTGTGTGTGTGCGTGTTTGCTGGTATAGGCTGAGCTTTGAGTCACTCTGAGGTGTGTGTGCATGTGCTTGTAATATTGTGCCTTGATTCACTGTGCCATGTGAGTGTGTGTGCATGCTGGTATAGGTTGTGCATTGAGTCAGAGTGAGAGGTGTTTGTGTCTGTGTGTTCTGGTATAGGCTGACAATTGAGGCACACTGAGGTGTGTGTGCACATGTGTGTGTGTGTGCTGGTACAGCCTGCACATTGAGTCATATTGAGTTGTTTGTGGGTGTATGTGCAGGTAGAGGCAGCACATTGAGTCACAGTGAGGTGTATGTGTGTGATGTTATACGCTATGCACTGATTCATAGGGAGGTTTGTGTGTGTGTGTGTGCACTTTCTGGTATAGGATTTGCATTGAATCACACTGAGCTGTGTTTTTGAGTGTCAGTATGTGTGCATGTGTCGAGGTATGGGCTGTGGATTGACTCACAGTTTGCTGTATGTGCTTCTCTGTGTGTGTATGTCTGCTAGCATACCCTGTGCACTGAGTCACAGGGAGCCGTGTGTGTGTGTGTGTGTTTGTGTGTTTCCAGGTATAGAATGTGCATTCATTCACAGTCAGCCATGTGTGTGTGTGTGAGAGTGCACTGGTATAGGATATGCAGTGAGTCACAGTGAAGGGTGTTTGTTTCATTGTGCGTGTGCTTTCAAAGGCTTACCGGCACAGTGAGATGTGGGTATGAGTGTGCCTGTGTGTGTGTGCTGCCATACACTGTGCCTTGAGTCACAGTGAGCTGTGTTGTGTGTTTGGTGCTGGTATGGAGTGGGCACTGACTCCCAGTGAGCCATGTGTGTGTGCTTGTACAGGCGATTGAGTCATCGTGAGACATGTGTGAGTGCATGTTAGTATGTGTGTGTGTTCACATATAGGCTGTGCATTGAATCACAATAAGGTGTGTACGTGTTCGTGTGTGGGCTATTACAGATTGTGAATTGAGTCACAGTGTCATGTGAGTGTGTGCAGGCTGGTATAGACTGTGCATTGTGTCACAGTGAGGGATGTGTGTGTCTGTGTGTTCTCATGTAGGATGATCATCGAGTCACACTTTGGTGTGTGTGTGTGTGTGTGTGCTGGTATAGGTTGCATATCGCATCACAGTGATGTGTGTGTTTGTTTCTGTGCAGGTACAGGCTGCACATTGAGTCACAGTGAGGTGTATGTGTGTGTGATGTCATACGCTGTGCACTGAGTCACAGTGAGCCGTGTGGTTGTGCTGGTATAAACTGAGCATTGGATCACACTGAGGTGTCATGTGTGTGTATGTGCTGGTGTGGATTGTACATTGAGTCACAACCATGTGTGAGTTTTTGTATGTGTGTGTGCTGGTACAGGCTGTGCACTCAGTCACAGGGAGGTGAGTGTGTGTGTGCGTGCACGTGCTGGTATATGCTTTGCATTGAGTCACACTAAGCTGTGTGTGAGTGTTTGTATGTGTGTGTGTGTGTGTGTGGAGGTACAGGCTGTGTATTGATTCACAGTGAGCCATGTGTGTTTCTTTGTGTGTGTAACTCTGCTAGCATACACTGTGCACTAAGTAACAGGGAGCCATGTGTGTGTGTCTATGTATGTTTTGGCATACTGTGAGCATTGAGTCAAACTGAGGTGTGTTCTGTGTGACTGTATGCACTGGCATGGAATGTGCATGGAATCACATAGAGCTGTACATGTGTGTGTGTGTGTATTTGGTGGTGTAGAGACTGTATTGTGTCGCAGTAAGCTGTGTGTGTATATGTGTGTGTGCTGGTATAGCCTGTGCATTGAGTCACAGTGAACTTTGTGTGTGTGTTTGCTGGGGTAGGCTGTGCTTTGATTCAAGGTGAGCTGTGAGTGTGTGTGCGGTGCTGGTATGGACTGTGCACTGAGTCACAGAGAACCGTGTGTGTGTCTATGTGTGTTTTGGTATAAAGTGAGCATTGAATCACACTGAGTTGTGTGCTGTGTGTTTTTGTGCCCTGGTATGGAGTCTGCATGGAATCACAGTGAGCTGTGCGTGTGTGTGTGTGTATTTGGTTGTGTAGAGTCTCTATTGCATCACAATAAGCTGTGTGTGTGTGTGATGGTACAGGATGTGCACTGTGTCATAGAGAGCAGTGTGTGTGTGTCTCTGCTGGTATAGGCTGTGCATTGACTCACAGTGAGCCTTGTGTGTGTGCAAGTACAGTCTGAGCATTGAGTTACAGTGAGATGTGTTGCATGTGTTTGTGCTGGTAAGAACTGTACATTATGTCAGAATGAGCCGTGCATGTGTGTGTGTGTCTGTGTGTGCGTCTGTGTGCTGGTAGAGGTTGAGCACTGAATCACAGTTAGGTGTGTGTCTGTGAGTGTTCGTATGGGCTTTGCATTGAGTCACTGAGGTGTATGTGTGTGTTTGTGTGTGTGTGTGGTGCTACAGATTTCATTGAATCACAGTGAGCCTTGTGTGTGTCTGTGTGCTGATATAGGCTGTGGATTGAGTCACAGTGAGTTATGTGTGTGTGTGTGCTGCTGTAGACTGCGCATTGAGTCAAAATGAGTTGTTTGTGTGTTACTGTGCTCGTGTAGACTGTGCCTTGAATCACAGTGAGCATGTCTGTGTGTGTGTGCACTAGTATGTGTGGAGCATTTAATCAGTTATTTGTGTTTGTGTGTTTGTGTGCTCGTATGGTCTTTGCATTGAGTAACTGAGGTGTATGTGTGTGTGTGTGTGGTGATACAGACTGTGCATTGAGTCACAGTGAGCCATGTGTGTGTGTGTATGAGAGTGTGTGTGTTGGTGGGCTTTCATTGATTCCATGGGGTGTGTGTGTCTGTGTTTGTTGTGCTAAAGACTGCATTGAGTCACAGTGAGTCGTGTGTGTGTGTGCTGGTATACGCGATTGATTGAGTCACGGTCAGCCATGTGTGTGTGCATGATGGTATGTGTGTGTGTTCTTCTATAGGCTGTGCATTGAGTCACAGTGAACCCTGTATCTGTGCAGGTGTGTATGTGTGTGTGCTGGTATAGGCTGTGCATTGAGTCCCACTGAGGTGTGTGTGTATGCTTGTGTGTTTTGGTATACATTGTACATTGAGTCAGAGTGCTGTGTGTTTGTGTGCACGCTGGTATAGTCTGTGCATTGAGTCACAGTTATGTGTGTGTGTGTCTGCGTGTTCTGGTATAGGCTTACCGTTCTGTCACACAGGGGTGTGTGTGTGCTGGTATAGGCTCCACTTTTTGTCACAGTGAGGTGTGTGTGTGTGTATGTGCAGGTACAAGCTGCATATTGAGTCACAGTGTGGGGTGTGTGTGTGTGTGTGCCGTTGCTGGTATGGACTGTGCATTGAATCCCAGCCCTGTGTTAGTGTTTGTGTATTTGATGCTGTAGAGTCTGCATGAGTCACAGTAAGGTGTGTGTGTGTGCTGCTATAGGCCTAGAATTGAGTCACACCTAGGTGAGTGTATGTGTATGTGTATGCTGATATGGGATTTGCATTAAATCACTGAGCGGTGTGTGTGTATGTGTGTACAATTATTGGCTGTGCATTGAGTCACAGTGAACCATGTGTGTGTGGTGAGCTGCTATAGTCACAGCACTGAGTCACAGTTAAATGTGTGGGAGTTGTGTGTGTATGTGTGTGTGTGTATTTGCTGGTGTAGACTGTGCATTGAGTCACAGTGAGTAGTGCGGTGTGTTTGTGTCTGTGATGGTATGGACTGTGGTTTAATCCACTTTGACATGAACTAGTGTGTGTGTTTGCGTGTGTGTGTGTGTGTGTGTGCTGGCACTGGATGACCATTGAGACACAGTGGGCTGTGTGTGTCTGTATGTGCGCTGATATCGACTCTGTATTCAGTCACTGTGAGCTCTGTGTGTGTGTGTGTGTATGTGTGCTCGTATAGGCTGTGCATTGAGTCACAGTGTAGTGTTTGTGTGTGTGTGTGCTGGTACAGGAAGCGTTTTCAGTCACAGTCTCGTGTGTGTGTGTGTGCATGTGAGTTTGTGTGCTGGTATGGGCTTTATTGTGCTGGTATGGGCATTATTGACTCATGGGTGTGTGTGTGAGTGTGTGGTGATACAGACTGCATTGAGTCAGAGTGAGCTGTGTGCGTGTGTGCTGGTATAGGCGATTGATTGAGTACCAGTGAGCCATGTGTGAGTGCGTGTTGGGGTGTGTGTGTGTTCTGGTATAGGCTGTGCATTGAGTCACAGTGAGGCCTGCATCTGTGCATGTGTGTGTGCGTGTGCATGTGTGCTGGTATAGGCTGAGCTTTGAGTCACTCTGAGGTGTGTGTGCATGTGCTTGTAACATTGTGCCTTGATTCACTGTGCCATGTGAGTGTGTGTGCATGCTGGTATAGGTTGTGCATTGAGTCAGAGTGAGAGGTGTTTGTGTCTGTGTGTTCTGGTATAGGCTGACAATTGAGGCACACTGAGGTGTGTGTGCACATGTGTGTGTGTGTGCTGGTACAGCCTGCACATTGAGTCATATTGAGTTGTTTGTGGGTGTATGTGCAGGTAGAGGCAGCACATTGAGTCACAGTGAGGTGTATGTGTGTGATGTTATACGCTATGCACTGATTCATAGGGAGGTTTGTGTGTGTGTGTGTGCACTTTCTGGTATAGGATTTGCATTGAATCACACTGAGCTGTGTTTTTGAGTGTCAGTATGTGTGCATGTGTCGAGGTATGGGCTGTGGATTGACTCACAGTTTGCTGTATGTGCTTCTCTGTGTGTGTATGTCTGCTAGCATATCCTGTGCACTGAGTCACAGGGAGCCGTGTGTGTGTGTGTGTTTGTGTGTTTCCAGGTATAGAGTGTGCATTCATTCACAGTCATCCATGTGTGTGTGTGTGAGAGTGCACTGGTATAGGATATGCAGTGAGTCACAGTGAGGGGTGTTTGTTTCATTGTGCATGTGCTTTCACAGGCTTACCGGCACAGTGAGATGTGGGTATGAGTGTGCCTGTGTGTGTGTGCTGCCATACACTGTGCCTTGAGTCACAGTGAGCTGTGTTGTGTGTTTGGTGCTGGTATGGAGTGGGCACTGACTCCCAGTGAGCCATGTGTGTGTGCTTGTACAGGCGATTGAGTCATCGTGAGACATGTGTGAGTGCATGTTAGTATGTGTGTGTGTTCACATATAGGCTGTGCATTGAATCACAATAAGGTGTGTACGTGTTCGTGTGTGGGCTATTACAGATTGTGCATTGAGTCACAGTGTCATGTGAGTGTGTGCAGGCTGGTATAGACTGTGCATTGTGTCACAGTGAGGGATGTGTGTGTCTGTGTGTTCTCATGTAGGATGACCGAGTCACACTTTGGTGTGTGTGTGTGTGTGTGTGTGTGTGTGCTGGTATAGGTTGCATATCGCATCACAGTGATGTGTGTGTTTGTTTCTGTGCAGGTACAGGCTGCACATTGAGTCACAGTGAGGTGTATGTGTGTGTGATGTCATACGCTGTGCACTGAGTCACAGTGAGCCGTGTGGTTGTGCTGGTATAAACTGAGCATTGGATCACACTGAGGTGTCATGTGTGTGTATGTGCTGGTGTGGATTGTACATTGAGTCACAACCATGTGTGAGTTTTTGTATGTGTGTGTGCTGGTACAGGCTGTGCACTCAGTCACAGGGAGGTGAGTGTGTGTGTGGGTGCACGTGCTGGTATATGCTTTGCATTGAGTCACACTAAGCTGTGTGTGAGTGTTTGTATGTGTGTGTGTGTGGAGGTACAGGCTGTGTATTGATTCACAGTGAGCCATGTGTGTTTCTTTGTGTGTGTAACTCTGCTAGCATACACTGTGCACTAAGTAACAGGGAGCCATGTGTGTGTGTCTATGTATGTTTTGGCATACTGTGAGCATTGAGTCAAACTGAGGTGTGTTCTGTGTGACTGTATGCACTGGCATGGAATGTGCATGGAATCACATAGAGCTGTACATGTGTGTGTGTGTGTATTTGGTGGTGTAGAGACTGTATTGTGTCGCAGTAAGCTGTGTGTGTATATGTGTGTGTGCTGGTATAGCCTGTGCATTGAGTCACAGTGAACTTTGTGTGTGTGTTTGCTGGGGTAGGCTGTGCTTTGATTCAAGGTGAGCTGTGAGTGTGTGTGCGGTGCTGGTATGGACTGTGCACTGAGTCACAGAGAACCGTGTGTGTGTCTATGTGTGTTTTGGTATAAAGTGAGCATTGAATCACACTGAGTTGTGTGCTGTGTGTTTTTGTGCCCTGGTATGGAGTCTGCATGGAATCACAGTGAGCTGTGCGTGTGTGTGTGTGTATTTGGTTGTGTAGAGTCTCTATTGCATCACAATAAGCTGTGTGTGTGTGTGATGGTACAGGATGTGCACTGTGTCATAGAGAGCAGTGTGTGTGTGTCTCTGCTGGTATAGGCTGTGCATTGACTCACAGTGAGCCTTGTGTGTGTGCAAGTACAGTCTGAGCATTGAGTTACAGTGAGATGTGTTGCATGTGTTTGTGCTGGTAAGAACTGTACATTATGTCAGAATGAGCCGTGCATGTGTGTGTGTGTCTGTGTGTGCGTCTGTGTGCTGGTAGAGGTTGAGCACTGAATCACAGTTAGGTGTGTGTCTGTGAGTGTTCGTATGGGCTTTGCATTGAGTCACTGAGGTGTATGTGTGTGTTTGTGTGTGTGTGTGGTGCTACAGATTTCATTGAATCACAGTGAGCCTTGTGTGTGTCTGTGTGCTGATATAGGCTGTGGATTGAGTCACAGTGAGTTATGTGTGTGTGTGTGCTGCTGTAGACTGCGCATTGAGTCAAAATGAGTTGTTTGTGTGTTACTGTGCTCGTGTAGACTGTGCCTTGAATCACAGTGAGCATGTCTGTGTGTGTGTGCACTAGTATGTGTGGAGCATTTAATCAGTTATTTGTGTTTGTGTGTTTGTGTGCTCGTATGGTCTTTGCATTGAGTAACTGAGGTGTATGTGTGTGTGTGTGTGGTGATACAGACTGTGCATTGAGTCACAGTGAGCCATGTGTGTGTGTGTATGAGAGTGTGTGTGTTGGTGGGCTTTCATTGATTCCATGGGGTGTGTGTGTCTGTGTTTGTTGTGCTAAAGACTGCATTGAGTCACAGTGAGTCGTGTGTGTGTGTGCTGGTATACGCGATTGATTGAGTCACGGTCAGCCATGTGTGTGTGCATGATGGTATGTGTGTGTGTTCTTCTATAGGCTGTGCATTGAGTCACAGTGAACCCTGTATCTGTGCAGGTGTGTATGTGTGTGTGCTGGTATAGGCTGTGCATTGAGTCCCACTGAGGTGTGTGTGTATGCTTGTGTGTTTTGGTATACATTGTACATTGAGTCAGAGTGCTGTGTGTTTGTGTGCACGCTGGTATAGTCTGTGCATTGAGTCACAGTTATGTGTGTGTGTGTCTGCGTGTTCTGGTATAGGCTTACCGTTCTGTCACACAGGGGTGTGTGTGTGCTGGTATAGGCTCCACTTTTTGTCACAGTGAGGTGTGTGTGTGTGTATGTGCAGGTACAAGCTGCATATTGAGTCACAGTGTGGGGTGTGTGTGTGTGTGTGCCGTTGCTGGTATGGACTGTGCATTGAATCCCAGCCCTGTGTTAGTGTTTGTGTATTTGATGCTGTAGAGTCTGCATGAGTCACAGTAAGGTGTGTGTGTGTGCTGCTATAGGCCTAGAATTGAGTCACACCTAGGTGAGTGTATGTGTATGTGTATGCTGATATGGGATTTGCATTAAATCACTGAGCGGTGTGTGTGTATGTGTGTACAATTATTGGCTGTGCATTGAGTCACAGTGAACCATGTGTGTGTGGTGAGCTGCTATAGTCACAGCACTGAGTCACAGTTAAATGTGTGGGAGTTGTGTGTGTATGTGTGTGTGTGTATTTGCTGGTGTAGACTGTGCATTGAGTCACAGTGAGTAGTGCGGTGTGTTTGTGTCTGTGATGGTATGGACTGTGGTTTAATCCACTTTGACATGAACTAGTGTGTGTGTTTGCGTGTGTGTGTGTGTGTGTGTGCTGGCACTGGATGACCATTGAGACACAGTGGGCTGTGTGTGTCTGTATGTGCGCTGATATCGACTCTGTATTCAGTCACTGTGAGCTCTGTGTGTGTGTGTGTGTATGTGTGCTCGTATAGGCTGTGCATTGAGTCACAGTGTAGTGTTTGTGTGTGTGTGTGCTGGTACAGGAAGCGTTTTCAGTCACAGTCTCGTGTGTGTGTGTGTGCATGTGAGTTTGTGTGCTGGTATGGGCTTTATTGTGCTGGTATGGGCATTATTGACTCATGGGTGTGTGTGTGAGTGTGTGGTGATACAGACTGCATTGAGTCAGAGTGAGCTGTGTGCGTGTGTGCTGGTATAGGCGATTGATTGAGTACCAGTGAGCCATGTGTGAGTGCGTGTTGGGGTGTGTGTGTGTTCTGGTATAGGCTGTGCATTGAGTCACAGTGAGGCCTGCATCTGTGCATGTGTGTGTGCGTGTGCATGTGTGCTGGTATAGGCTGAGCTTTGAGTCACTCTGAGGTGTGTGTGCATGTGCTTGTAACATTGTGCCTTGATTCACTGTGCCATGTGAGTGTGTGTGCATGCTGGTATAGGTTGTGCATTGAGTCAGAGTGAGAGGTGTTTGTGTCTGTGTGTTCTGGTATAGGCTGACAATTGAGGCACACTGAGGTGTGTGTGCACATGTGTGTGTGTGTGCTGGTACAGCCTGCACATTGAGTCATATTGAGTTGTTTGTGGGTGTATGTGCAGGTAGAGGCAGCACATTGAGTCACAGTGAGGTGTATGTGTGTGATGTTATACGCTATGCACTGATTCATAGGGAGGTTTGTGTGTGTGTGTGTGCACTTTCTGGTATAGGATTTGCATTGAATCACACTGAGCTGTGTTTTTGAGTGTCAGTATGTGTGCATGTGTCGAGGTATGGGCTGTGGATTGACTCACAGTTTGCTGTATGTGCTTCTCTGTGTGTGTATGTCTGCTAGCATATCCTGTGCACTGAGTCACAGGGAGCCGTGTGTGTGTGTGTGTTTGTGTGTTTCCAGGTATAGAGTGTGCATTCATTCACAGTCATCCATGTGTGTGTGTGTGAGAGTGCACTGGTATAGGATATGCAGTGAGTCACAGTGAGGGGTGTTTGTTTCATTGTGCATGTGCTTTCACAGGCTTACCGGCACAGTGAGATGTGGGTATGAGTGTGCCTGTGTGTGTGTGCTGCCATACACTGTGCCTTGAGTCACAGTGAGCTGTGTTGTGTGTTTGGTGCTGGTATGGAGTGGGCACTGACTCCCAGTGAGCCATGTGTGTGTGCTTGTACAGGCGATTGAGTCATCGTGAGACATGTGTGAGTGCATGTTAGTATGTGTGTGTGTTCACATATAGGCTGTGCATTGAATCACAATAAGGTGTGTACGTGTTCGTGTGTGGGCTATTACAGATTGTGCATTGAGTCACAGTGTCATGTGAGTGTGTGCAGGCTGGTATAGACTGTGCATTGTGTCACAGTGAGGGATGTGTGTGTCTGTGTGTTCTCATGTAGGATGACCGAGTCACACTTTGGTGTGTGTGTGTGTGTGTGTGTGTGTGCTGGTATAGGTTGCATATCGCATCACAGTGATGTGTGTGTTTGTTTCTGTGCAGGTACAGGCTGCACATTGAGTCACAGTGAGGTGTATGTGTGTGTGATGTCATACGCTGTGCACTGAGTCACAGTGAGCCGTGTGGTTGTGCTGGTATAAACTGAGCATTGGATCACACTGAGGTGTCATGTGTGTGTATGTGCTGGTGTGGATTGTACATTGAGTCACAACCATGTGTGAGTTTTTGTATGTGTGTGTGCTGGTACAGGCTGTGCACTCAGTCACAGGGAGGTGAGTGTGTGTGTGGGTGCACGTGCTGGTATATGCTTTGCATTGAGTCACACTAAGCTGTGTGTGAGTGTTTGTATGTGTGTGTGTGTGGAGGTACAGGCTGTGTATTGATTCACAGTGAGCCATGTGTGTTTCTTTGTGTGTGTAACTCTGCTAGCATACACTGTGCACTAAGTAACAGGGAGCCATGTGTGTGTGTCTATGTATGTTTTGGCATACTGTGAGCATTGAGTCAAACTGAGGTGTGTTCTGTGTGACTGTATGCACTGGCATGGAATGTGCATGGAATCACATAGAGCTGTGCATGTGTGTGTGTGTGTGTATTTGGTGGTGTAGAGACTGTATTGTGTCGCAGTAAGCTGTGTGTGTATATGTGTGTGTGCTGGTATAGCCTGTGCATTGAGTCACAGTGAACTGTGTGTGTGTGTTTGCTGGGGTAGGCTGTGCTTTGATTCAAGGTGAGCTGTGAGTGTGTGTGCGGTGCTGGTATGGACTGTGCACTGAGTCACAGAGAACCGTGTGTGTGTCTATGTGTGTTTTGGTATAAAGTGAGCATTGAATCACACTGAGTAGGGTGCTGTGTGTTTTTGTGCACTGGTATGGAGTCTGCATGGAATCACAGTGAGCTGTGCGTGTGTGTGTGTGTATTTGGTTGTGTAGAGTTTCTATTGCATCACAATAAGCTGTGTGTGTGTGTGATGGTACAGGATATGCACTGTGTCATAGAGAGCAGTGTGTGTGTGTCTCTGCTGGTATAGGCTGTGCATTGACTCACAGTGAGCCTTGTGTGTGTGCAAGTACAGTCTGAGCATTGAGTTACAGTGAGATGTGTTGCATGTGTTTTTGTTGGTAAGAACTGTACATTATGTCAGAATGAGCCGTGCATGTGTGTGTGTGTCTGTGTGTGCATCTGTATGCTGGTAGAAGTTGAGCACTGAATCACAGTTAGGTGTGTGTCTGTGAGTGTTCGTATGGGCTTTGCATTGAGTCACTGAGGTGTATGTGTGTGTTTGTGTGTGTGTGTGGTGCTACAGATTTCATTGAATCACAGTGAGCCTTGTGTGTGTCTGTGTGCTGATATAGGCTGTGGATTGAGTCACAGTGAGTTATGTGTGTGTGTGTGCTGCTGTAGACTGCGCATTGAGTCAAAATGAGTTGTTTGTGTGTTACTGTGCTCATGTAGACTGTGCCTTGAATCACAGTGAGCATGTCTGTGTGTGTGTGCACTAGTATGTGTGGAGCATTTAATCAGTTATTTGTGTTTGTGTGTTTGTGTGCTCGTATGGTCTTTGCATTGAGTAACTGAGGTGTATGTGTGTGTGTGTGTGGTGATACAGACTGTGCATTGAGTCACAGTGAGCCATGTGTGTGTGTGTATGAGAGTGGGTGTGTTGGTGGGCTTTCATTGATTCCATGGTGTGTGTGTGTCTGTGTTTGTTGTGCTAAAGACGGCATTGAGTCACAGTGAGTCGTGTGTGTGTGTGCTGGTATACGCGATTGATTGAGTCACGGTCAGCCATGTGTGTGTGCATGATGGTATGTGTGTGTGTTCTTCTATAGGCTGTGCATTGAGTCACAGTGAACCCTGTATCTGTGCAGGTGTGTATGTGTGTGTGCTGGTATAGGCTGTGCATTGAGTCCCACTGAGGTGTGTGTGTATGCTTGTGTGTTTTGGTATACATTGTACATTGAGTCAGAGTGCTGTGTGTTTGTGTGCACGCTGGTATAGTCTGTGCATTGAGTCACAGTTATGTGTGTGTGTGTCTGCGTGTTCTGGTATAGGCTTACCGTTCTGTCACACAGGGGTGTGTGTGTGCTGGTATAGGCTCCACTTTTTGTCACAGTGAGGTGTGTGTGTGTGTATGTGCAGGTACAAGCTGCATATTGAGTCACAGTGTGGGGTGTGTGTGTGTGTGTGCCGTTGCTGGTATGGACTGTGCATTGAATCCCAGCCCTGTGTTAGTGTTTGTGTATTTGATGCTGTAGAGTCTGCATGAGTCACAGTAAGGTGTGTGTGTGTGCTGCTATAGGCCTAGAATTGAGTCACACCTAGGTGAGTGTATGTGTATGTGTATGCTGATATGGGATTTACATTGAATCACTGAGCGGTGTGTGTGTGTGTATGTGTGTACAGTTATTGGCTGTGCATTGAGTCACAGTGAACCATGTGTGTATGGCGAGCTGCTATAATCACAGCACTGAGTCACAGTTAAATGTGTGGGAGTTGTGTGTGTATGTGTGTGTGTGTATTTGCTGGTGTAGACTGTGCATTGAGTCACAGTGAGTAGTGCGGTGTGTTTGTGTCTGTGATGGTATGGACTGTGGTTTAATCCACTTTGACATGAACTAGTGTGTGTGTTTGCGTGTGTGTGTGTGTGTGTGTGCTGGCACTGGATGACCATTGAGACACAGTGGGCTGTGTGTGTCTGTATGTGCGCTGATATCGACTCTGTATTCAGTCACTGTGAGCTCTGTGTGTGTGTGTGTATGTGTGCTCGTATAGGCTGTGCATTGAGTCACAGTGTAGTGTTTGTGTGTGTGTGTGCTGGTACAGGAAGCGTTTTCAGTCACAGTCTCGTGTGTGTGTGTGTGCATGTGAGTTTGTGTGCTGGTATGGGCTTTATTGTGCTGGTATGGGCATTATTGACTCATGGGTGTGTGTGTGAGTGTGTGGTGATACAGACTGCATTGAGTCAGAGTGAGCTGTGTGCGTGTGTGCTGGTATAGGCGATTGATTGAGTACCAGTGAGCCATGTGTGAGTGCGTGTTGGGGTGTGTGTGTGTTCTGGTATAGGCTGTGCATTGAGTCACAGTGAGGCCTGCATCTGTGCATGTGTGTGTGCGTGTGCATGTGTGCTGGTATAGGCTGAGCTTTGAGTCACTCTGAGGTGTGTGTGCATGTGCTTGTAACATTGTGCCTTGATTCACTGTGCCATGTGAGTGTGTGTGCATGCTGGTATAGGTTGTGCATTGAGTCAGAGTGAGAGGTGTTTGTGTCTGTGTGTTCTGGTATAGGCTGACAATTGAGGCACACTGAGGTGTGTGTGCACATGTGTGTGTGTGTGCTGGTACAGCCTGCACATTGAGTCATATTGAGTTGTTTGTGGGTGTATGTGCAGGTAGAGGCAGCACATTGAGTCACAGTGAGGTGTATGTGTGTGATGTTATACGCTATGCACTGATTCATAGGGAGGTTTGTGTGTGTGTGTGTGCACTTTCTGGTATAGGATTTGCATTGAATCACACTGAGCTGTGTTTTTGAGTGTCAGTATGTGTGCATGTGTCGAGGTATGGGCTGTGGATTGACTCACAGTTTGCTGTATGTGCTTCTCTGTGTGTGTATGTCTGCTAGCATATCCTGTGCACTGAGTCACAGGGAGCCGTGTGTGTGTGTGTTTGTGTGTTTCCAGGTATAGAGTGTGCATTCATTCACAGTCATCCATGTGTGTGTGTGTGAGAGTGCACTGGTATAGGATATGCAGTGAGTCACAGTGAGGGGTGTTTGTTTCATTGTGCATGTGCTTTCACAGGCTTACCGGCACAGTGAGATGTGGGTATGAGTGTGCCTGTGTGTGTGTGCTGCCATACACTGTGCCTTGAGTCACAGTGAGCTGTGTTGTGTGTTTGGTGCTGGTATGGAGTGGGCACTGACTCCCAGTGAGCCATGTGTGTGTGCTTGTACAGGCGATTGAGTCATCGTGAGACATGTGTGAGTGCATGTTAGTATGTGTGTGTGTTCACATATAGGCTGTGCATTGAATCACAATAAGGTGTGTACGTGTTCGTGTGTGGGCTATTACAGATTGTGCATTGAGTCACAGTGTCATGTGAGTGTGTGCAGGCTGGTATAGACTGTGCATTGTGTCACAGTGAGGGATGTGTGTGTCTGTGTGTTCTCATGTAGGATGACCGAGTCACACTTTGGTGTGTGTGTGTGTGTGTGTGTGTGTGCTGGTATAGGTTGCATATCGCATCACAGTGATGTGTGTGTTTGTTTCTGTGCAGGTACAGGCTGCACATTGAGTCACAGTGAGGTGTATGTGTGTGTGATGTCATACGCTGTGCACTGAGTCACAGTGAGCCGTGTGGTTGTGCTGGTATAAACTGAGCATTGGATCACACTGAGGTGTCATGTGTGTGTATGTGCTGGTGTGGATTGTACATTGAGTCACAACCATGTGTGAGTTTTTGTATGTGTGTGTGCTGGTACAGGCTGTGCACTCAGTCACAGGGAGGTGAGTGTGTGTGTGGGTGCACGTGCTGGTATATGCTTTGCATTGAGTCACACTAAGCTGTGTGTGAGTGTTTGTATGTGTGTGTGTGTGGAGGTACAGGCTGTGTATTGATTCACAGTGAGCCATGTGTGTTTCTTTGTGTGTGTAACTCTGCTAGCATACACTGTGCACTAAGTAACAGGGAGCCATGTGTGTGTGTCTATGTATGTTTTGGCATACTGTGAGCATTGAGTCAAACTGAGGTGTGTTCTGTGTGACTGTATGCACTGGCATGGAATGTGCATGGAATCACATAGAGCTGTGCATGTGTGTGTGTGTGTGTATTTGGTGGTGTAGAGACTGTATTGTGTCGCAGTAAGCTGTGTGTGTATATGTGTGTGTGCTGGTATAGCCTGTGCATTGAGTCACAGTGAACTGTGTGTGTGTGTTTGCTGGGGTAGGCTGTGCTTTGATTCAAGGTGAGCTGTGAGTGTGTGTGCGGTGCTGGTATGGACTGTGCACTGAGTCACAGAGAACCGTGTGTGTGTCTATGTGTGTTTTGGTATAAAGTGAGCATTGAATCACACTGAGTAGGGTGCTGTGTGTTTTTGTGCACTGGTATGGAGTCTGCATGGAATCACAGTGAGCTGTGCGTGTGTGTGTGTGTATTTGGTTGTGTAGAGTTTCTATTGCATCACAATAAGCTGTGTGTGTGTGTGATGGTACAGGATATGCACTGTGTCATAGAGAGCAGTGTGTGTGTGTCTCTGCTGGTATAGGCTGTGCATTGACTCACAGTGAGCCTTGTGTGTGTGCAAGTACAGTCTGAGCATTGAGTTACAGTGAGATGTGTTGCATGTGTTTTTGTTGGTAAGAACTGTACATTATGTCAGAATGAGCCGTGCATGTGTGTGTGTGTCTGTGTGTGCATCTGTATGCTGGTAGAAGTTGAGCACTGAATCACAGTTAGGTGTGTGTCTGTGAGTGTTCGTATGGGCTTTGCATTGAGTCACTGAGGTGTATGTGTGTGTTTGTGTGTGTGTGTGGTGCTACAGATTTCATTGAATCACAGTGAGCCTTGTGTGTGTCTGTGTGCTGATATAGGCTGTGGATTGAGTCACAGTGAGTTATGTGTGTGTGTGTGCTGCTGTAGACTGCGCATTGAGTCAAAATGAGTTGTTTGTGTGTTACTGTGCTCATGTAGACTGTGCCTTGAATCACAGTGAGCATGTCTGTGTGTGTGTGCACTAGTATGTGTGGAGCATTTAATCAGTTATTTGTGTTTGTGTGTTTGTGTGCTCGTATGGTCTTTGCATTGAGTAACTGAGGTGTATGTGTGTGTGTGTGTGGTGATACAGACTGTGCATTGAGTCACAGTGAGCCATGTGTGTGTGTGTATGAGAGTGGGTGTGTTGGTGGGCTTTCATTGATTCCATGGTGTGTGTGTGTCTGTGTTTGTTGTGCTAAAGACGGCATTGAGTCACAGTGAGTCGTGTGTGTGTGTGCTGGTATACGCGATTGATTGAGTCACGGTCAGCCATGTGTGTGTGCATGATGGTATGTGTGTGTGTTCTTCTATAGGCTGTGCATTGAGTCACAGTGAACCCTGTATCTGTGCAGGTGTGTATGTGTGTGTGCTGGTATAGGCTGTGCATTGAGTCCCACTGAGGTGTGTGTGTATGCTTGTGTGTTTTGGTATACATTGTACATTGAGTCAGAGTGCTGTGTGTTTGTGTGCACGCTGGTATAGTCTGTGCATTGAGTCACAGTTATGTGTGTGTGTGTCTGCGTGTTCTGGTATAGGCTTACCGTTCTGTCACACAGGGGTGTGTGTGTGCTGGTATAGGCTCCACTTTTTGTCACAGTGAGGTGTGTGTGTGTGTATGTGCAGGTACAAGCTGCATATTGAGTCACAGTGTGGGGTGTGTGTGTGTGTGTGCCGTTGCTGGTATGGACTGTGCATTGAATCCCAGCCCTGTGTTAGTGTTTGTGTATTTGATGCTGTAGAGTCTGCATGAGTCACAGTAAGGTGTGTGTGTGTGCTGCTATAGGCCTAGAATTGAGTCACACCTAGGTGAGTGTATGTGTATGTGTATGCTGATATGGGATTTACATTGAATCACTGAGCGGTGTGTGTGTGTGTATGTGTGTACAGTTATTGGCTGTGCATTGAGTCACAGTGAACCATGTGTGTATGGCGAGCTGCTATAATCACAGCACTGAGTCACAGTTAAATGTGTGGGAGTTGTGTGTGTATGTGTGTGTGTGTATTTGCTGGTGTAGACTGTGCATTGAGTCACAGTGAGTAGTGCGGTGTGTTTGTGTCTGTGATGGTATGGACTGTGGTTTAATCCACTTTGACATGAACTAGTGTGTGTGTTTGCGTGTGTGTGTGTGTGTGTGTGCTGGCACTGGATGACCATTGAGACACAGTGGGCTGTGTGTGTCTGTATGTGCGCTGATATCGACTCTGTATTCAGTCACTGTGAGCTCTGTGTGTGTGTGTGTGTATGTGTGCTCGTATAGGCTGTGCATTGAGTCACAGTGTAGTGTTTGTGTGTGTGTGTGCTGGTACAGGAAGCGTTTTCAGTCACAGTCTCGTGTGTGTGTGTGTGCATGTGAGTTTGTGTGCTGGTATGGGCTTTATTGTGCTGGTATGGGCATTATTGACTCATGGGTGTGTGTGTGAGTGTGTGGTGATACAGACTGCATTGAGTCAGAGTGAGCTGTGTGCGTGTGTGCTGGTATAGGCGATTGATTGAGTACCAGTGAGCCATGTGTGAGTGCGTGTTGGGGTGTGTGTGTGTTCTGGTATAGGCTGTGCATTGAGTCACAGTGAGGCCTGCATCTGTGCATGTGTGTGTGCGTGTGCATGTGTGCTGGTATAGGCTGAGCTTTGAGTCACTCTGAGGTGTGTGTGCATGTGCTTGTAACATTGTGCCTTGATTCACTGTGCCATGTGAGTGTGTGTGCATGCTGGTATAGGTTGTGCATTGAGTCAGAGTGAGAGGTGTTTGTGTCTGTGTGTTCTGGTATAGGCTGACAATTGAGGCACACTGAGGTGTGTGTGCACATGTGTGTGTGTGTGCTGGTACAGCCTGCACATTGAGTCATATTGAGTTGTTTGTGGGTGTATGTGCAGGTAGAGGCAGCACATTGAGTCACAGTGAGGTGTATGTGTGTGATGTTATACGCTATGCACTGATTCATAGGGAGGTTTGTGTGTGTGTGTGTGCACTTTCTGGTATAGGATTTGCATTGAATCACACTGAGCTGTGTTTTTGAGTGTCAGTATGTGTGCATGTGTCGAGGTATGGGCTGTGGATTGACTCACAGTTTGCTGTATGTGCTTCTCTGTGTGTGTATGTCTGCTAGCATATCCTGTGCACTGAGTCACAGGGAGCCGTGTGTGTGTGTGTGTTTGTGTGTTTCCAGGTATAGAGTGTGCATTCATTCACAGTCAGCCATGTGTGTGTGTGTGAGAGTGCACTGGTATAGGATATGCAGTGAGTCACAGTGAGGGGTGTTTGTTTCATTGTGCATGTGCTTTCACAGGCTTACCGGCACAGTGAGATGTGGGTATGAGTGTGCCTGTGTGTGTGTGCTGCCATACACTGTGCCTTGAGTCACAGTGAGCTGTGTTGTGTGTTTGGTGCTGGTATGGAGTGGGCACTGACTCCCAGTGAGCCATGTGTGTGTGCTTGTACAGGCGATTGAGTCATCGTGAGACATGTGTGAGTGCATGTTAGTATGTGTGTGTGTTCACATATAGGCTGTGCATTGAATCACAATAAGGTGTGTACGTGTTCGTGTGTGGGCTATTACAGATTGTGCATTGAGTCACAGTGTCATGTGAGTGTGTGCAGGCTGGTATAGACTGTGCATTGTGTCACAGTGAGGGATGTGTGTGTCTGTGTGTTCTCATGTAGGATGACCGAGTCACACTTTGGTGTGTGTGTGTGTGTGTGTGTGTGTGCTGGTATAGGTTGCATATCGCATCACAGTGATGTGTGTGTTTGTTTCTGTGCAGGTACAGGCTGCACATTGAGTCACAGTGAGGTGTATGTGTGTGTGATGTCATACGCTGTGCACTGAGTCACAGTGAGCCGTGTGGTTGTGCTGGTATAAACTGAGCATTGGATCACACTGAGGTGTCATGTGTGTGTATGTGCTGGTGTGGATTGTACATTGAGTCACAACCATGTGTGAGTTTTTGTATGTGTGTGTGCTGGTACAGGCTGTGCACTCAGTCACAGGGAGGTGAGTGTGTGTGTGGGTGCACGTGCTGGTATATGCTTTGCATTGAGTCACACTAAGCTGTGTGTGAGTGTTTGTATGTGTGTGTGTGTGGAGGTACAGGCTGTGTATTGATTCACAGTGAGCCATGTGTGTTTCTTTGTGTGTGTAACTCTGCTAGCATACACTGTGCACTAAGTAACAGGGAGCCATGTGTGTGTGTCTATGTATGTTTTGGCATACTGTGAGCATTGAGTCAAACTGAGGTGTGTTCTGTGTGACTGTATGCACTGGCATGGAATGTGCATGGAATCACATAGAGCTGTGCATGTGTGTGTGTGTGTGTATTTGGTGGTGTAGAGACTGTATTGTGTCACAGTAAGCTGTGTGTGTATATGTGTGTGTGCTGGTATAGCCTGTGCATTGAGTCACAGTGAACTGTGTGTGTGTGTTTGCTGGGGTAGGCTGTGCTTTGATTCAAGGTGAGCTGTGAGTGTGTGTGCGGTGCTGGTATGGACTGTGCACTGAGTCACAGAGAACCGTGTGTGTGTCTATGTGTGTTTTGGTATAAAGTGAGCATTGAATCACACTGAGTAGGGTGCTGTGTGTTTTTGTGCACTGGTATGGAGTCTGCATGGAATCACAGTGAGCTGTGCGTGTGTGTGTGTGTATTTGGTTGTGTAGAGTTTCTATTGCATCACAATAAGCTGTGTGTGTGTGTGATGGTACAGGATATGCACTGTGTCATAGAGAGCAGTGTGTGTGTGTCTCTGCTGGTATAGGCTGTGCATTGACTCACAGTGAGCCTTGTGTGTGTGCAAGTACAGTCTGAGCATTGAGTTACAGTGAGATGTGTTGCATGTGTTTTTGTTGGTAAGAACTGTACATTATGTCAGAATGAGCCGTGCATGTGTGTGTGTGTCTGTGTGTGCATCTGTATGCTGGTAGAAGTTGAGCACTGAATCACAGTTAGGTGTGTGTCTGTGAGTGTTCGTATGGGCTTTGCATTGAGTCACTGAGGTGTATGTGTGTGTTTGTGTGTGTGTGTGGTGCTACAGATTTCATTGAATCACAGTGAGCCTTGTGTGTGTCTGTGTGCTGATATAGGCTGTGGATTGAGTCACAGTGAGTTATGTGTGTGTGTGTGCTGCTGTAGACTGCGCATTGAGTCAAAATGAGTTGTTTGTGTGTTACTGTGCTCATGTAGACTGTGCCTTGAATCACAGTGAGCATGTCTGTGTGTGTGTGCACTAGTATGTGTGGAGCATTTAATCAGTTATTTGTGTTTGTGTGTTTGTGTGCTCGTATGGTCTTTGCATTGAGTAACTGAGGTGTATGTGTGTGTGTGTGTGGTGATACAGACTGTGCATTGAGTCACAGTGAGCCATGTGTGTGTGTGTATGAGAGTGGGTGTGTTGGTGGGCTTTCATTGATTCCATGGGGTGTGTGTGTCTGTGTTTGTTGTGCTAAAGACGGCATTGAGTCACAGTGAGTCGTGTGTGTGTGTGCTGGTATACGCGATTGATTGAGTCACGGTCAGCCATGTGTGTGTGCATGATGGTATGTGTGTGTGTTCTTCTATAGGCTGTGCATTGAGTCACAGTGAACCCTGTATCTGTGCAGGTGTGTATGTGTGTGTGCTGGTATAGGCTGTGCATTGAGTCCCACTGAGGTGTGTGTGTATGCTTGTGTGTTTTGTTATACATTGTACATTGAGTCAGAGTGCTGTGTGTTTGTGTGCACGCTGGTATAGTCTGTGCATTGAGTCACAGTTATGTGTGTGTGTGTCTGCGTGTTCTGGTATAGGCTTACCGTTCTGTCACACAGGGGTGTGTGTGTGCTGGTATAGGCTCCACTTTTTGTCACAGTGAGGTGTGTGTGTGTGTATGTGCAGGTACAAGCTGCATATTGAGTCACAGTGTGGGGTGTGTGTGTGTGTGTGCCGTTGCTGGTATGGACTGTGCATTGAATCCCAGCCCTGTGTTAGTGTTTGTGTATTTGATGCTGTAGAGTCTGCATGAGTCACAGTAAGGTGTGTGTGTGTGCTGCTATAGGCCTAGAATTGAGTCACACCTAGGTGAGTGTATGTGTATGTGTATGCTGATATGGGATTTACATTGAATCACTGAGCGGTGTGTGTGTGTGTATGTGTGTACAGTTATTGGCTGTGCATTGAGTCACAGTGAACCATGTGTGTATGGCGAGCTGCTATAATCACAGCACTGAGTCACAGTTAAATGTGTGGGAGTTGTGTGTGTATGTGTGTGTGTGTATTTGCTGGTGTAGACTGTGCATTGAGTCACAGTGAGTAGTGCGGTGTGTTTGTGTCTGTGATGGTATGGACTGTGGTTTAATCCACTTTGACATGAACTAGTGTGTGTGTTTGCGTGTGTGTGTGTGTGTGTGTGCTGGCACTGGATGACCATTGAGACACAGTGGGCTGTGTGTGTCTGTATGTGCGCTGATATCGACTCTGTATTCAGTCACTGTGAGCTCTGTGTGTGTGTGTGTGTATGTGTGCTCGTATAGGCTGTGCATTGAGTCACAGTGTAGTGTTTGTGTGTGTGTGTGCTGGTACAGGAAGCGTTTTCAGTCACAGTCTCGTGTGTGTGTGTGTGCATGTGAGTTTGTGTGCTGGTATGGGCTTTATTGTGCTGGTATGGGCATTATTGACTCATGGGTGTGTGTGTGAGTGTGTGGTGATACAGACTGCATTGAGTCAGAGTGAGCTGTGTGCGTGTGTGCTGGTATAGGCGATTGATTGAGTACCAGTGAGCCATGTGTGAGTGCGTGTTGGGGTGTGTGTGTGTTCTGGTATAGGCTGTGCATTGAGTCACAGTGAGGCCTGCATCTGTGCATGTGTGTGTGCGTGTGCATGTGTGCTGGTATAGGCTGAGCTTTGAGTCACTCTGAGGTGTGTGTGCATGTGCTTGTAACATTGTGCCTTGATTCACTGTGCCATGTGAGTGTGTGTGCATGCTGGTATAGGTTGTGCATTGAGTCAGAGTGAGAGGTGTTTGTGTCTGTGTGTTCTGGTATAGGCTGACAATTGAGGCACACTGAGGTGTGTGTGCACATGTGTGTGTGTGTGCTGGTACAGCCTGCACATTGAGTCATATTGAGTTGTTTGTGGGTGTATGTGCAGGTAGAGGCAGCACATTGAGTCACAGTGAGGTGTATGTGTGTGATGTTATACGCTATGCACTGATTCATAGGGAGGTTTGTGTGTGTGTGTGTGCACTTTCTGGTATAGGATTTGCATTGAATCACACTGAGCTGTGTTTTTGAGTGTCAGTATGTGTGCATGTGTCGAGGTATGGGCTGTGGATTGACTCACAGTTTGCTGTATGTGCTTCTCTGTGTGTGTATGTCTGCTAGCATATCCTGTGCACTGAGTCACAGGGAGCCGTGTGTGTGTGTGTGTTTGTGTGTTTCCAGGTATAGAGTGTGCATTCATTCATAGTCAGCCATGTGTGTGTGTGTGAGAGTGCACTGGTATAGGATATGCAGTGAGTCACAGTGAGGGGTGTTTGTTTCATTGTGCATGTGCTTTCACAGGCTTACCGGCACAGTGAGATGTGGGTATGAGTGTGCCTGTGTGTGTGTGCTGCCATACACTGTGCCTTGAGTCACAGTGAGCTGTGTTGTGTGTTTGGTGCTGGTATGGAGTGGGCACTGACTCCCAGTGAGCCATGTGTGTGTGCTTGTACAGGCGATTGAGTCATCGTGAGACATGTGTGAGTGCATGTTAGTATGTGTGTGTGTTCACATATAGGCTGTGCATTGAATCACAATAAGGTGTGTACGTGTTCGTGTGTGGGCTATTACAGATTGTGCATTGAGTCACAGTGTCATGTGAGTGTGTGCAGGCTGGTATAGACTGTGCATTGTGTCACAGTGAGGGATGTGTGTGTCTGTGTGTTCTCATGTAGGATGACCGAGTCACACTTTGGTGTGTGTGTGTGTGTGTGTGTGTGTGCTGGTATAGGTTGCATATCGCATCACAGTGATGTGTGTGTTTGTTTCTGTGCAGGTACAGGCTGCACATTGAGTCACAGTGAGGTGTATGTGTGTGTGATGTCATACGCTGTGCACTGAGTCACAGTGAGCCGTGTGGTTGTGCTGGTATAAACTGAGCATTGGATCACACTGAGGTGTCATGTGTGTGTATGTGCTGGTGTGGATTGTACATTGAGTCACAACCATGTGTGAGTTTTTGTATGTGTGTGTGCTGGTACAGGCTGTGCACTCAGTCACAGGGAGGTGAGTGTGTGTGTGGGTGCACGTGCTGGTATATGCTTTGCATTGAGTCACACTAAGCTGTGTGTGAGTGTTTGTATGTGTGTGTGTGTGGAGGTACAGGCTGTGTATTGATTCACAGTGAGCCATGTGTGTTTCTTTGTGTGTGTAACTCTGCTAGCATACACTGTGCACTAAGTAACAGGGAGCCATGTGTGTGTGTCTATGTATGTTTTGGCATACTGTGAGCATTGAGTCAAACTGAGGTGTGTTCTGTGTGACTGTATGCACTGGCATGGAATGTGCATGGAATCACATAGAGCTGTGCATGTGTGTGTGTGTGTGTATTTGGTGGTGTAGAGACTGTATTGTGTCACAGTAAGCTGTGTGTGTATATGTGTGTGTGCTGGTATAGCCTGTGCATTGAGTCACAGTGAACTGTGTGTGTGTGTTTGCTGGGGTAGGCTGTGCTTTGATTCAAGGTGAGCTGTGAGTGTGTGTGCGGTGCTGGTATGGACTGTGCACTGAGTCACAGAGAACCGTGTGTGTGTCTATGTGTGTTTTGGTATAAAGTGAGCATTGAATCACACTGAGTAGGGTGCTGTGTGTTTTTGTGCACTGGTATGGAGTCTGCATGGAATCACAGTGAGCTGTGCGTGTGTGTGTGTGTATTTGGTTGTGTAGAGTTTCTATTGCATCACAATAAGCTGTGTGTGTGTGTGATGGTACAGGATATGCACTGTGTCATAGAGAGCAGTGTGTGTGTGTCTCTGCTGGTATAGGCTGTGCATTGACTCACAGTGAGCCTTGTGTGTGTGCAAGTACAGTCTGAGCATTGAGTTACAGTGAGATGTGTTGCATGTGTTTTTGTTGGTAAGAACTGTACATTATGTCAGAATGAGCCGTGCATGTGTGTGTGTGTCTGTGTGTGCATCTGTATGCTGGTAGAAGTTGAGCACTGAATCACAGTTAGGTGTGTGTCTGTGAGTGTTCGTATGGGCTTTGCATTGAGTCACTGAGGTGTATGTGTGTGTTTGTGTGTGTGTGTGGTGCTACAGATTTCATTGAATCACAGTGAGCCTTGTGTGTGTCTGTGTGCTGATATAGGCTGTGGATTGAGTCACAGTGAGTTATGTGTGTGTGTGTGCTGCTGTAGACTGCGCATTGAGTCAAAATGAGTTGTTTGTGTGTTACTGTGCTCATGTAGACTGTGCCTTGAATCACAGTGAGCATGTCTGTGTGTGTGTGCACTAGTATGTGTGGAGCATTTAATCAGTTATTTGTGTTTGTGTGTTTGTGTGCTCGTATGGTCTTTGCATTGAGTAACTGAGGTGTATGTGTGTGTGTGTGTGGTGATACAGACTGTGCATTGAGTCACAGTGAGCCATGTGTGTGTGTGTATGAGAGTGGGTGTGTTGGTGGGCTTTCATTGATTCCATGGGGTGTGTGTGTCTGTGTTTGTTGTGCTAAAGACGGCATTGAGTCACAGTGAGTCGTGTGTGTGTGTGCTGGTATACGCGATTGATTGAGTCACGGTCAGCCATGTGTGTGTGCATGATGGTATGTGTGTGTGTTCTTCTATAGGCTGTGCATTGAGTCACAGTGAACCCTGTATCTGTGCAGGTGTGTATGTGTGTGTGCTGGTATAGGCTGTGCATTGAGTCCCACTGAGGTGTGTGTGTATGCTTGTGTGTTTTGGTATACATTGTACATTGAGTCAGAGTGCTGTGTGTTTGTGTGCACGCTGGTATAGTCTGTGCATTGAGTCACAGTTATGTGTGTGTGTGTCTGCGTGTTCTGGTATAGGCTTACCGTTCTGTCACACAGGGGTGTGTGTGTGCTGGTATAGGCTCCACTTTTTGTCACAGTGAGGTGTGTGTGTGTGTATGTGCAGGTACAAGCTGCATATTGAGTCACAGTGTGGGGTGTGTGTGTGTGTGTGCCGTTGCTGGTATGGACTGTGCATTGAATCCCAGCCCTGTGTTAGTGTTTGTGTATTTGATGCTGTAGAGTCTGCATGAGTCACAGTAAGGTGTGTGTGTGTGCTGCTATAGGCCTAGAATTGAGTCACACCTAGGTGAGTGTATGTGTATGTGTATGCTGATATGGGATTTACATTGAATCACTGAGCGGTGTGTGTGTGTGTATGTGTGTACAGTTATTGGCTGTGCATTGAGTCACAGTGAACCATGTGTGTATGGCGAGCTGCTATAATCACAGCACTGAGTCACAGTTAAATGTGTGGGAGTTGTGTGTGTATGTGTGTGTGTGTATTTGCTGGTGTAGACTGTGCATTGAGTCACAGTGAGTAGTGCGGTGTGTTTGTGTCTGTGATGGTATGGACTGTGGTTTAATCCACTTTGACATGAACTAGTGTGTGTGTTTGCGTGTGTGTGTGTGTGTGTGTGCTGGCACTGGATGACCATTGAGACACAGTGGGCTGTGTGTGTCTGTATGTGCGCTGATATCGACTCTGTATTCAGTCACTGTGAGCTCTGTGTGTGTGTGTGTGTATGTGTGCTCGTATAGGCTGTGCATTGAGTCACAGTGTAGTGTTTGTGTGTGTGTGTGCTGGTACAGGAAGCGTTTTCAGTCACAGTCTCGTGTGTGTGTGTGTGCATGTGAGTTTGTGTGCTGGTATGGGCTTTATTGTGCTGGTATGGGCATTATTGACTCATGGGTGTGTGTGTGAGTGTGTGGTGATACAGACTGCATTGAGTCAGAGTGAGCTGTGTGCGTGTGTGCTGGTATAGGCGATTGATTGAGTACCAGTGAGCCATGTGTGAGTGCGTGTTGGGGTGTGTGTGTGTTCTGGTATAGGCTGTGCATTGAGTCACAGTGAGGCCTGCATCTGTGCATGTGTGTGTGCGTGTGCATGTGTGCTGGTATAGGCTGAGCTTTGAGTCACTCTGAGGTGTGTGTGCATGTGCTTGTAACATTGTGCCTTGATTCACTGTGCCATGTGAGTGTGTGTGCATGCTGGTATAGGTTGTGCATTGAGTCAGAGTGAGAGGTGTTTGTGTCTGTGTGTTCTGGTATAGGCTGACAATTGAGGCACACTGAGGTGTGTGTGCACATGTGTGTGTGTGTGCTGGTACAGCCTGCACATTGAGTCATATTGAGTTGTTTGTGGGTGTATGTGCAGGTAGAGGCAGCACATTGAGTCACAGTGAGGTGTATGTGTGTGATGTTATACGCTATGCACTGATTCATAGGGAGGTTTGTGTGTGTGTGTGTGCACTTTCTGGTATAGGATTTGCATTGAATCACACTGAGCTGTGTTTTTGAGTGTCAGTATGTGTGCATGTGTCGAGGTATGGGCTGTGGATTGACTCACAGTTTGCTGTATGTGCTTCTCTGTGTGTGTATGTCTGCTAGCATATCCTGTGCACTGAGTCACAGGGAGCCGTGTGTGTGTGTGTGTTTGTGTGTTTCCAGGTATAGAGTGTGCATTCATTCACAGTCATCCATGTGTGTGTGTGTGAGAGTGCACTGGTATAGGATATGCAGTGAGTCACAGTGAGGGGTGTTTGTTTCATTGTGCATGTGCTTTCACAGGCTTACCGGCACAGTGAGATGTGGGTATGAGTGTGCCTGTGTGTGTGTGCTGCCATACACTGTGCCTTGAGTCACAGTGAGCTGTGTTGTGTGTTTGGTGCTGGTATGGAGTGGGCACTGACTCCCAGTGAGCCATGTGTGTGTGCTTGTACAGGCGATTGAGTCATCGTGAGACATGTGTGAGTGCATGTTAGTATGTGTGTGTGTTCACATATAGGCTGTGCATTGAATCACAATAAGGTGTGTACGTGTTCGTGTGTGGGCTATTACAGATTGTGCATTGAGTCACAGTGTCATGTGAGTGTGTGCAGGCTGGTATAGACTGTGCATTGTGTCACAGTGAGGGATGTGTGTGTCTGTGTGTTCTCATGTAGGATGACCGAGTCACACTTTGGTGTGTGTGTGTGTGTGTGTGTGTGTGCTGGTATAGGTTGCATATCGCATCACAGTGATGTGTGTGTTTGTTTCTGTGCAGGTACAGGCTGCACATTGAGTCACAGTGAGGTGTATGTGTGTGTGATGTCATACGCTGTGCACTGAGTCACAGTGAGCCGTGTGGTTGTGCTGGTATAAACTGAGCATTGGATCACACTGAGGTGTCATGTGTGTGTATGTGCTGGTGTGGATTGTACATTGAGTCACAACCATGTGTGAGTTTTTGTATGTGTGTGTGCTGGTACAGGCTGTGCACTCAGTCACAGGGAGGTGAGTGTGTGTGTGGGTGCACGTGCTGGTATATGCTTTGCATTGAGTCACACTAAGCTGTGTGTGAGTGTTTGTATGTGTGTGTGTGTGGAGGTACAGGCTGTGTATTGATTCACAGTGAGCCATGTGTGTTTCTTTGTGTGTGTAACTCTGCTAGCATACACTGTGCACTAAGTAACAGGGAGCCATGTGTGTGTGTCTATGTATGTTTTGGCATACTGTGAGCATTGAGTCAAACTGAGGTGTGTTCTGTGTGACTGTATGCACTGGCATGGAATGTGCATGGAATCACATAGAGCTGTGCATGTGTGTGTGTGTGTGTATTTGGT
Organism: Globicephala melas; assembly: GCF_963455315.2. Classification (NCBI taxonomy): domain Eukaryota; kingdom Metazoa; phylum Chordata; class Mammalia; order Artiodactyla; family Delphinidae; genus Globicephala; species Globicephala melas. The sequence continues at coordinate 333,326 of NW_027207461.1, read as the reverse complement.
GGTGTAGAGACTGTATCTCAAAGAGCCAGCTTTTAGTTTTATTGATCTTTGCTATTGTTTCCTTCATTTCTTTTTCATTTATTTCTGATTTGATCTTTCATTCTTTCCTTCTGCTAACTTTGGGGTTTTTTTATTCTTCTTTCTCTAATTGCTTTAGGTGCAAGTTTAGGATGTTTATTCGAGATGTTTCCTGTTTCTTAATGTGTGTTTTGGTATAAAGTGAGCATTGAATCACACTGAGTAGGGTGCTGTGTGTTTTTGTGCACTGGTATGGAGTCTGCATGGAATCACAGTGAGCTGTGCGTGTGTGTGTGTGTATTTGGTTGTGTAGAGTTTCTATTGCATCACAATAAGCTGTGTGTGTGTGTGATGGTACAGGATATGCACTGTGTCATAGAGAGCAGTGTGTGTGTGTCTCTGCTGGTATAGGCTGTGCATTGACTCACAGTGAGCCTTGTGTGTGTGCAAGTACAGTCTGAGCATTGAGTTACAGTGAGATGTGTTGCATGTGTTTTTGTTGGTAAGAACTGTACATTATGTCAGAATGAGCCGTGCATGTGTGTGTGTGTCTGTGTGTGCATCTGTATGCTGGTAGAAGTTGAGCACTGAATCACAGTTAGGTGTGTGTCTGTGAGTGTTCGTATGGGCTTTGCATTGAGTCACTGAGGTGTATGTGTGTGTTTGTGTGTGTGTGTGGTGCTACAGATTTCATTGAATCACAGTGAGCCTTGTGTGTGTCTGTGTGCTGATATAGGCTGTGGATTGAGTCACAGTGAGTTATGTGTGTGTGTGTGCTGCTGTAGACTGCGCATTGAGTCAAAATGAGTTGTTTGTGTGTTACTGTGCTCATGTAGACTGTGCCTTGAATCACAGTGAGCATGTCTGTGTGTGTGTGCACTAGTATGTGTGGAGCATTTAATCAGTTATTTGTGTTTGTGTGTTTGTGTGCTCGTATGGTCTTTGCATTGAGTAACTGAGGTGTATGTGTGTGTGTGTGTGGTGATACAGACTGTGCATTGAGTCACAGTGAGCCATGTGTGTGTGTGTATGAGAGTGGGTGTGTTGGTGGGCTTTCATTGATTCCATGGGGTGTGTGTGTCTGTGTTTGTTGTGCTAAAGACGGCATTGAGTCACAGTGAGTCGTGTGTGTGTGTGCTGGTATACGCGATTGATTGAGTCACGGTCAGCCATGTGTGTGTGCATGATGGTATGTGTGTGTGTTCTTCTATAGGCTGTGCATTGAGTCACAGTGAACCCTGTATCTGTGCAGGTGTGTATGTGTGTGTGCTGGTATAGGCTGTGCATTGAGTCCCACTGAGGTGTGTGTGTATGCTTGTGTGTTTTGGTATACATTGTACATTGAGTCAGAGTGCTGTGTGTTTGTGTGCACGCTGGTATAGTCTGTGCATTGAGTCACAGTTATGTGTGTGTGTGTCTGCGTGTTCTGGTATAGGCTTACCGTTCTGTCACACAGGGGTGTGTGTGTGCTGGTATAGGCTCCACTTTTTGTCACAGTGAGGTGTGTGTGTGTGTATGTGCAGGTACAAGCTGCATATTGAGTCACAGTGTGGGGTGTGTGTGTGTGTGTGCCGTTGCTGGTATGGACTGTGCATTGAATCCCAGCCCTGTGTTAGTGTTTGTGTATTTGATGCTGTAGAGTCTGCATGAGTCACAGTAAGGTGTGTGTGTGTGCTGCTATAGGCCTAGAATTGAGTCACACCTAGGTGAGTGTATGTGTATGTGTATGCTGATATGGGATTTACATTGAATCACTGAGCGGTGTGTGTGTGTGTATGTGTGTACAGTTATTGGCTGTGCATTGAGTCACAGTGAACCATGTGTGTATGGCGAGCTGCTATAATCACAGCACTGAGTCACAGTTAAATGTGTGGGAGTTGTGTGTGTATGTGTGTGTGTGTATTTGCTGGTGTAGACTGTGCATTGAGTCACAGTGAGTAGTGCGGTGTGTTTGTGTCTGTGATGGTATGGACTGTGGTTTAATCCACTTTGACATGAACTAGTGTGTGTGTTTGCGTGTGTGTGTGTGTGTGTGTGCTGGCACTGGATGACCATTGAGACACAGTGGGCTGTGTGTGTCTGTATGTGCGCTGATATCGACTCTGTATTCAGTCACTGTGAGCTCTGTGTGTGTGTGTGTGTATGTGTGCTCGTATAGGCTGTGCATTGAGTCACAGTGTAGTGTTTGTGTGTGTGTGTGCTAGTACAGGAAGCGTTTTCAGTCACAGTCTCGTGTGTGTGTGTGTGCATGTGAGTTTGTATGCTGGTATGGGCTTTATTGTGCTGGTATGGGCATTATTGACTCATGGGTGTGTGTGTGAGTGTGTGGTGATACAGACTGCATTGAGTCAGAGTGAGCTGTGTGCGTGTGTGCTGGTATAGGCGATTGATTGAGTACCAGTGAGCCATGTGTGAGTGCGTGTTGGGGTGTGTGTGTGTTCTGGTATAGGCTGTGCATTGAGTCACAGTGAGGCCTGCATCTGTGCATGTGTGTGTGCGTGTGCGTGTGTGCTGGTATAGGCTGAGCTTTGAGTCACTCTGAGGTGTGTGTGCATGTGCTTGTAACATTGTGCCTTGATTCACTGTGCCATGTGAGTGTGTGTGCATGCTGGTATAGGTTGTGCATTGAGTCAGAGTGAGAGGTGTTTGTGTCTGTGTGTTCTGGTATAGGCTGACAATTGAGGCACACTGAGGTGTGTGTGCACATGTGTGTGTGTGTGCTGGTACAGCCTGCACATTGAGTCATATTGAGTTGTTTGTGGGTGTATGTGCAGGTAGAGACAGCACATTGAGTCACAGTGAGGTGTATGTGTGTGATGTTATACGCTATGCACTGATTCATAGGGAGGTTTGTGTGTGTGTGTGTGCACTTTCTGGTATAGGATTTGCATTGAATCACACTGAGCTGTGTTTTTGAGTGTCAGTATGTGTGCATGTGTCGAGGTATGGGCTGTGGATTGACTCACAGTTTGCTGTATGTGCTTCTCTGTGTGTGTATGTCTGCTAGCATACCCTGTGCACTGAGTCACAGGGAGCCGTGTGTGTGTGTGTGTGTTTCCAGGTATAGAGTGTGCATTCATTCACAGTCAGCCATGTGTGTGTGTGTGAGAGTGCACTGGTATAGGATATGCAGTGAGTCACAGTGAAGGGTGTTTGTTTCATTGTGCGTGTGCTTTCAAAGGCTTACCGGCACAGTGAGATGTGGGTATGAGTGTGCCTGTGTGTGTGTGCTGCCATACACTGTGCCTTGAGTCACAGTGAGCTGTGTTGTGTGTTTGGTGCTGGTATGGAGTGGGCACTGACTCCCAGTGAGCCATGTGTGTGTGTTTGTACAGGCGATTGAGTCATCGTGAGACATGTGTGAGTGCATGTTAGTATGTGTGTGTGTTCACATATAGGCTGTGCATTGAATCACAATAAGGTGTGTACGTGTTCGTGTGTGGGCTATTACAGATTGTGCATTGAGTCACAGTGTCATGTGAGTGTGTGCAGGCTGGTATAGACTGTGCATTGTGTCACAGTGAGGGATGTGTGTGTCTGTGTGTTCTCATGTAGGATGATCATCGAGTCATACTTTGGTGTGTGTGTGTGTGTGTGTGTGCTGGTATAGGTTGCATATCGCATCACAGTGATGTGTGTGTTTGTTTCTGTGCAGGTACAGGCTGCACATTGAGTCACAGTGAGGTGTATGTGTGTGTGTGTGTGTGATGTCATACGCTGTGCACTGAGTCACAGTGAGCCGTGTGGTTGTGCTGGTATAAACTGAGCATTGGATCACACTGAGGTGTCATGTGTGTGTATGTGCTGGTGTGGATTGTACATTGAGTCACAACCATGTGTGAGTTTTTGTATGTGTGTGTGCTGGTACAGGCTGTGCACTCAGTCACAGGGAGGTGAGTGTGTGTGTGGGTGCACGTGCTGGTATATGCTTTGCATTGAGTCACACTAAGCTGTGTGTGAGTGTTTGTATGTGTGTGTGTGTGGAGGTACAGGCTGTGTATTGATTCACAGTGAGCCATGTGTGTTTCTTTGTGTGTGTAACTCTGCTAGCATACACTGTGCACTAAGTAACAGGGAGCCATGTGTGTGTGTCTATGTATGTTTTGGCATACTGTGAGCATTGAGTCAAACTGAGGTGTGTTCTGTGTGACTGTATGCACTGGCATGGAATGTGCATGGAATCACATAGAGCTGTACATGTGTGTGTGTGTGTATTTGGCGGTGTAGAGACTGTATTGTGTCGCAGTAAGCTGTGTGTGTATATGTGTGTGTGCTGGTATAGCCTGTGCATTGAGTCACAGTGAACTGTGTGTGTGTGTTTGCTGGGGTAGGCTGTGCTTTGATTCAAGGTGAGCTGTGAGTGTGTGTGCGGTGCTGGTATGGACTGTGCACTGAGTCACAGAGAACCGTGTGTGTGTCTATGTGTGTTTTGGTATAAAGTGAGCATTGAATCACACTGAGTTGTGTGCTGTGTGTTTTTGTGCACTGGTATAGAGTCTGCATGGAATCACAGTGAGCTGTGCGTGTGTGTGTGTGTATTTGGTTGTGTAGAGTCTCTATTGCATCACAATAAGCTGTGTGTGTGTGTGATGGTACAGGATGTGCACTGTGTCATAGAGAGCAGTGTGTGTGTGTCTCTGCTGGTATAGGCTGTGCATTGACTCACAGTGAGCCTTGTGTGTGTGCAAGTACAGTCTGAGCATTGAGTTACAGTGAGATGTGTTGCATGTGTTTGTGCTGGTAAGAACTGTACATTATGTCAGAATGAGCCGTGCATGTGTGTGTGTGTCTGTGTGTGCGTCTGTGTGCTGGTAGAGGTTGAGCACTGAATCACAGTTAGGTGTGTGTCTGTGAGTGTTTGTATGGGCTTTGCATTGAGTCACTGAGGTGTATGTGTGTGTTTGTGTGTGTGTGTTTGTGGTGCTACAGATTTCATTGAATCACAGTGAGCCTTGTGTGTGTCTGTGTGCTGATATAGGCTGTGGATTGAGTCACAGTGAGTTATGTGTGTGTGTGTGCTGCTGTAGACTGCGCATTGAGTCAAAATGAGTTGTTTGTGTGTTACTGTGCTCGTGTAGACTGTGCTTTGAATCACAGTGAGCATGTCTGTGTGTGTGTGCACTAGTATGTGTGGAGCATTTAATCAGTTATTTGTGTTTGTGTGTTTGTGTGCTCGTATGGTCTTTGCATTGAGTAACTGAGGTGTATGTGTGTGTGTGTGTGGTGATACAGACTGTGCATTGAGTCACAGTGAGCCATGTGTGTGTGTGTATGAGAGTGTGTGTGTTGGTGGGCTTTCATTGATTCCATGGGGTGTGTGTGTCTGTGTTTGTTGTGCTAAAGACTGCATTGAGTCACAGTGAGTCGTGTGTGTGTGTGCTGGTATACGCGATTGATTGAGTCACGGTCAGCCATGTGTGTGTGCATGATGGTATGTGTGTGTGTTCTTCTATAGGCTGTGCATTGAGTCACAGTGAACCCTGTATCTGTGCAGGTGTGTATGTGTGTGTGCTGGTATAGGCTGTGCATTGAGTCCCACTGAGGTGTGTGTGTATGCTTGTGTGTTTTGGTATACATTGTACATTGAGTCAGAGTGCTGTGTGTTTGTGTGCACGCTGGTATAGTCTGTGCATTGAGTCACAGTTATGTGTATGTGTGTCTGCGTGTTCTGGTATAGGCTGACCTTTGTGTCACACAGGGGTGTGTGTGTGCTGGTATAGGCTCCACTTTTTGTCACAGTGAGGTGTGTGTGTGTGTATGTGCAGGTACAGGCTGCACATTGAGTCACAGTGTGGGGGGTGTGTGTGTGTGATGTTATATGCTGTGCACTAGGACACAGTGAGCCGTGTGTGTGTGCTGGTATAATCTGAGCATTGAGTCACAGTGTGGTGTGGTGTGTGTGCCTTTGCTGGTATGGACTGTGCATTGAATCCCAGCCCTGTGTTAGTGTTTGTGTATTTGGTGCTGTAGAGTCTGCATGAGTCACAGTAAGGTGTGTGTGTGTGCTGCTATAGGCCTAGAATTGAGTCACACCTAGGTGAGTGTATGTGTATGTGTATGCTGATATGGGATTTGCATTGAATCACTGAGCGGTGTGTGTGTATGTGTGTACAGTTATTGGCTGTGCATTGAGTCACAGTGAACCATGTGTGTGTGGTGAGCTGCTATAGTCACAGCACTGAGTCACAGTTAAATGTGTGGGAGTTGTGTGTGTATGTGTGTGTGTGTATTTGCTGGTGTAGACTGTGCATTGAGTCACAGTGAGTAGTGTGGTGTGTTTGTGTCTGTGATGGTATGGACTGTGGTTTAATCCACTTTGACATGAACTAGTGTGTGTGTTTGCGTGTGTGTGTGTGTGTGTGTGTGCTGGCACTGGATGACCATTGAGACACAGTGGGCTGTGTGTGTCTGTGTGTCTGTGTGTGCGCTGATATAGACTCTGTATTCAGTCACTGTGAGCTGTGTGTGTGTGTGTATGTGTGCTCGTATAGGCTGTGCATTGAGTCACAGTGTAGTGTTTGTGTGTGTGTGTGCTGGTACAGGAAGCGTTTTCAGTCACAGTCTCGTGTGTGTGTGTGTGCATGTGAGTTTGTGTGCTGGTATGGGCTTTATTGTGCTGGTATGGGCATTATTGACTCATGCGTGTGTGTGTGAGTGTGTGGTGATACAGACTGCATTGAGTCACAGTGAGCTGTGTGCGTGTGTGCTGGTATAGGCGATTGATTGAGTACCAGTGAGCCATGTGTGAGTGCGTGTTGGGGTGTGTGTGTGTTCTGGTATAGGCTGTGCATTGAGTCACAGTGAGGCCTGCATCTGTGCATGTGTGTGTGCGTGTGCGTGTGTGCTGGTATAGGCTGAGCTTTGAGTCACTCTGAGGTGTGTGTGCATGTGCTTGTAACATTGTGCCTTGATTCACTGTGCCATGTGAGTGTGTGTGCATGCTGGTATAGGTTGTGCATTGAGTCAGAGTGAGAGGTGTTTGTGTCTGTGTGTTCTGGTATAGGCTGACAATTGAGGCACACTGAGGTGTGTGTGCACATGTGTGTGTGTGTGCTGGTACAGCCTGCACATTGAGTCATATTGAGTTGTTTGTGGGTGTATGTGCAGGTAGAGACAGCACATTGAGTCACAGTGAGGTGTATGTGTGTGATGTTATATGCTATGCACTGATTCATAGGGAGGTTTGTGTGTGTGTGTGTGCACTTTCTGGTATAGGATTTGCATTGAATCACACTGAGCTGTGTTTTTGAGTGTCAGTATGTGTGCATGTGTCGAGGTATGGGCTGTGGATTGACTCACAGTTTGCTGTATGTGCTTCTCTGTGTGTGTATGTCTGCTAGCATACCCTGTGCACTGAGTCACAGGGAGCCGTGTGTGTGTGTGTGTGTTTGTGTGTTTCCAGGTATAGAATGTGCATTCATTCACAGTCAGCCATGTGTGTGTGTGTGAGAGTGCACTGGTATAGGATATGCAGTGAGTCACAGTGAAGGGTGTTTGTTTCATTTTGCGTGTGCTTTCAAAGGCTTACCGGCACAGTGAGATGTGGGTATGAATGTGCCTGTGTGTGTGTGCTGCCATACACTGTGCCTTGAGTCACAGTGAGCTGTGTTGTGTGTTTGGTGCTGGTATGGAGTGGGCACTGACTCCCAGTGAGCCATGTGTGTGTGCTTGTACAGGCGATTGAGTCATCGTGAGACATGTGTGAGTGCATGTTAGTATGTGTGTGTGTTCACATATAGGCTGTGCATTGAATCACAATAAGGTGTGTACGTGTTCGTGTGTGGGCTATTACAGATTGTGAATTGAGTCACAGTGTCATGTGAGTGTGTGCAGGCTGGTATAGACTGTGCATTGTGTCACAGTGAGGGATGTGTGTGTCTGTGTGTTCTCATGTAGGATGATCATCGAGTCACACTTTGGTGTGTGTGTGTGTGTGTGTGTGCTGGTATAGGTTGCATATCACATCACAGTGATGTGTGTGTTTGTTTCTGTGCAGGTACAGGCTGCACATTGAGTCACAGTGAGGTGTATGTGTGTGTGTGTGTGTGATGTCATACGCTGTGCACTGAGTCACAGTGAGCCGTGTGGTTGTGCTGGTATAAACTGAGCATTGGATCACACTGAGGTGTCATGTGTGTGTATGTGCTGGTGTGGATTGTACATTGAGTCACAACCATGTGTGAGTTTTTGTATGTGTGTGTGCTGGTACAGGCTGTGCACTCAGTCACAGGGAGGTGAGTGTGTGTGTGGGTGCACGTGCTGGTATATGCTTTGCATTGAGTCACACTAAGCTGTGTGTGAGTGTTTGTATGTGTGTGTGTGTGGAGGTACAGGCTGTGTATTGATTCACAGTGAGCCATGTGTGTTTCTTTGTGTGTGTAACTCTGCTAGCATACACTGTGCACTAAGTAACAGGGAGCCATGTGTGTGTGTCTATGTATGTTTTGGCATACTGTGAGCATTGAGTCAAACTGAGGTGTGTTCTGTGTGACTGTATGCACTGGCATGGAATGTGCATGGAATCACATAGAGCTGTGCATGTGTGTGTGTGTGTATTTGGTGGTGTAGAGACTGTATTGTGTCGCAGTAAGCTGTGTGTGTATATGTGTGTGTGCTGGTATAGCCTGTGCGTTGAGTCACAGTGAACTGTGTGTGTGTGTTTGCTGGGGTAGGCTGTGCTTTGATTCAAGGTGAGCTGTGAGTGTGTGTGTGGTGCTGGTATGGACTGTGCACTGAGTCACAGAGAACCGTGTGTGTGTCTATGTGTGTTTTGGTATAAAGTGAGCATTGAATCACACTGAGTTGTGTGCTGTGTGTTTTTGTGCACTGGTATGGAGTCTGCATGGAATCACAGTGAGCTGTGCGTGTGTGTGTGTATTTGGTTGTGTAGAGTCTCTACTGCATCACAATAAGCTGTGTGTGTGTGTGATGGTACAGGATGTGCACTGTGTCATAGAGAGCAGTGTGTGTGTGTCTCTGCTGGTATAGGCTGTGCATTGACTCACAGTGAGCCTTGTGTGTGTGCAAGTACAGTCTGAGCATTGAGTTACAGTGAGATGTGTTGCATGTGTTTGTGCTGGTAAGAACTGTACATTATGTCAGAATGAGCCGTGCATGTGTGTGTGTGTCTGTGTGTGCGTCTGTGTGCTGGTAGAGGTTGAGCACTGAATCACAGTTAGGTGTGTGTCTGTGAGTGTTCGTATGGGCTTTGCATTGAGTCACTGAGGTGTATGTGTGTGTTTGTGTGTGTGTGTGGTGCTACAGATTTCATTGAATCACAGTGAGCCTTGTGTGTGTCTGTGTGCTGATATAGGCTGTGGATTGAGTCACAGTGAGTTATGTGTGTGTGTGTGCTGCTGTAGACTGCGCATTGAGTCAAAATGAGTTGTTTGTGTGTTACTGTGCTCGTGTAGACTGTGCCTTGAATCACAGTGAGCATGTCTGTGTGTGTGTGAACTAGTATGTGTGGAGCATTTAATCAGTTATTTGTGTTTGTGTGTTTGTGTGCTCGTATGGTCTTTGCATTGAGTAACTGAGGTGTATGTGTGTGTGTGTGGTGATACAGACTGTGCATTGAGTCACAGTGAGCCATGTGTGTGTGTGTATGAGAGTGTGTGTGTTGGTGGGCTTTCATTGATTCCATGGGGTGTGTGTGTCTGTGTTTGTTGTGCTAAAGACTGCATTGAGTCACAGTGAGTCGTGTGTGTGTGTGCTGGTATACGCGATTGATTGAGTCACGGTCAGCCATGTGTGTGTGCATGATGGTATGTGTGTGTGTTCTTCTATAGGCTGTGCATTGAGTCACAGTGAACCCTGTATCTGTGCAGGTGTGTATGTGTGTGTGCTGGTATAGGCTGTGCATTGAGTCCCACTGAGGTGTGTGTGTATGCTTGTGTGTTTTGGTATACATTGTACATTGAGTCAGAGTGCTGTGTGTTTGTGTGCACGCTGGTATAGTCTGTGCATTGAGTCACAGTTATGTGTGTGTGTGTCTGCGTGTTCTGGTATAGGCTGACCTTTGTGTCACACAGGGGTGTGTGTGTGCTGGTATAGGCTCCACTTTTTGTCACAGTGAGGTGTGTGTGTGTGTATGTGCAGGTACAGGCTGCACATTGAGTCACAGTGTGGGGTGTGTGTGTGTGTGATGTTATATGCTGTGCACTAGGACACAGTGAGCCGTGTGTGTGTGCTGGTATAATCTGAGCATTGAGTCACAGTGTGGTGTGGTGTGTGTGCCATTGCTGGTATGGACTGTGCATTGAATCCCAGCCCTGTGTTAGTGTTTGTGTATTTGGTGCTGTAGAGTCTGCATGAGTCACAGTAAGGTGTGTGTGTGTGCTGCTATAGGCCTAGAATTGAGTCACATCTAGGTGAGTGTATGTGTATACGTATGCTGATATGGGATTTGCATTGAATCACTGAGCGGTATGTGTGTGTGTGTGTGTGTACAGTTTTTGGCTGTGCATTGAGTCACAGTGAACCATGTGTGTGTGGCGAGCTGCTATAGTCACAGCACTGAGTCACAGTTAAATGTGTGGCAGTTGTGTGTGTATGTGTGTGTGTGTATTTGTTGGTGTAGACTGTGCATTGAGTCACAGTGAGTAGTGCAGTGTGTTTGTGTCTGTGATGGTATGGACTGTGGTTTAATCCACTTTGACATGAACTAGTGTGTGTGTTTGCATGTGTGTGTGTGTGTGTCTGTGTGCTGGCACTGGATGACCATTGAGACACAGTGGGCTGTGTGTGTCTGTGTGTCTGTGTGTGCGCTGATATAGACTCTGTATTCAGTCACTGTGAGCTGTGTGTGTGTGTGTATATGTGTGCTCGTATAGGCTGTGCATTGAGTCACAGTGTAGTGTTTGTGTGTGTGTGTGCTGGTACAGGAAGCGTTTTCAGTCACAGTCTCGTGTGTGTGTGTGTGCATGTGAGTTTGTGTGCTGGTATGGGCTTTATTGTGCTGGTATGGGCATTATTGACTCATGGGTGTGTGTGTGAGTGTGTGGTGATACAGACTGCATTGAGTCACAGTGAGCTGTGTGCGTGTGTGCTGGTATAGGCGATTGATTGAGTACCAGTGAGCCATGTGTGAGTGTGTGTTGGGGTGTGTGTGTGTTCTGGTATAGGCTGTGCATTGAGTCACAGTGAGGCCTGCATCTGTGCATGTGTGTGTGTGTGTGCGTGTTTGCTGGTATAGGCTGAGCTTTGAGTCACTCTGAGGTGTGTGTGCATGTGCTTGTAATATTGTGCCTTGATTCACTGTGCCATGTGAGTGTGTGTGCATGCTGGTATAGGTTGTGCATTGAGTCAGAGTGAGAGGTGTTTGTGTCTGTGTGTTCTGGTATAGGCTGACAATTGAGGCACACTGAGGTGTGTGTGCACATGTGTGTGTGTGTGCTGGTACAGCCTGCACATTGAGTCATATTGAGTTGTTTGTGGGTGTATGTGCAGGTAGAGGCAGCACATTGAGTCACAGTGAGGTGTATGTGTGTGATGTTATACGCTATGCACTGATTCATAGGGAGGTTTGTGTGTGTGTGTGTGCACTTTCTGGTATAGGATTTGCATTGAATCACACTGAGCTGTGTTTTTGAGTGTCAGTATGTGTGCATGTGTCGAGGTATGGGCTGTGGATTGACTCACAGTTTGCTGTATGTGCTTCTCTGTGTGTGTATGTCTGCTAGCATACCCTGTGCACTGAGTCACAGGGAGCCGTGTGTGTGTGTGTGTGTTTGTGTGTTTCCAGGTATAGAATGTGCATTCATTCACAGTCAGCCATGTGTGTGTGTGTGAGAGTGCACTGGTATAGGATATGCAGTGAGTCACAGTGAAGGGTGTTTGTTTCATTGTGCGTGTGCTTTCAAAGGCTTACCGGCACAGTGAGATGTGGGTATGAGTGTGCCTGTGTGTGTGTGCTGCCATACACTGTGCCTTGAGTCACAGTGAGCTGTGTTGTGTGTTTGGTGCTGGTATGGAGTGGGCACTGACTCCCAGTGAGCCATGTGTGTGTGCTTGTACAGGCGATTGAGTCATCGTGAGACATGTGTGAGTGCATGTTAGTATGTGTGTGTGTTCACATATAGGCTGTGCATTGAATCACAATAAGGTGTGTACGTGTTCGTGTGTGGGCTATTACAGATTGTGAATTGAGTCACAGTGTCATGTGAGTGTGTGCAGGCTGGTATAGACTGTGCATTGTGTCACAGTGAGGGATGTGTGTGTCTGTGTGTTCTCATGTAGGATGATCATCGAGTCACACTTTGGTGTGTGTGTGTGTGTGTGTGCTGGTATAGGTTGCATATCGCATCACAGTGATGTGTGTGTTTGTTTCTGTGCAGGTACAGGCTGCACATTGAGTCACAGTGAGGTGTATGTGTGTGTGATGTCATACGCTGTGCACTGAGTCACAGTGAGCCGTGTGGTTGTGCTGGTATAAACTGAGCATTGGATCACACTGAGGTGTCATGTGTGTGTATGTGCTGGTGTGGATTGTACATTGAGTCACAACCATGTGTGAGTTTTTGTATGTGTGTGTGCTGGTACAGGCTGTGCACTCAGTCACAGGGAGGTGAGTGTGTGTGTGCGTGCACGTGCTGGTATATGCTTTGCATTGAGTCACACTAAGCTGTGTGTGAGTGTTTGTATGTGTGTGTGTGTGTGTGTGGAGGTACAGGCTGTGTATTGATTCACAGTGAGCCATGTGTGTTTCTTTGTGTGTGTAACTCTGCTAGCATACACTGTGCACTAAGTAACAGGGAGCCATGTGTGTGTGTCTATGTATGTTTTGGCATACTGTGAGCATTGAGTCAAACTGAGGTGTGTTCTGTGTGACTGTATGCACTGGCATGGAATGTGCATGGAATCACATAGAGCTGTACATGTGTGTGTGTGTGTATTTGGTGGTGTAGAGACTGTATTGTGTCGCAGTAAGCTGTGTGTGTATATGTGTGTGTGCTGGTATAGCCTGTGCGTTGAGTCACAGTGAACTTTGTGTGTGTGTTTGCTGGGGTAGGCTGTGCTTTGATTCAAGGTGAGCTGTGAGTGTGTGTGCGGTGCTGGTATGGACTGTGCACTGAGTCACAGAGAACCGTGTGTGTGTCTATGTGTGTTTTGGTATAAAGTGAGCATTGAATCACACTGAGTTGTGTGCTGTGTGTTTTTGTGCCCTGGTATGGAGTCTGCATGGAATCACAGTGAGCTGTGCGTGTGTGTGTGTGTATTTGGTTGTGTAGAGTCTCTATTGCATCACAATAAGCTGTGTGTGTGTGTGATGGTACAGGATGTGCACTGTGTCATAGAGAGCAGTGTGTGTGTGTCTCTGCTGGTATAGGCTGTGCATTGACTCACAGTGAGCCTTGTGTGTGTGCAAGTACAGTCTGAGCATTGAGTTACAGTGAGATGTGTTGCATGTGTTTGTGCTGGTAAGAACTGTACATTATGTCAGAATGAGCCGTGCATGTGTGTGTGTGTCTGTGTGTGCGTCTGTGTGCTGGTAGAGGTTGAGCACTGAATCACAGTTAGGTGTGTGTCTGTGAGTGTTCGTATGGGCTTTGCATTGAGTCACTGAGGTGTATGTGTGTGTTTGTGTGTGTGTGTGGTGCTACAGATTTCATTGAATCACAGTGAGCCTTGTGTGTGTCTGTGTGCTGATATAGGCTGTGGATTGAGTCACAGTGAGTTATGTGTGTGTGTGTGCTGCTGTAGACTGCGCATTGAGTCAAAATGAGTTGTTTGTGTGTTACTGTGCTCGTGTAGACTGTGCCTTGAATCACAGTGAGCATGTCTGTGTGTGTGTGCACTAGTATGTGTGGAGCATTTAATCAGTTATTTGTGTTTGTGTGTTTGTGTGCTCGTATGGTCTTTGCATTGAGTAACTGAGGTGTATGTGTGTGTGTGTGTGGTGATACAGACTGTGCATTGAGTCACAGTGAGCCATGTGTGTGTGTGTATGAGAGTGTGTGTGTTGGTGGGCTTTCATTGATTCCATGGGGTGTGTGTGTCTGTGTTTGTTGTGCTAAAGACTGCATTGAGTCACAGTGAGTCGTGTGTGTGTGTGCTGGTATACGCGATTGATTGAGTCACGGTCAGCCATGTGTGTGTGCATGATGGTATGTGTGTGTGTTCTTCTATAGGCTGTGCATTGAGTCACAGTGAACCCTGTATCTGTGCAGGTGTGTATGTGTGTGTGCTGGTATAGGCTGTGCATTGAGTCCCACTGAGGTGTGTGTGTATGCTTGTGTGTTTTGGTATACATTGTACATTGAGTCAGAGTGCTGTGTGTTTGTGTGCACGCTGGTATAGTCTGTGCATTGAGTCACAGTTATGTGTGTGTGTGTCTGCGTGTTCTGGTATAGGCTTACCGTTCTGTCACACAGGGGTGTGTGTGTGCTGGTATAGGCTCCACTTTTTGTCACAGTGAGGTGTGTGTGTGTGTATGTGCAGGTACAAGCTGCATATTGAGTCACAGTGTGGGGTGTGTGTGTGTGTGTGCCGTTGCTGGTATGGACTGTGCATTGAATCCCAGCCCTGTGTTAGTGTTTGTGTATTTGATGCTGTAGAGTCTGCATGAGTCACAGTAAGGTGTGTGTGTGTGCTGCTATAGGCCTAGAATTGAGTCACACCTAGGTGAGTGTATGTGTATGTGTATGCTGATATGGGATTTGCATTAAATCACTGAGCGGTGTGTGTGTATGTGTGTACAATTATTGGCTGTGCATTGAGTCACAGTGAACCATGTGTGTGTGGTGAGCTGCTATAGTCACAGCACTGAGTCACAGTTAAATGTGTGGGAGTTGTGTGTGTATGTGTGTGTGTGTATTTGCTGGTGTAGACTGTGCATTGAGTCACAGTGAGTAGTGCGGTGTGTTTGTGTCTGTGATGGTATGGACTGTGGTTTAATCCACTTTGACATGAACTAGTGTGTGTGTTTGCGTGTGTGTGTGTGTGTGTGTGCTGGCACTGGATGACCATTGAGACACAGTGGGCTGTGTGTGTCTGTATGTGCGCTGATATCGACTCTGTATTCAGTCACTGTGAGCTCTGTGTGTGTGTGTGTGTATGTGTGCTCGTATAGGCTGTGCATTGAGTCACAGTGTAGTGTTTGTGTGTGTGTGTGCTGGTACAGGAAGCGTTTTCAGTCACAGTCTCGTGTGTGTGTGTGTGCATGTGAGTTTGTGTGCTGGTATGGGCTTTATTGTGCTGGTATGGGCATTATTGACTCATGGGTGTGTGTGTGAGTGTGTGGTGATACAGACTGCATTGAGTCAGAGTGAGCTGTGTGCGTGTGTGCTGGTATAGGCGATTGATTGAGTACCAGTGAGCCATGTGTGAGTGCGTGTTGGGGTGTGTGTGTGTTCTGGTATAGGCTGTGCATTGAGTCACAGTGAGGCCTGCATCTGTGCATGTGTGTGTGCGTGTGCATGTGTGCTGGTATAGGCTGAGCTTTGAGTCACTCTGAGGTGTGTGTGCATGTGCTTGTAACATTGTGCCTTGATTCACTGTGCCATGTGAGTGTGTGTGCATGCTGGTATAGGTTGTGCATTGAGTCAGAGTGAGAGGTGTTTGTGTCTGTGTGTTCTGGTATAGGCTGACAATTGAGGCACACTGAGGTGTGTGTGCACATGTGTGTGTGTGTGCTGGTACAGCCTGCACATTGAGTCATATTGAGTTGTTTGTGGGTGTATGTGCAGGTAGAGGCAGCACATTGAGTCACAGTGAGGTGTATGTGTGTGATGTTATACGCTATGCACTGATTCATAGGGAGGTTTGTGTGTGTGTGTGTGCACTTTCTGGTATAGGATTTGCATTGAATCACACTGAGCTGTGTTTTTGAGTGTCAGTATGTGTGCATGTGTCGAGGTATGGGCTGTGGATTGACTCACAGTTTGCTGTATGTGCTTCTCTGTGTGTGTATGTCTGCTAGCATATCCTGTGCACTGAGTCACAGGGAGCCGTGTGTGTGTGTGTGTTTGTGTGTTTCCAGGTATAGAGTGTGCATTCATTCACAGTCATCCATGTGTGTGTGTGTGAGAGTGCACTGGTATAGGATATGCAGTGAGTCACAGTGAGGGGTGTTTGTTTCATTGTGCATGTGCTTTCACAGGCTTACCGGCACAGTGAGATGTGGGTATGAGTGTGCCTGTGTGTGTGTGCTGCCATACACTGTGCCTTGAGTCACAGTGAGCTGTGTTGTGTGTTTGGTGCTGGTATGGAGTGGGCACTGACTCCCAGTGAGCCATGTGTGTGTGCTTGTACAGGCGATTGAGTCATCGTGAGACATGTGTGAGTGCATGTTAGTATGTGTGTGTGTTCACATATAGGCTGTGCATTGAATCACAATAAGGTGTGTACGTGTTCGTGTGTGGGCTATTACAGATTGTGCATTGAGTCACAGTGTCATGTGAGTGTGTGCAGGCTGGTATAGACTGTGCATTGTGTCACAGTGAGGGATGTGTGTGTCTGTGTGTTCTCATGTAGGATGACCGAGTCACACTTTGGTGTGTGTGTGTGTGTGTGTGTGTGTGCTGGTATAGGTTGCATATCGCATCACAGTGATGTGTGTGTTTGTTTCTGTGCAGGTACAGGCTGCACATTGAGTCACAGTGAGGTGTATGTGTGTGTGATGTCATACGCTGTGCACTGAGTCACAGTGAGCCGTGTGGTTGTGCTGGTATAAACTGAGCATTGGATCACACTGAGGTGTCATGTGTGTGTATGTGCTGGTGTGGATTGTACATTGAGTCACAACCATGTGTGAGTTTTTGTATGTGTGTGTGCTGGTACAGGCTGTGCACTCAGTCACAGGGAGGTGAGTGTGTGTGTGGGTGCACGTGCTGGTATATGCTTTGCATTGAGTCACACTAAGCTGTGTGTGAGTGTTTGTATGTGTGTGTGTGTGGAGGTACAGGCTGTGTATTGATTCACAGTGAGCCATGTGTGTTTCTTTGTGTGTGTAACTCTGCTAGCATACACTGTGCACTAAGTAACAGGGAGCCATGTGTGTGTGTCTATGTATGTTTTGGCATACTGTGAGCATTGAGTCAAACTGAGGTGTGTTCTGTGTGACTGTATGCACTGGCATGGAATGTGCATGGAATCACATAGAGCTGTACATGTGTGTGTGTGTGTATTTGGTGGTGTAGAGACTGTATTGTGTCGCAGTAAGCTGTGTGTGTATATGTGTGTGTGCTGGTATAGCCTGTGCATTGAGTCACAGTGAACTTTGTGTGTGTGTTTGCTGGGGTAGGCTGTGCTTTGATTCAAGGTGAGCTGTGAGTGTGTGTGCGGTGCTGGTATGGACTGTGCACTGAGTCACAGAGAACCGTGTGTGTGTCTATGTGTGTTTTGGTATAAAGTGAGCATTGAATCACACTGAGTTGTGTGCTGTGTGTTTTTGTGCCCTGGTATGGAGTCTGCATGGAATCACAGTGAGCTGTGCGTGTGTGTGTGTGTATTTGGTTGTGTAGAGTCTCTATTGCATCACAATAAGCTGTGTGTGTGTGTGATGGTACAGGATGTGCACTGTGTCATAGAGAGCAGTGTGTGTGTGTCTCTGCTGGTATAGGCTGTGCATTGACTCACAGTGAGCCTTGTGTGTGTGCAAGTACAGTCTGAGCATTGAGTTACAGTGAGATGTGTTGCATGTGTTTGTGCTGGTAAGAACTGTACATTATGTCAGAATGAGCCGTGCATGTGTGTGTGTGTCTGTGTGTGCGTCTGTGTGCTGGTAGAGGTTGAGCACTGAATCACAGTTAGGTGTGTGTCTGTGAGTGTTCGTATGGGCTTTGCATTGAGTCACTGAGGTGTATGTGTGTGTTTGTGTGTGTGTGTGGTGCTACAGATTTCATTGAATCACAGTGAGCCTTGTGTGTGTCTGTGTGCTGATATAGGCTGTGGATTGAGTCACAGTGAGTTATGTGTGTGTGTGCTGCTGTAGACTGCGCATTGAGTCAAAATGAGTTGTTTGTGTGTTACTGTGCTCGTGTAGACTGTGCCTTGAATCACAGTGAGCATGTCTGTGTGTGTGTGCACTAGTATGTGTGGAGCATTTAATCAGTTATTTGTGTTTGTGTGTTTGTGTGCTCGTATGGTCTTTGCATTGAGTAACTGAGGTGTATGTGTGTGTGTGTGTGGTGATACAGACTGTGCATTGAGTCACAGTGAGCCATGTGTGTGTGTGTATGAGAGTGTGTGTGTTGGTGGGCTTTCATTGATTCCATGGGGTGTGTGTGTCTGTGTTTGTTGTGCTAAAGACTGCATTGAGTCACAGTGAGTCGTGTGTGTGTGTGCTGGTATACGCGATTGATTGAGTCACGGTCAGCCATGTGTGTGTGCATGATGGTATGTGTGTGTGTTCTTCTATAGGCTGTGCATTGAGTCACAGTGAACCCTGTATCTGTGCAGGTGTGTATGTGTGTGTGCTGGTATAGGCTGTGCATTGAGTCCCACTGAGGTGTGTGTGTATGCTTGTGTGTTTTGGTATACATTGTACATTGAGTCAGAGTGCTGTGTGTTTGTGTGCACGCTGGTATAGTCTGTGCATTGAGTCACAGTTATGTGTGTGTGTGTCTGCGTGTTCTGGTATAGGCTTACCGTTCTGTCACACAGGGGTGTGTGTGTGCTGGTATAGGCTCCACTTTTTGTCACAGTGAGGTGTGTGTGTGTGTATGTGCAGGTACAAGCTGCATATTGAGTCACAGTGTGGGGTGTGTGTGTGTGTGTGCCGTTGCTGGTATGGACTGTGCATTGAATCCCAGCCCTGTGTTAGTGTTTGTGTATTTGATGCTGTAGAGTCTGCATGAGTCACAGTAAGGTGTGTGTGTGTGCTGCTATAGGCCTAGAATTGAGTCACACCTAGGTGAGTGTATGTGTATGTGTATGCTGATATGGGATTTGCATTAAATCACTGAGCGGTGTGTGTGTATGTGTGTACAATTATTGGCTGTGCATTGAGTCACAGTGAACCATGTGTGTGTGGTGAGCTGCTATAGTCACAGCACTGAGTCACAGTTAAATGTGTGGGAGTTGTGTGTGTATGTGTGTGTGTGTATTTGCTGGTGTAGACTGTGCATTGAGTCACAGTGAGTAGTGCGGTGTGTTTGTGTCTGTGATGGTATGGACTGTGGTTTAATCCACTTTGACATGAACTAGTGTGTGTGTTTGCGTGTGTGTGTGTGTGTGTGTGCTGGCACTGGATGACCATTGAGACACAGTGGGCTGTGTGTGTCTGTATGTGCGCTGATATCGACTCTGTATTCAGTCACTGTGAGCTCTGTGTGTGTGTGTGTGTATGTGTGCTCGTATAGGCTGTGCATTGAGTCACAGTGTAGTGTTTGTGTGTGTGTGTGCTGGTACAGGAAGCGTTTTCAGTCACAGTCTCGTGTGTGTGTGTGTGCATGTGAGTTTGTGTGCTGGTATGGGCTTTATTGTGCTGGTATGGGCATTATTGACTCATGGGTGTGTGTGTGAGTGTGTGGTGATACAGACTGCATTGAGTCAGAGTGAGCTGTGTGCGTGTGTGCTGGTATAGGCGATTGATTGAGTACCAGTGAGCCATGTGTGAGTGCGTGTTGGGGTGTGTGTGTGTTCTGGTATAGGCTGTGCATTGAGTCACAGTGAGGCCTGCATCTGTGCATGTGTGTGTGCGTGTGCATGTGTGCTGGTATAGGCTGAGCTTTGAGTCACTCTGAGGTGTGTGTGCATGTGCTTGTAACATTGTGCCTTGATTCACTGTGCCATGTGAGTGTGTGTGCATGCTGGTATAGGTTGTGCATTGAGTCAGAGTGAGAGGTGTTTGTGTCTGTGTGTTCTGGTATAGGCTGACAATTGAGGCACACTGAGGTGTGTGTGCACATGTGTGTGTGTGTGCTGGTACAGCCTGCACATTGAGTCATATTGAGTTGTTTGTGGGTGTATGTGCAGGTAGAGGCAGCACATTGAGTCACAGTGAGGTGTATGTGTGTGATGTTATACGCTATGCACTGATTCATAGGGAGGTTTGTGTGTGTGTGTGTGCACTTTCTGGTATAGGATTTGCATTGAATCACACTGAGCTGTGTTTTTGAGTGTCAGTATGTGTGCATGTGTCGAGGTATGGGCTGTGGATTGACTCACAGTTTGCTGTATGTGCTTCTCTGTGTGTGTATGTCTGCTAGCATATCCTGTGCACTGAGTCACAGGGAGCCGTGTGTGTGTGTGTTTGTGTGTTTCCAGGTATAGAGTGTGCATTCATTCACAGTCATCCATGTGTGTGTGTGTGAGAGTGCACTGGTATAGGATATGCAGTGAGTCACAGTGAGGGGTGTTTGTTTCATTGTGCATGTGCTTTCACAGGCTTACCGGCACAGTGAGATGTGGGTATGAGTGTGCCTGTGTGTGTGTGCTGCCATACACTGTGCCTTGAGTCACAGTGAGCTGTGTTGTGTGTTTGGTGCTGGTATGGAGTGGGCACTGACTCCCAGTGAGCCATGTGTGTGTGCTTGTACAGGCGATTGAGTCATCGTGAGACATGTGTGAGTGCATGTTAGTATGTGTGTGTGTTCACATATAGGCTGTGCATTGAATCACAATAAGGTGTGTACGTGTTCGTGTGTGGGCTATTACAGATTGTGAATTGAGTCACAGTGTCATGTGAGTGTGTGCAGGCTGGTATAGACTGTGCATTGTGTCACAGTGAGGGATGTGTGTGTCTGTGTGTTCTCATGTAGGATGATCATCGAGTCACACTTTGGTGTGTGTGTGTGTGTGTGTGTGTGCTGGTATAGGTTGCATATCGCATCACAGTGATGTGTGTGTTTGTTTCTGTGCAGGTACAGGCTGCACATTGAGTCACAGTGAGGTGTATGTGTGTGTGTGTGTGTGATGTCATACGCTGTGCACTGAGTCACAGTGAGCCGTGTGGTTGTGCTGGTATAAACTGAGCATTGGATCACACTGAGGTGTCATGTGTGTGTATGTGCTGGTGTGGATTGTACATTGAGTCACAACCATGTGTGAGTTTTTGTATGTGTGTGTGCTGGTACAGGCTGTGCACTCAGTCACAGGGAGGTGAGTGTGTGTGTGGGTGCACGTGCTGGTATATGCTTTGCATTGAGTCACACTAAGCTGTGTGTGAGTGTTTGTATGTGTGTGTGTGTGGAGGTACAGGCTGTGTATTGATTCACAGTGAGCCATGTGTGTTTCTTTGTGTGTGTAACTCTGCTAGCATACACTGTGCACTAAGTAACAGGGAGCCATGTGTGTGTGTCTATGTATGTTTTGGCATA
This sequence comes from Globicephala melas, assembly GCF_963455315.2. NCBI lineage: Eukaryota > Metazoa > Chordata > Mammalia > Artiodactyla > Delphinidae > Globicephala > Globicephala melas. The sequence continues at coordinate 312,048 of NW_027207461.1, read as the reverse complement.
CTGTGAGCATTGAGTCAAACTGAGGTGTGTTCTGTGTGACTGTATGCACTGGCATGGAATGTGCATGGAATCACATAGAGCTGTGCATGTGTGTGTGTGTGTGTATTTGGTGGTGTAGAGACTGTATTGTGTCGCAGTAAGCTGTGTGTGTATATGTGTGTGTGCTGGTATAGCCTGTGCATTGAGTCACAGTGAACTGTGTGTGTGTGTTTGCTGGGGTAGGCTGTGCTTTGATTCAAGGTGAGCTGTGAGTGTGTGTGCGGTGCTGGTATGGACTGTGCACTGAGTCACAGAGAACCGTGTGTGTGTCTATGTGTGTTTTGGTATAAAGTGAGCATTGAATCACACTGAGTAGGGTGCTGTGTGTTTTTGTGCACTGGTATGGAGTCTGCATGGAATCACAGTGAGCTGTGCGTGTGTGTGTGTGTATTTGGTTGTGTAGAGTTTCTATTGCATCACAATAAGCTGTGTGTGTGTTTGATGGTACAGGATATGCACTGTGTCATAGAGAGCAGTGTGTGTGTGTCTCTGCTGGTATAGGCTGTGCATTGACTCACAGTGAGCCTTGTGTGTGTGCAAGTACAGTCTGAGCATTGAGTTACAGTGAGATGTGTTGCATGTGTTTTTGTTGGTAAGAACTGTACATTATGTCAGAATGAGCCGTGCATGTGTGTGTGTGTCTGTGTGTGCATCTGTATGCTGGTAGAAGTTGAGCACTGAATCACAGTTAGGTGTGTGTCTGTGAGTGTTCGTATGGGCTTTGCATTGAGTCACTGAGGTGTATGTGTGTGTTTGTGTGTGTGTGTGGTGCTACAGATTTCATTGAATCACAGTGAGCCTTGTGTGTGTCTGTGTGCTGATATAGGCTGTGGATTGAGTCACAGTGAGTTATGTGTGTGTGTGTGCTGCTGTAGACTGCGCATTGAGTCAAAATGAGTTGTTTGTGTGTTACTGTGCTCATGTAGACTGTGCCTTGAATCACAGTGAGCATGTCTGTGTGTGTGTGCACTAGTATGTGTGGAGCATTTAATCAGTTATTTGTGTTTGTGTGTTTGTGTGCTCGTATGGTCTTTGCATTGAGTAACTGAGGTGTATGTGTGTGTGTGTGTGGTGATACAGACTGTGCATTGAGTCACAGTGAGCCATGTGTGTGTGTGTATGAGAGTGGGTGTGTTGGTGGGCTTTCATTGATTCCATGGGGTGTGTGTGTCTGTGTTTGTTGTGCTAAAGACGGCATTGAGTCACAGTGAGTCGTGTGTGTGTGTGCTGGTATACGCGATTGATTGAGTCACGGTCAGCCATGTGTGTGTGCATGATGGTATGTGTGTGTGTTCTTCTATAGGCTGTGCATTGAGTCACAGTGAACCCTGTATCTGTGCAGGTGTGTATGTGTGTGTGCTGGTATAGGCTGTGCATTGAGTCCCACTGAGGTGTGTGTGTATGCTTGTGTGTTTTGGTATACATTGTACATTGAGTCAGAGTGCTGTGTGTTTGTGTGCACGCTGGTATAGTCTGTGCATTGAGTCACAGTTATGTGTGTGTGTGTCTGCGTGTTCTGGTATAGGCTTACCGTTCTGTCACACAGGGGTGTGTGTGTGCTGGTATAGGCTCCACTTTTTGTCACAGTGAGGTGTGTGTGTGTGTATGTGCAGGTACAAGCTGCATATTGAGTCACAGTGTGGGGTGTGTGTGTGTGTGTGCCGTTGCTGGTATGGACTGTGCATTGAATCCCAGCCCTGTGTTAGTGTTTGTGTATTTGATGCTGTAGAGTCTGCATGAGTCACAGTAAGGTGTGTGTGTGTGCTGCTATAGGCCTAGAATTGAGTCACACCTAGGTGAGTGTATGTGTATGTGTATGCTGATATGGGATTTACATTGAATCACTGAGCGGTGTGTGTGTGTGTATGTGTGTACAGTTATTGGCTGTGCATTGAGTCACAGTGAACCATGTGTGTATGGCGAGCTGCTATAATCACAGCACTGAGTCACAGTTAAATGTGTGGGAGTTGTGTGTGTATGTGTGTGTGTGTATTTGCTGGTGTAGACTGTGCATTGAGTCACAGTGAGTAGTGCGGTGTGTTTGTGTCTGTGATGGTATGGACTGTGGTTTAATCCACTTTGACATGAACTAGTGTGTGTGTTTGCGTGTGTGTGTGTGTGTGTGTGCTGGCACTGGATGACCATTGAGACACAGTGGGCTGTGTGTGTCTGTATGTGCGCTGATATCGACTCTGTATTCAGTCACTGTGAGCTCTGTGTGTGTGTGTGTGTATGTGTGCTCGTATAGGCTGTGCATTGAGTCACAGTGTAGTGTTTGTGTGTGTGTGTGCTGGTACAGGAAGCGTTTTCAGTCACAGTCTCGTGTGTGTGTGTGTGCATGTGAGTTTGTGTGCTGGTATGGGCTTTATTGTGCTGGTATGGGCATTATTGACTCATGGGTGTGTGTGTGAGTGTGTGGTGATACAGACTGCATTGAGTCAGAGTGAGCTGTGTGCGTGTGTGCTGGTATAGGCGATTGATTGAGTACCAGTGAGCCATGTGTGAGTGCGTGTTGGGGTGTGTGTGTGTTCTGGTATAGGCTGTGCATTGAGTCACAGTGAGGCCTGCATCTGTGCATGTGTGTGTGCGTGTGCATGTGTGCTGGTATAGGCTGAGCTTTGAGTCACTCTGAGGTGTGTGTGCATGTACTTGTAACATTGTGCCTTGATTCACTGTGCCATGTGAGTGTGTGTGCATGCTGGTATAGGTTGTGCATTGAGTCAGAGTGAGAGGTGTTTGTGTCTGTGTGTTCTGGTATAGGCTGACAATTGAGGCACACTGAGGTGTGTGTGCACATGTGTGTGTGTGTGCTGGTACAGCCTGCACATTGAGTCATATTGAGTTGTTTGTGGGTGTATGTGCAGGTAGAGGCAGCACATTGAGTCACAGTGAGGTGTATGTGTGTGATGTTATACGCTATGCACTGATTCATAGGGAGGTTTGTGTGTGTGTGTGTGCACTTTCTGGTATAGGATTTGCATTGAATCACACTGAGCTGTGTTTTTGAGTGTCAGTATGTGTGCATGTGTCGAGGTATGGGCTGTGGATTGACTCACAGTTTGCTGTATGTGCTTCTCTGTGTGTGTATGTCTGCTAGCATATCCTGTGCACTGAGTCACAGGGAGCCGTGTGTGTGTGTGTTTGTGTGTTTCCAGGTATAGAGTGTGCATTCATTCACAGTCAGCCATGTGTGTGTGTGTGAGAGTGCACTGGTATAGGATATGCAGTGAGTCACAGTGAGGGGTGTTTGTTTCATTGTGCATGTGCTTTCACAGGCTTACCGGCACAGTGAGATGTGGGTATGAGTGTGCCTGTGTGTGTGTGCTGCCATACACTGTGCCTTGAGTCACAGTGAGCTGTGTTGTGTGTTTGGTGCTGGTATGGAGTGGGCACTGACTCCCAGTGAGCCATGTGTGTGTGCTTGTACAGGCGATTGAGTCATCGTGAGACATGTGTGAGTGCATGTTAGTATGTGTGTGTGTTCACATATAGGCTGTGCATTGAATCACAATAAGGTGTGTACGTGTTCGTGTGTGGGCTATTACAGATTGTGCATTGAGTCACAGTGTCATGTGAGTGTGTGCAGGCTGGTATAGACTGTGCATTGTGTCACAGTGAGGGATGTGTGTGTCTGTGTGTTCTCATGTAGGATGACCGAGTCACACTTTGGTGTGTGTGTGTGTGTGTGTGTGTGTGTGCTGGTATAGGTTGCATATCGCATCACAGTGATGTGTGTGTTTGTTTCTGTGCAGGTACAGGCTGCACATTGAGTCACAGTGAGGTGTATGTGTGTGTGATGTCATACGCTGTGCACTGAGTCACAGTGAGCCGTGTGGTTGTGCTGGTATAAACTGAGCATTGGATCACACTGAGGTGTCATGTGTGTGTATGTGCTGGTGTGGATTGTACATTGAGTCACAACCATGTGTGAGTTTTTGTATGTGTGTGTGCTGGTACAGGCTGTGCACTCAGTCACAGGGAGGTGAGTGTGTGTGTGGGTGCACGTGCTGGTATATGCTTTGCATTGAGTCACACTAAGCTGTGTGTGAGTGTTTGTATGTGTGTGTGTGTGGAGGTACAGGCTGTGTATTGATTCACAGTGAGCCATGTGTGTTTCTTTGTGTGTGTAACTCTGCTAGCATACACTGTGCACTAAGTAACAGGGAGCCATGTGTGTGTGTCTATGTATGTTTTGGCATACTGTGAGCATTGAGTCAAACTGAGGTGTGTTCTGTGTGACTGTATGCACTGGCATGGAATGTGCATGGAATCACATAGAGCTGTGCATGTGTGTGTGTGTGTGTATTTGGTGGTGTAGAGACTGTATTGTGTCGCAGTAAGCTGTGTGTGTATATGTGTGTGTGCTGGTATAGCCTGTGCATTGAGTCACAGTGAACTGTGTGTGTGTGTTTGCTGGGGTAGGCTGTGCTTTGATTCAAGGTGAGCTGTGAGTGTGTGTGCGGTGCTGGTATGGACTGTGCACTGAGTCACAGAGAACCGTGTGTGTGTCTATGTGTGTTTTGGTATAAAGTGAGCATTGAATCACACTGAGTAGGGTGCTGTGTGTTTTTGTGCACTGGTATGGAGTCTGCATGGAATCACAGTGAGCTGTGCGTGTGTGTGTGTGTATTTGGTTGTGTAGAGTTTCTATTGCATCACAATAAGCTGTGTGTGTGTGTGATGGTACAGGATATGCACTGTGTCATAGAGAGCAGTGTGTGTGTGTCTCTGCTGGTATAGGCTGTGCATTGACTCACAGTGAGCCTTGTGTGTGTGCAAGTACAGTCTGAGCATTGAGTTACAGTGAGATGTGTTGCATGTGTTTTTGTTGGTAAGAACTGTACATTATGTCAGAATGAGCCGTGCATGTGTGTGTGTGTCTGTGTGTGCATCTGTATGCTGGTAGAAGTTGAGCACTGAATCACAGTTAGGTGTGTGTCTGTGAGTGTTCGTATGGGCTTTGCATTGAGTCACTGAGGTGTATGTGTGTGTTTGTGTGTGTGTGTGGTGCTACAGATTTCATTGAATCACAGTGAGCCTTGTGTGTGTCTGTGTGCTGATATAGGCTGTGGATTGAGTCACAGTGAGTTATGTGTGTGTGTGTGCTGCTGTAGACTGCGCATTGAGTCAAAATGAGTTGTTTGTGTGTTACTGTGCTCATGTAGACTGTGCCTTGAATCACAGTGAGCATGTCTGTGTGTGTGTGCACTAGTATGTGTGGAGCATTTAATCAGTTATTTGTGTTTGTGTGTTTGTGTGCTCGTATGGTCTTTGCATTGAGTAACTGAGGTGTATGTGTGTGTGTGTGTGGTGATACAGACTGTGCATTGAGTCACAGTGAGCCATGTGTGTGTGTGTATGAGAGTGGGTGTGTTGGTGGGCTTTCATTGATTCCATGGTGTGTGTGTGTCTGTGTTTGTTGTGCTAAAGACGGCATTGAGTCACAGTGAGTCGTGTGTGTGTGTGCTGGTATACGCGATTGATTGAGTCACGGTCAGCCATGTGTGTGTGCATGATGGTATGTGTGTGTGTTCTTCTATAGGCTGTGCATTGAGTCACAGTGAACCCTGTATCTGTGCAGGTGTGTATGTGTGTGTGCTGGTATAGGCTGTGCATTGAGTCCCACTGAGGTGTGTGTGTATGCTTGTGTGTTTTGGTATACATTGTACATTGAGTCAGAGTGCTGTGTGTTTGTGTGCACGCTGGTATAGTCTGTGCATTGAGTCACAGTTATGTGTGTGTGTGTCTGCGTGTTCTGGTATAGGCTTACCGTTCTGTCACACAGGGGTGTGTGTGTGCTGGTATAGGCTCCACTTTTTGTCACAGTGAGGTGTGTGTGTGTGTATGTGCAGGTACAAGCTGCATATTGAGTCACAGTGTGGGGTGTGTGTGTGTGTGTGCCGTTGCTGGTATGGACTGTGCATTGAATCCCAGCCCTGTGTTAGTGTTTGTGTATTTGATGCTGTAGAGTCTGCATGAGTCACAGTAAGGTGTGTGTGTGTGCTGCTATAGGCCTAGAATTGAGTCACACCTAGGTGAGTGTATGTGTATGTGTATGCTGATATGGGATTTACATTGAATCACTGAGCGGTGTGTGTGTGTGTATGTGTGTACAGTTATTGGCTGTGCATTGAGTCACAGTGAACCATGTGTGTATGGCGAGCTGCTATAATCACAGCACTGAGTCACAGTTAAATGTGTGGGAGTTGTGTGTGTATGTGTGTGTGTGTATTTGCTGGTGTAGACTGTGCATTGAGTCACAGTGAGTAGTGCGGTGTGTTTGTGTCTGTGATGGTATGGACTGTGGTTTAATCCACTTTGACATGAACTAGTGTGTGTGTTTGCGTGTGTGTGTGTGTGTGTGTGCTGGCACTGGATGACCATTGAGACACAGTGGGCTGTGTGTGTCTGTATGTGCGCTGATATCGACTCTGTATTCAGTCACTGTGAGCTCTGTGTGTGTGTGTGTGTATGTGTGCTCGTATAGGCTGTGCATTGAGTCACAGTGTAGTGTTTGTGTGTGTGTGTGCTGGTACAGGAAGCGTTTTCAGTCACAGTCTCGTGTGTGTGTGTGTGCATGTGAGTTTGTGTGCTGGTATGGGCTTTATTGTGCTGGTATGGGCATTATTGACTCATGGGTGTGTGTGTGAGTGTGTGGTGATACAGACTGCATTGAGTCAGAGTGAGCTGTGTGCGTGTGTGCTGGTATAGGCGATTGATTGAGTACCAGTGAGCCATGTGTGAGTGCGTGTTGGGGTGTGTGTGTGTTCTGGTATAGGCTGTGCATTGAGTCACAGTGAGGCCTGCATCTGTGCATGTGTGTGTGCGTGTGCATGTGTGCTGGTATAGGCTGAGCTTTGAGTCACTCTGAGGTGTGTGTGCATGTGCTTGTAACATTGTGCCTTGATTCACTGTGCCATGTGAGTGTGTGTGCATGCTGGTATAGGTTGTGCATTGAGTCAGAGTGAGAGGTGTTTGTGTCTGTGTGTTCTGGTATAGGCTGACAATTGAGGCACACTGAGGTGTGTGTGCACATGTGTGTGTGTGTGCTGGTACAGCCTGCACATTGAGTCATATTGAGTTGTTTGTGGGTGTATGTGCAGGTAGAGGCAGCACATTGAGTCACAGTGAGGTGTATGTGTGTGATGTTATACGCTATGCACTGATTCATAGGGAGGTTTGTGTGTGTGTGTGTGCACTTTCTGGTATAGGATTTGCATTGAATCACACTGAGCTGTGTTTTTGAGTGTCAGTATGTGTGCATGTGTCGAGGTATGGGCTGTGGATTGACTCACAGTTTGCTGTATGTGCTTCTCTGTGTGTGTATGTCTGCTAGCATATCCTGTGCACTGAGTCACAGGGAGCCGTGTGTGTGTGTGTTTGTGTGTTTCCAGGTATAGAGTGTGCATTCATTCACAGTCAGCCATGTGTGTGTGTGTGAGAGTGCACTGGTATAGGATATGCAGTGAGTCACAGTGAGGGGTGTTTGTTTCATTGTGCATGTACTTTCACAGGCTTACCGGCACAGTGAGATGTGGGTATGAGTGTGCCTGTGTGTGTGTGCTGCCATACACTGTGCCTTGAGTCACAGTGAGCTGTGTTGTGTGTTTGGTGCTGGTATGGAGTGGGCACTGACTCCCAGTGAGCCATGTGTGTGTGCTTGTACAGGCGATTGAGTCATCGTGAGACATGTGTGAGTGCATGTTAGTATGTGTGTGTGTTCACATATAGGCTGTGCATTGAATCACAATAAGGTGTGTACGTGTTCGTGTGTGGGCTATTACAGATTGTGCATTGAGTCACAGTGTCATGTGAGTGTGTGCAGGCTGGTATAGACTGTGCATTGTGTCACAGTGAGGGATGTGTGTGTCTGTGTGTTCTCATGTAGGATGACCGAGTCACACTTTGGTGTGTGTGTGTGTGTGTGTGTGTGTGCTGGTATAGGTTGCATATCGCATCACAGTGATGTGTGTGTTTGTTTCTGTGCAGGTACAGGCTGCACATTGAGTCATAGTGAGGTGTATGTGTGTGTGATGTCATACGCTGTGCACTGAGTCACAGTGAGCCGTGTGGTTGTGCTGGTATAAACTGAGCATTGGATCACACTGAGGTGTCATGTGTGTGTATGTGCTGGTGTGGATTGTACATTGAGTCACAACCATGTGTGAGTTTTTGTATGTGTGTGTGCTGGTACAGGCTGTGCACTCAGTCACAGGGAGGTGAGTGTGTGTGTGGGTGCACGTGCTGGTATATGCTTTGCATTGAGTCACACTAAGCTGTGTGTGAGTGTTTGTATGTGTGTGTGTGTGGAGGTACAGGCTGTGTATTGATTCACAGTGAGCCATGTGTGTTTCTTTGTGTGTGTAACTCTGCTAGCATACACTGTGCACTAAGTAACAGGGAGCCATGTGTGTGTGTCTATGTATGTTTTGGCATACTGTGAGCATTGAGTCAAACTGAGGTGTGTTCTGTGTGACTGTATGCACTGGCATGGAATGTGCATGGAATCACATAGAGCTGTGCATGTGTGTGTGTGTGTGTATTTGGTGGTGTAGAGACTGTATTGTGTCACAGTAAGCTGTGTGTGTATATGTGTGTGTGCTGGTATAGCCTGTGCATTGAGTCACAGTGAACTGTGTGTGTGTGTTTGCTGGGGTAGGCTGTGCTTTGATTCAAGGTGAGCTGTGAGTGTGTGTGCGGTGCTGGTATGGACTGTGCACTGAGTCACAGAGAACCGTGTGTGTGTCTATGTGTGTTTTGGTATAAAGTGAGCATTGAATCACACTGAGTAGGGTGCTGTGTGTTTTTGTGCACTGGTATGGAGTCTGCATGGAATCACAGTGAGCTGTGCGTGTGTGTGTGTGTATTTGGTTGTGTAGAGTTTCTATTGCATCACAATAAGCTGTGTGTGTGTGTGATGGTACAGGATATGCACTGTGTCATAGAGAGCAGTGTGTGTGTGTCTCTGCTGGTATAGGCTGTGCATTGACTCACAGTGAGCCTTGTGTGTGTGCAAGTACAGTCTGAGCATTGAGTTACAGTGAGATGTGTTGCATGTGTTTTTGTTGGTAAGAACTGTACATTATGTCAGAATGAGCCGTGCATGTGTGTGTGTGTCTGTGTGTGCATCTGTATGCTGGTAGAAGTTGAGCACTGAATCACAGTTAGGTGTGTGTCTGTGAGTGTTCGTATGGGCTTTGCATTGAGTCACTGAGGTGTATGTGTGTGTTTGTGTGTGTGTGTGGTGCTACAGATTTCATTGAATCACAGTGAGCCTTGTGTGTGTCTGTGTGCTGATATAGGCTGTGGATTGAGTCACAGTGAGTTATGTGTGTGTGTGTGCTGCTGTAGACTGCGCATTGAGTCAAAATGAGTTGTTTGTGTGTTACTGTGCTCATGTAGACTGTGCCTTGAATCACAGTGAGCATGTCTGTGTGTGTGTGCACTAGTATGTGTGGAGCATTTAATCAGTTATTTGTGTTTGTGTGTTTGTGTGCTCGTATGGTCTTTGCATTGAGTAACTGAGGTGTATGTGTGTGTGTGTGTGGTGATACAGACTGTGCATTGAGTCACAGTGAGCCATGTGTGTGTGTGTATGAGAGTGGGTGTGTTGGTGGGCTTTCATTGATTCCATGGGGTGTGTGTGTCTGTGTTTGTTGTGCTAAAGACGGCATTGAGTCACAGTGAGTCGTGTGTGTGTGTGCTGGTATACGCGATTGATTGAGTCACGGTCAGCCATGTGTGTGTGCATGATGGTATGTGTGTGTGTTCTTCTATAGGCTGTGCATTGAGTCACAGTGAACCCTGTATCTGTGCAGGTGTGTATGTGTGTGTGCTGGTATAGGCTGTGCATTGAGTCCCACTGAGGTGTGTGTGTATGCTTGTGTGTTTTGGTATACATTGTACATTGAGTCAGAGTGCTGTGTGTTTGTGTGCACGCTGGTATAGTCTGTGCATTGAGTCACAGTTATGTGTGTGTGTGTCTGCGTGTTCTGGTATAGGCTTACCGTTCTGTCACACAGGGGTGTGTGTGTGCTGGTATAGGCTCCACTTTTTGTCACAGTGAGGTGTGTGTGTGTGTATGTGCAGGTACAAGCTGCATATTGAGTCACAGTGTGGGGTGTGTGTGTGTGTGTGCCGTTGCTGGTATGGACTGTGCATTGAATCCCAGCCCTGTGTTAGTGTTTGTGTATTTGATGCTGTAGAGTCTGCATGAGTCACAGTAAGGTGTGTGTGTGTGCTGCTATAGGCCTAGAATTGAGTCACACCTAGGTGAGTGTATGTGTATGTGTATGCTGATATGGGATTTACATTGAATCACTGAGCGGTGTGTGTGTGTGTATGTGTGTACAGTTATTGGCTGTGCATTGAGTCACAGTGAACCATGTGTGTATGGCGAGCTGCTATAATCACAGCACTGAGTCACAGTTAAATGTGTGGGAGTTGTGTGTGTATGTGTGTGTGTGTATTTGCTGGTGTAGACTGTGCATTGAGTCACAGTGAGTAGTGCGGTGTGTTTGTGTCTGTGATGGTATGGACTGTGGTTTAATCCACTTTGACATGAACTAGTGTGTGTGTTTGCGTGTGTGTGTGTGTGTGTGTGCTGGCACTGGATGACCATTGAGACACAGTGGGCTGTGTGTGTCTGTATGTGCGCTGATATCGACTCTGTATTCAGTCACTGTGAGCTCTGTGTGTGTGTGTGTGTATGTGTGCTCGTATAGGCTGTGCATTGAGTCACAGTGTAGTGTTTGTGTGTGTGTGTGCTAGTACAGGAAGCGTTTTCAGTCACAGTCTCGTGTGTGTGTGTGTGCATGTGAGTTTGTGTGCTGGTATGGGCTTTATTGTGCTGGTATGGGCATTATTGACTCATGGGTGTGTGTGTGAGTGTGTGGTGATACAGACTGCATTGAGTCAGAGTGAGCTGTGTGCGTGTGTGCTGGTATAGGCGATTGATTGAGTACCAGTGAGCCATGTGTGAGTGCGTGTTGGGGTGTGTGTGTGTTCTGGTATAGGCTGTGCATTGAGTCACAGTGAGGCCTGCATCTGTGCATGTGTGTGTGCGTGTGCGTGTGTGCTGGTATAGGCTGAGCTTTGAGTTACTCTGAGGTGTGTGTGCATGTGCTTGTAACATTGTGCCTTGATTCACTGTGCCATGTGAGTGTGTGTGCATGCTGGTATAGGTTGTGCATTGAGTCAGAGTGAGAGGTGTTTGTGTCTGTGTGTTCTGGTATAGGCTGACAATTGAGGCACACTGAGGTGTGTGTGCACATGTGTGTGTGTGTGCTGGTACAGCCTGCACATTGAGTCATATTGAGTTGTTTGTGGGTGTATGTGCAGGTAGAGACAGCACATTGAGTCACAGTGAGGTGTATGTGTGTGATGTTATACGCTATGCACTGATTCATAGGGAGGTTTGTGTGTGTGTGTGTGCACTTTCTGGTATAGGATTTGCATTGAATCACACTGAGCTGTGTTTTTGAGTGTCAGTATGTGTGCATGTGTCGAGGTATGGGCTGTGGATTGACTCACAGTTTGCTGTATGTGCTTCTCTGTGTGTGTATGTCTGCTAGCATACCCTGTGCACTGAGTCACAGGGAGCCGTGTGTGTGTGTGTGTGTTTCCAGGTATAGAGTGTGCATTCATTCACAGTCAGCCATGTGTGTGTGTGTGAGAGTGCACTGGTATAGGATATGCAGTGAGTCACAGTGAAGGGTGTTTGTTTCATTGTGCGTGTGCTTTCAAAGGCTTACCGGCACAGTGAGATGTGGGTATGAGTGTGCCTGTGTGTGTGTGCTGCCATACACTGTGCCTTGAGTCACAGTGAGCTGTGTTGTGTGTTTGGTGCTGGTATGGAGTGGGCACTGACTCCCAGTGAGCCATGTGTGTGTGTTTGTACAGGCGATTGAGTCATCGTGAGACATGTGTGAGTGCATGTTAGTATGTGTGTGTGTTCACATATAGGCTGTGCATTGAATCACAATAAGGTGTGTACGTGTTCGTGTGTGGGCTATTACAGATTGTGCATTGAGTCACAGTGTCATGTGAGTGTGTGCAGGCTGGTATAGACTGTGCATTGTGTCACAGTGAGGGATGTGTGTGTCTGTGTGTTCTCATGTAGGATGATCATCGAGTCATACTTTGGTGTGTGTGTGTGTGTGTGTGCTGGTATAGGTTGCATATCGCATCACAGTGATGTGTGTGTTTGTTTCTGTGCAGGTACAGGCTGCACATTGAGTCACAGTGAGGTGTATGTGTGTGTGTGTGTGTGATGTCATACGCTGTGCACCGAGTCACAGTGAGCCGTGTGGTTGTGCTGGTATAAACTGAGCATTGGATCACACTGAGGTGTCATGTGTGTGTATGTGCTGGTGTGGATTGTACATTGAGTCACAACCATGTGTGAGTTTTTGTATGTGTGTGAGCTGGTACAGGCTGTGCACTCAGTCACAGGGAGGTGAGTGTGTGTGTGGGTGCACGTGCTGGTATATGCTTTGCATTGAGTCACACTAAGCTGTGTGTGAGTGTTTGTATGTGTGTGTGTGTGGAGGTACAGGCTGTGTATTGATTCACAGTGAGCCATGTGTGTTTCTTTGTGTGTGTAACTCTGCTAGCATACACTGTGCACTAAGTAACAGGGAGCCATGTGTGTGTGTCTATGTATGTTTTGGCATACTGTGAGCATTGAGTCAAACTGAGGTGTGTTCTGTGTGACTGTATGCACTGGCATGGAATGTGCATGGAATCACATAGAGCTGTACATGTGTGTGTGTGTGTATTTGGCGGTGTAGAGACTGTATTGTGTCGCAGTAAGCTGTGTGTGTATATGTGTGTGTGCTGGTATAGCCTGTGCATTGAGTCACAGTGAACTGTGTGTGTGTGTTTGCTGGGGTAGGCTGTGCTTTGATTCAAGGTGAGCTGTGAGTGTGTGTGCGGTGCTGGTATGGACTGTGCACTGAGTCACAGAGAACCGTGTGTGTGTCTATGTGTGTTTTGGTATAAAGTGAGCATTGAATCACACTGAGTTGTGTGCTGTGTGTTTTTGTGCACTGGTATAGAGTCTGCATGGAATCACAGTGAGCTGTGCGTGTGTGTGTGTGTATTTGGTTGTGTAGAGTCTCTATTGCATCACAATAAGCTGTGTGTGTGTGTGATGGTACAGGATGTGCACTGTGTCATAGAGAGCAGTGTGTGTGTGTCTCTGCTGGTATAGGCTGTGCATTGACTCACAGTGAGCCTTGTGTGTGTGCAAGTACAGTCTGAGCATTGAGTTACAGTGAGATGTGTTGCATGTGTTTGTGCTGGTAAGAACTGTACATTATGTCAGAATGAGCCGTGCATGTGTGTGTGTGTCTGTGTGTGCGTCTGTGTGCTGGTAGAGGTTGAGCACTGAATCACAGTTAGGTGTGTGTCTGTGAGTGTTTGTATGGGCTTTGCATTGAGTCACTGAGGTGTATGTGTGTGTTTGTGTGTGTGTGTTTGTGGTGCTACAGATTTCATTGAATCACAGTGAGCCTTGTGTGTGTCTGTGTGCTGATATAGGCTGTGGATTGAGTCACAGTGAGTTATGTGTGTGTGTGTGCTGCTGTAGACTGCGCATTGAGTCAAAATGAGTTGTTTGTGTGTTACTGTGCTCGTGTAGACTGTGCTTTGAATCACAGTGAGCATGTCTGTGTGTGTGTGCACTAGTATGTGTGGAGCATTTAATCAGTTATTTGTGTTTGTGTGTTTGTGTGCTCGTATGGTCTTTGCATTGAGTAACTGAGGTGTATGTGTGTGTGTGTGTGGTGATACAGACTGTGCATTGAGTCACAGTGAGCCATGTGTGTGTGTGTATGAGAGTGTGTGTGTTGGTGGGCTTTCATTGATTCCATGGGGTGTGTGTGTCTGTGTTTGTTGTGCTAAAGACTGCATTGAGTCACAGTGAGTCGTGTGTGTGTGTGCTGGTATACGCGATTGATTGAGTCATGGTCAGCCATGTGTGTGTGCATGATGGTATGTGTGTGTGTTCTTCTATAGGCTGTGCATTGAGTCACAGTGAACCCTGTATCTGTGCAGGTGTGTATGTGTGTGTGCTGGTATAGGCTGTGCATTGAGTCCCACTGAGGTGTGTGTGTATGCTTGTGTGTTTTGGTATACATTGTACATTGAGTCAGAGTGCTGTGTGTTTGTGTGCACGCTGGTATAGTCTGTGCATTGAGTCACAGTTATGTGTATGTGTGTCTGCGTGTTCTGGTATAGGCTGACCTTTGTGTCACACAGGGGTGTGTGTGTGCTGGTATAGGCTCCACTTTTTGTCACAGTGAGGTGTGTGTGTGTGTATGTGCAGGTACAGGCTGCACATTGAGTCACAGTGTGGGGGGTGTGTGTGTGTGATGTTATATGCTGTGCACTAGGACACAGTGAGCCGTGTGTGTGTGCTGGTATAATCTGAGCATTGAGTCACAGTGTGGTGTGGTGTGTGTGCCTTTGCTGGTATGGACTGTGCATTGAATCCCAGCCCTGTGTTAGTGTTTGTGTATTTGGTGCTGTAGAGTCTGCATGAGTCACAGTAAGGTGTGTGTGTGTGCTGCTATAGGCCTAGAATTGAGTCACACCTAGGTGAGTGTATGTGTATGTGTATGCTGATATGGGATTTGCATTGAATCACTGAGCGGTGTGTGTGTATGTGTGTACAGTTATTGGCTGTGCATTGAGTCACAGTGAACCATGTGTGTGTGGTGAGCTGCTATAGTCACAGCACTGAGTCACAGTTAAATGTGTGGGAGTTGTGTGTGTATGTGTGTGTGTGTATTTGCTGGTGTAGACTGTGCATTGAGTCACAGTGAGTAGTGTGGTGTGTTTGTGTCTGTGATGGTATGGACTGTGGTTTAATCCACTTTGACATGAACTAGTGTGTGTGTTTGCGTGTGTGTGTGTGTGTGTGTGTGTGCTGGCACTGGATGACCATTGAGACACAGTGGGCTGTGTGTGTCTGTGTGTCTGTGTGTGCGCTGATATAGACTCTGTATTCAGTCACTGTGAGCTGTGTGTGTGTGTGTATGTGTGCTCGTATAGGCTGTGCATTGAGTCACAGTGTAGTGTTTGTGTGTGTGTGTGCTGGTACAGGAAGCGTTTTCAGTCACAGTCTCGTGTGTGTGTGTGTGCATGTGAGTTTGTGTGCTGGTATGGGCTTTATTGTGCTGGTATGGGCATTATTGACTCATGCGTGTGTGTGTGAGTGTGTGGTGATACAGACTGCATTGAGTCACAGTGAGCTGTGTGCGTGTGTGCTGGTATAGGCGATTGATTGAGTACCAGTGAGCCATGTGTGAGTGCGTGTTGGGGTGTGTGTGTGTTCTGGTATAGGCTGTGCATTGAGTCACAGTGAGGCCTGCATCTGTGCATGTGTGTGTGCGTGTGCGTGTGTGCTGGTATAGGCTGAGCTTTGAGTCACTCTGAGGTGTGTGTGCATGTGCTTGTAACATTGTGCCTTGATTCACTGTGCCATGTGAGTGTGTGTGCATGCTGGTATAGGTTGTGCATTGAGTCAGAGTGAGAGGTGTTTGTGTCTGTGTGTTCTGGTATAGGCTGACAATTGAGGCACACTGAGGTGTGTGTGCACATGTGTGTGTGTGTGCTGGTACAGCCTGCACATTGAGTCATATTGAGTTGTTTGTGGGTGTATGTGCAGGTAGAGACAGCACATTGAGTCACAGTGAGGTGTATGTGTGTGATGTTATATGCTATGCACTGATTCATAGGGAGGTTTGTGTGTGTGTGTGTGCACTTTCTGGTATAGGATTTGCATTGAATCACACTGAGCTGTGTTTTTGAGTGTCAGTATGTGTGCATGTGTCGAGGTATGGGCTGTGGATTGACTCACAGTTTGCTGTATGTGCTTCTCTGTGTGTGTATGTCTGCTAGCATACCCTGTGCACTGAGTCACAGGGAGCCGTGTGTGTGTGTGTGTGTTTGTGTGTTTCCAGGTATAGAATGTGCATTCATTCACAGTCAGCCATGTGTGTGTGTGTGAGAGTGCACTGGTATAGGATATGCAGTGAGTCACAGTGAAGGGTGTTTGTTTCATTTTGCGTGTGCTTTCAAAGGCTTACCGGCACAGTGAGATGTGGGTATGAATGTGCCTGTGTGTGTGTGCTGCCATACACTGTGCCTTGAGTCACAGTGAGCTGTGTTGTGTGTTTGGTGCTGGTATGGAGTGGGCACTGACTCCCAGTGAGCCATGTGTGTGTGCTTGTACAGGCGATTGAGTCATCGTGAGACATGTGTGAGTGCATGTTAGTATGTGTGTGTGTTCACATATAGGCTGTGCATTGAATCACAATAAGGTGTGTACGTGTTCGTGTGTGGGCTATTACAGATTGTGAATTGAGTCACAGTGTCATGTGAGTGTGTGCAGGCTGGTATAGACTGTGCATTGTGTCACAGTGAGGGATGTGTGTGTCTGTGTGTTCTCATGTAGGATGATCATCGAGTCACACTTTGGTGTGTGTGTGTGTGTGTGTGTGCTGGTATAGGTTGCATATCACATCACAGTGATGTGTGTGTTTGTTTCTGTGCAGGTACAGGCTGCACATTGAGTCACAGTGAGGTGTATGTGTGTGTGTGTGTGTGATGTCATACGCTGTGCACTGAGTCACAGTGAGCCGTGTGGTTGTGCTGGTATAAACTGAGCATTGGATCACACTGAGGTGTCATGTGTGTGTATGTGCTGGTGTGGATTGTACATTGAGTCACAACCATGTGTGAGTTTTTGTATGTGTGTGTGCTGGTACAGGCTGTGCACTCAGTCACAGGGAGGTGAGTGTGTGTGTGGGTGCACGTGCTGGTATATGCTTTGCATTGAGTCACACTAAGCTGTGTGTGAGTGTTTGTATGTGTGTGTGTGTGGAGGTACAGGCTGTGTATTGATTCACAGTGAGCCATGTGTGTTTCTTTGTGTGTGTAACTCTGCTAGCATACACTGTGCACTAAGTAACAGGGAGCCATGTGTGTGTGTCTATGTATGTTTTGGCATACTGTGAGCATTGAGTCAAACTGAGGTGTGTTCTGTGTGACTGTATGCACTGGCATGGAATGTGCATGGAATCACATAGAGCTGTGCGTGTGTGTGTGTGTGTATTTGTTGGTGTAGAGACTGTATTGTGTCGCAGTAAGCTGTGTGTGTATATGTGTGTGTGCTGGTATAGCCTGTGCGTTGAGTCACAGTGAACTGTGTGTGTGTGTTTGCTGGGGTAGGCTGTGCTTTGATTCAAGGTGAGCTGTGAGTGTGTGTGTGCTGCTGGTATGGACTGTGCACTGAGTCACAGAGAACCGTGTGTGTGTCTATGTGTGTTTTGGTATAAAGTGAGCATTGAATCACACTGAGTTGTGTGCTGTGTGTTTTTGTGCACTGGTATGGAGTCTGCATGGAATCACAGTGAGCTGTGCGTGTGTGTGTGTATTTGGTTGTGTAGAGTCTCTACTGCATCACAATAAGCTGTGTGTGTGTGTGATGGTACAGGATGTGCACTGTGTCATAGAGAGCAGTGTGTGTGTGTCTCTGCTGGTATAGGCTGTGCATTGACTCACAGTGAGCCTTGTGTGTGTGCAAGTACAGTCTGAGCATTGAGTTACAGTGAGATGTGTTGCATGTGTTTGTGCTGGTAAGAACTGTACATTATGTCAGAATGAGCCGTGCATGTGTGTGTGTGTCTGTGTGTGCGTCTGTGTGCTGGTAGAGGTTGAGCACTGAATCACAGTTAGGTGTGTGTCTGTGAGTGTTCGTATGGGCTTTGCATTGAGTCACTGAGGTGTATGTGTGTGTTTGTGTGTGTGTGTGGTGCTACAGATTTCATTGAATCACAGTGAGCCTTGTGTGTGTCTGTGTGCTGATATAGGCTGTGGATTGAGTCACAGTGAGTTATGTGTGTGTGTGTGCTGCTGTAGACTGCGCATTGAGTCAAAATGAGTTGTTTGTGTGTTACTGTGCTCGTGTAGACTGTGCCTTGAATCACAGTGAGCATGTCTGTGTGTGTGTGAACTAGTATGTGTGGAGCATTTAATCAGTTATTTGTGTTTGTGTGTTTGTGTGCTCGTATGGTCTTTGCATTGAGTAACTGAGGTGTATGTGTGTGTGTGTGGTGATACAGACTGTGCATTGAGTCACAGTGAGCCATGTGTGTGTGTGTATGAGAGTGTGTGTGTTGGTGGGCTTTCATTGATTCCATGGGGTGTGTGTGTCTGTGTTTGTTGTGCTAAAGACTGCATTGAGTCACAGTGAGTCGTGTGTGTGTGTGCTGGTATACGCGATTGATTGAGTCACGGTCAGCCATGTGTGTGTGCATGATGGTATGTGTGTGTGTTCTTCTATAGGCTGTGCATTGAGTCACAGTGAACCCTGTATCTGTGCAGGTGTGTATGTGTGTGTGCTGGTATAGGCTGTGCATTGAGTCCCACTGAGGTGTGTGTGTATGCTTGTGTGTTTTGGTATACATTGTACATTGAGTCAGAGTGCTGTGTGTTTGTGTGCACGCTGGTATAGTCTGTGCATTGAGTCACAGTTATGTGTGTGTGTGTCTGCGTGTTCTGGTATAGGCTGACCTTTGTGTCACACAGGGGTGTGTGTGTGCTGGTATAGGCTCCACTTTTTGTCACAGTGAGGTGTGTGTGTGTGTATGTGCAGGTACAGGCTGCACATTGAGTCACAGTGTGGGGTGTGTGTGTGTGTGATGTTATATGCTGTGCACTAGGACACAGTGAGCCGTGTGTGTGTGCTGGTATAATCTGAGCATTGAGTCACAGTGTGGTGTGGTGTGTGTGCCATTGCTGGTATGGACTGTGCATTGAATCCCAGCCCTGTGTTAGTGTTTGTGTATTTGGTGCTGTAGAGTCTGCATGAGTCACAGTAAGGTGTGTGTGTGTGCTGCTATAGGCCTAGAATTGAGTCACATCTAGGTGAGTGTATGTGTATACGTATGCTGATATGGGATTTGCATTGAATCACTGAGCGGTATGTGTGTGTGTGTGTACAGTTTTTGGCTGTGCATTGAGTCACAGTGAACCATGTGTGTGTGGCGAGCTGCTATAGTCACAGCACTGAGTCACAGTTAAATGTGTGGCAGTTGTGTGTGTATGTGTGTGTGTGTATTTGTTGGTGTAGACTGTGCATTGAGTCACAGTGAGTAGTGCAGTGTGTTTGTGTCTGTGATGGTATGGACTGTGGTTTAATCCACTTTGACATGAACTAGTGTGTGTGTTTGCATGTGTGTGTGTGTGTGTCTGTGTGCTGGCACTGGATGACCATTGAGACACAGTGGGCTGTGTGTGTCTGTGTGTCTGTGTGTGCGCTGATATAGACTCTGTATTCAGTCACTGTGAGCTGTGTGTGTGTGTGTATATGTGTGCTCGTATAGGCTGTGCATTGAGTCACAGTGTAGTGTTTGTGTGTGTGTGTGCTGGTACAGGAAGCGTTTTCAGTCACAGTCTCGTGTGTGTGTGTGTGCATGTGAGTTTGTGTGCTGGTATGGGCTTTATTGTGCTGGTATGGGCATTATTGACTCATGGGTGTGTGTGTGAGTGTGTGGTGATACAGACTGCATTGAGTCACAGTGAGCTGTGTGCGTGTGTGCTGGTATAGGCGATTGATTGAGTACCAGTGAGCCATGTGTGAGTGCGTGTTGGGGTGTGTGTGTGTTCTGGTATAGGCTGTGCATTGAGTCACAGTGAGGCCTGCATCTGTGCATGTGTGTGTGTGTGTGCGTGTTTGCTGGTATAGGCTGAGCTTTGAGTCACTCTGAGGTGTGTGTGCATGTGCTTGTAATATTGTGCCTTGATTCACTGTGCCATGTGAGTGTGTGTGCATGCTGGTATAGGTTGTGCATTGAGTCAGAGTGAGAGGTGTTTGTGTCTGTGTGTTCTGGTATAGGCTGACAATTGAGGCACACTGAGGTGTGTGTGCACATGTGTGTGTGTGTGCTGGTACAGCCTGCACATTGAGTCATATTGAGTTGTTTGTGGGTGTATGTGCAGGTAGAGGCAGCACATTGAGTCACAGTGAGGTGTATGTGTGTGATGTTATACGCTATGCACTGATTCATAGGGAGGTTTGTGTGTGTGTGTGTGCACTTTCTGGTATAGGATTTGCATTGAATCACACTGAGCTGTGTTTTTGAGTGTCAGTATGTGTGCATGTGTCGAGGTATGGGCTGTGGATTGACTCACAGTTTGCTGTATGTGCTTCTCTGTGTGTGTATGTCTGCTAGCATACCCTGTGCACTGAGTCACAGGGAGCCGTGTGTGTGTGTGTGTGTTTGTGTGTTTCCAGGTATAGAATGTGCATTCATTCACAGTCAGCCATGTGTGTGTGTGTGAGAGTGCACTGGTATAGGATATGCAGTGAGTCACAGTGAAGGGTGTTTGTTTCATTGTGCGTGTGCTTTCAAAGGCTTACCGGCACAGTGAGATGTGGGTATGAGTGTGCCTGTGTGTGTGTGCTGCCATACACTGTGCCTTGAGTCACAGTGAGCTGTGTTGTGTGTTTGGTGCTGGTATGGAGTGGGCACTGACTCCCAGTGAGCCATGTGTGTGTGCTTGTACAGGCGATTGAGTCATCGTGAGACATGTGTGAGTGCATGTTAGTATGTGTGTGTGTTCACATATAGGCTGTGCATTGAATCACAATAAGGTGTGTACGTGTTCGTGTGTGGGCTATTACAGATTGTGAATTGAGTCACAGTGTCATGTGAGTGTGTGCAGGCTGGTATAGACTGTGCATTGTGTCACAGTGAGGGATGTGTGTGTCTGTGTGTTCTCATGTAGGATGATCATCGAGTCACACTTTGGTGTGTGTGTGTGTGTGTGTGCTGGTATAGGTTGCATATCGCATCACAGTGATGTGTGTGTTTGTTTCTGTGCAGGTACAGGCTGCACATTGAGTCACAGTGAGGTGTATGTGTGTGTGATGTCATACGCTGTGCACTGAGTCACAGTGAGCCGTGTGGTTGTGCTGGTATAAACTGAGCATTGGATCACACTGAGGTGTCATGTGTGTGTATGTGCTGGTGTGGATTGTACATTGAGTCACAACCATGTGTGAGTTTTTGTATGTGTGTGTGCTGGTACAGGCTGTGCACTCAGTCACAGGGAGGTGAGTGTGTGTGTGCGTGCACGTGCTGGTATATGCTTTGCATTGAGTCACACTAAGCTGTGTGTGAGTGTTTGTATGTGTGTGTGTGTGTGTGTGGAGGTACAGGCTGTGTATTGATTCACAGTGAGCCATGTGTGTTTCTTTGTGTGTGTAACTCTGCTAGCATACACTGTGCACTAAGTAACAGGGAGCCATGTGTGTGTGTCTATGTATGTTTTGGCATACTGTGAGCATTGAGTCAAACTGAGGTGTGTTCTGTGTGACTGTATGCACTGGCATGGAATGTGCATGGAATCACATAGAGCTGTACATGTGTGTGTGTGTGTATTTGGTGGTGTAGAGACTGTATTGTGTCGCAGTAAGCTGTGTGTGTATATGTGTGTGTGCTGGTATAGCCTGTGCATTGAGTCACAGTGAACTTTGTGTGTGTGTTTGCTGGGGTAGGCTGTGCTTTGATTCAAGGTGAGCTGTGAGTGTGTGTGCGGTGCTGGTATGGACTGTGCACTGAGTCACAGAGAACCGTGTGTGTGTCTATGTGTGTTTTGGTATAAAGTGAGCATTGAATCACACTGAGTTGTGTGCTGTGTGTTTTTGTGCCCTGGTATGGAGTCTGCATGGAATCACAGTGAGCTGTGCGTGTGTGTGTGTGTATTTGGTTGTGTAGAGTCTCTATTGCATCACAATAAGCTGTGTGTGTGTGTGATGGTACAGGATGTGCACTGTGTCATAGAGAGCAGTGTGTGTGTGTCTCTGCTGGTATAGGCTGTGCATTGACTCACAGTGAGCCTTGTGTGTGTGCAAGTACAGTCTGAGCATTGAGTTACAGTGAGATGTGTTGCATGTGTTTGTGCTGGTAAGAACTGTACATTATGTCAGAATGAGCCGTGCATGTGTGTGTGTGTCTGTGTGTGCGTCTGTGTGCTGGTAGAGGTTGAGCACTGAATCACAGTTAGGTGTGTGTCTGTGAGTGTTCGTATGGGCTTTGCATTGAGTCACTGAGGTGTATGTGTGTGTTTGTGTGTGTGTGTGGTGCTACAGATTTCATTGAATCACAGTGAGCCTTGTGTGTGTCTGTGTGCTGATATAGGCTGTGGATTGAGTCACAGTGAGTTATGTGTGTGTGTGTGCTGCTGTAGACTGCGCATTGAGTCAAAATGAGTTGTTTGTGTGTTACTGTGCTCGTGTAGACTGTGCCTTGAATCACAGT
The DNA here is from genome assembly GCF_963455315.2 of Globicephala melas. Lineage (NCBI taxonomy): Eukaryota > Metazoa > Chordata > Mammalia > Artiodactyla > Delphinidae > Globicephala > Globicephala melas. The sequence continues at coordinate 289,675 of NW_027207461.1, read as the reverse complement.
GAGCATGTCTGTGTGTGTGTGCACTAGTATGTGTGGAGCATTTAATCAGTTATTTGTGTTTGTGTGTTTGTGTGCTCGTATGGTCTTTGCATTGAGTAACTGAGGTGTATGTGTGTGTGTGTGTGGTGATACAGACTGTGCATTGAGTCACAGTGAGCCATGTGTGTGTGTGTATGAGAGTGTGTGTGTTGGTGGGCTTTCATTGATTCCATGGGGTGTGTGTGTCTGTGTTTGTTGTGCTAAAGACTGCATTGAGTCACAGTGAGTCGTGTGTGTGTGTGCTGGTATACGCGATTGATTGAGTCACGGTCAGCCATGTGTGTGTGCATGATGGTATGTGTGTGTGTTCTTCTATAGGCTGTGCATTGAGTCACAGTGAACCCTGTATCTGTGCAGGTGTGTATGTGTGTGTGCTGGTATAGGCTGTGCATTGAGTCCCACTGAGGTGTGTGTGTATGCTTGTGTGTTTTGGTATACATTGTACATTGAGTCAGAGTGCTGTGTGTTTGTGTGCACGCTGGTATAGTCTGTGCATTGAGTCACAGTTATGTGTGTGTGTGTCTGCGTGTTCTGGTATAGGCTTACCGTTCTGTCACACAGGGGTGTGTGTGTGCTGGTATAGGCTCCACTTTTTGTCACAGTGAGGTGTGTGTGTGTGTATGTGCAGGTACAAGCTGCATATTGAGTCACAGTGTGGGGTGTGTGTGTGTGTGTGCCGTTGCTGGTATGGACTGTGCATTGAATCCCAGCCCTGTGTTAGTGTTTGTGTATTTGATGCTGTAGAGTCTGCATGAGTCACAGTAAGGTGTGTGTGTGTGCTGCTATAGGCCTAGAATTGAGTCACACCTAGGTGAGTGTATGTGTATGTGTATGCTGATATGGGATTTGCATTAAATCACTGAGCGGTGTGTGTGTATGTGTGTACAATTATTGGCTGTGCATTGAGTCACAGTGAACCATGTGTGTGTGGTGAGCTGCTATAGTCACAGCACTGAGTCACAGTTAAATGTGTGGGAGTTGTGTGTGTATGTGTGTGTGTGTGTTTGCTGGTGTAGACTGTGCATTGAGTCACAGTGAGTAGTGCGGTGTGTTTGTGTCTGTGATGGTATGGACTGTGGTTTAATCCACTTTGACATGAACTAGTGTGTGTGTTTGCGTGTGTGTGTGTGTGTGTGTGCTGGCACTGGATGACCATTGAGACACAGTGGGCTGTGTGTGTCTGTATGTGCGCTGATATCGACTCTGTATTCAGTCACTGTGAGCTCTGTGTGTGTGTGTGTGTATGTGTGCTCGTATAGGCTGTGCATTGAGTCACAGTGTAGTGTTTGTGTGTGTGTGTGCTGGTACAGGAAGCGTTTTCAGTCACAGTCTCGTGTGTGTGTGTGTGCATGTGAGTTTGTGTGCTGGTATGGGCTTTATTGTGCTGGTATGGGCATTATTGACTCATGGGTGTGTGTGTGAGTGTGTGGTGATACAGACTGCATTGAGTCAGAGTGAGCTGTGTGCGTGTGTGCTGGTATAGGCGATTGATTGAGTACCAGTGAGCCATGTGTGAGTGCGTGTTGGGGTGTGTGTGTGTTCTGGTATAGGCTGTGCATTGAGTCACAGTGAGGCCTGCATCTGTGCATGTGTGTGTGCGTGTGCATGTGTGCTGGTATAGGCTGAGCTTTGAGTCACTCTGAGGTGTGTGTGCATGTGCTTGTAACATTGTGCCTTGATTCACTGTGCCATGTGAGTGTGTGTGCATGCTGGTATAGGTTGTGCATTGAGTCAGAGTGAGAGGTGTTTGTGTCTGTGTGTTCTGGTATAGGCTGACAATTGAGGCACACTGAGGTGTGTGTGCACATGTGTGTGTGTGTGCTGGTACAGCCTGCACATTGAGTCATATTGAGTTGTTTGTGGGTGTATGTGCAGGTAGAGGCAGCACATTGAGTCACAGTGAGGTGTATGTGTGTGATGTTATACGCTATGCACTGATTCATAGGGAGGTTTGTGTGTGTGTGTGTGCACTTTCTGGTATAGGATTTGCATTGAATCACACTGAGCTGTGTTTTTGAGTGTCAGTATGTGTGCATGTGTCGAGGTATGGGCTGTGGATTGACTCACAGTTTGCTGTATGTGCTTCTCTGTGTGTGTATGTCTGCTAGCATATCCTGTGCACTGAGTCACAGGGAGCCGTGTGTGTGTGTGTGTTTGTGTGTTTCCAGGTATAGAGTGTGCATTCATTCACAGTCATCCATGTGTGTGTGTGTGAGAGTGCACTGGTATAGGATATGCAGTGAGTCACAGTGAGGGGTGTTTGTTTCATTGTGCATGTGCTTTCACAGGCTTACCGGCACAGTGAGATGTGGGTATGAGTGTGCCTGTGTGTGTGTGCTGCCATACACTGTGCCTTGAGTCACAGTGAGCTGTGTTGTGTGTTTGGTGCTGGTATGGAGTGGGCACTGACTCCCAGTGAGCCATGTGTGTGTGCTTGTACAGGCGATTGAGTCATCGTGAGACATGTGTGAGTGCATGTTAGTATGTGTGTGTGTTCACATATAGGCTGTGCATTGAATCACAATAAGGTGTGTACGTGTTCGTGTGTGGGCTATTACAGATTGTGCATTGAGTCACAGTGTCATGTGAGTGTGTGCAGGCTGGTATAGACTGTGCATTGTGTCACAGTGAGGGATGTGTGTGTCTGTGTGTTCTCATGTAGGATGATCATCGAGTCATACTTTGGTGTGTGTGTGTGTGTGTGTGCTGGTATAGGTTGCATATCGCATCACAGTGATGTGTGTGTTTGTTTCTGTGCAGGTACAGGCTGCACATTGAGTCACAGTGAGGTGTATGTGTGTGTGTGTGTGTGATGTCATACGCTGTGCACTGAGTCACAGTGAGCCGTGTGGTTGTGCTGGTATAAACTGAGCATTGGATCACACTGAGGTGTCATGTGTGTGTATGTGCTGGTGTGGATTGTACATTGAGTCACAACCATGTGTGAGTTTTTGTATGTGTGTGTGCTGGTACAGGCTGTGCACTCAGTCACAGGGAGGTGAGTGTGTGTGTGGGTGCACGTGCTGGTATATGCTTTGCATTGAGTCACACTAAGCTGTGTGTGAGTGTTTGTATGTGTGTGTGTGTGGAGGTACAGGCTGTGTATTGATTCACAGTGAGCCATGTGTGTTTCTTTGTGTGTGTAACTCTGCTAGCATACACTGTGCACTAAGTAACAGGGAGCCATGTGTGTGTGTCTATGTATGTTTTGGCATACTGTGAGCATTGAGTCAAACTGAGGTGTGTTCTGTGTGACTGTATGCACTGGCATGGAATGTGCATGGAATCACATAGAGCTGTACATGTGTGTGTGTGTGTATTTGGCGGTGTAGAGACTGTATTGTGTCGCAGTAAGCTGTGTGTGTATATGTGTGTGTGCTGGTATAGCCTGTGCATTGAGTCACAGTGAACTGTGTGTGTGTGTTTGCTGGGGTAGGCTGTGCTTTGATTCAAGGTGAGCTGTGAGTGTGTGTGCGGTGCTGGTATGGACTGTGCACTGAGTCACAGAGAACCGTGTGTGTGTCTATGTGTGTTTTGGTATAAAGTGAGCATTGAATCACACTGAGTTGTGTGCTGTGTGTTTTTGTGCACTGGTATAGAGTCTGCATGGAATCACAGTGAGCTGTGCGTGTGTGTGTGTGTATTTGGTTGTGTAGAGTCTCTATTGCATCACAATAAGCTGTGTGTGTGTGTGATGGTACAGGATGTGCACTGTGTCATAGAGAGCAGTGTGTGTGTGTCTCTGCTGGTATAGGCTGTGCATTGACTCACAGTGAGCCTTGTGTGTGTGCAAGTACAGTCTGAGCATTGAGTTACAGTGAGATGTGTTGCATGTGTTTGTGCTGGTAAGAACTGTACATTATGTCAGAATGAGCCGTGCATGTGTGTGTGTGTCTGTGTGTGCGTCTGTGTGCTGGTAGAGGTTGAGCACTGAATCACAGTTAGGTGTGTGTCTGTGAGTGTTTGTATGGGCTTTGCATTGAGTCACTGAGGTGTATGTGTGTGTTTGTGTGTGTGTGTTTGTGGTGCTACAGATTTCATTGAATCACAGTGAGCCTTGTGTGTGTCTGTGTGCTGATATAGGCTGTGGATTGAGTCACAGTGAGTTATGTGTGTGTGTGTGCTGCTGTAGACTGCGCATTGAGTCAAAATGAGTTGTTTGTGTGTTACTGTGCTCGTGTAGACTGTGCTTTGAATCACAGTGAGCATGTCTGTGTGTGTGTGCACTAGTATGTGTGGAGCATTTAATCAGTTATTTGTGTTTGTGTGTTTGTGTGCTCGTATGGTCTTTGCATTGAGTAACTGAGGTGTATGTGTGTGTGTGTGTGGTGATACAGACTGTGCATTGAGTCACAGTGAGCCATGTGTGTGTGTGTATGAGAGTGTGTGTGTTGGTGGGCTTTCATTGATTCCATGGGGTGTGTGTGTCTGTGTTTGTTGTGCTAAAGACTGCATTGAGTCACAGTGAGTCGTGTGTGTGTGTGCTGGTATACGCGATTGATTGAGTCACGGTCAGCCATGTGTGTGTGCATGATGGTATGTGTGTGTGTTCTTCTATAGGCTGTGCATTGAGTCACAGTGAACCCTGTATCTGTGCAGGTGTGTATGTGTGTGTGCTGGTATAGGCTGTGCATTGAGTCCCACTGAGGTGTGTGTGTATGCTTGTGTGTTTTGGTATACATTGTACATTGAGTCAGAGTGCTGTGTGTTTGTGTGCACGCTGGTATAGTCTGTGCATTGAGTCACAGTTATGTGTGTGTGTGTCTGCGTGTTCTGGTATAGGCTGACCTTTGTGTCACACAGGGGTGTGTGTGTGCTGGTATAGGCTCCACTTTTTGTCACAGTGAGGTGTGTGTGTGTGTATGTGCAGGTACAGGCTGCACATTGAGTCACAGTGTGGGGTGTGTGTGTGTGTGATGTTATATGCTGTGCACTAGGACACAGTGAGCCGTGTGTGTGTGCTGGTATAATCTGAGCATTGAGTCACAGTGTGGTGTGGTGTGTGTGCCTTTGCTGGTATGGACTGTGCATTGAATCCCAGCCCTGTGTTAGTGTTTGTGTATTTGGTGCTGTAGAGTCTGCATGAGTCACAGTAAGGTGTGTGTGTGTGCTGCTATAGGCCTAGAATTGAGTCACACCTAGGTGAGTGTATGTGTATGTGTATGCTGATATGGGATTTGCATTGAATCACTGAGCGGTGTGTGTGTATGTGTGTACAGTTATTGGCTGTGCATTGAGTCACAGTGAACCATGTGTGTGTGGTGAGCTGCTATAGTCACAGCACTGAGTCACAGTTAAATGTGTGGGAGTTGTGTGTGTGTGTGTGTGTGTGTATTTGCTGGTGTAGACTGTGCATTGAGTCACAGTGAGTAGTGTGGTGTGTTTGTGTCTGTGATGGTATGGACTGTGGTTTAATCCACTTTGACATGAACTAGTGTGTGTGTTTGCGTGTGTGTGTGTGTGTGTGTGTGCTGGCACTGGATGACCATTGAGACACAGTGGGCTGTGTGTGTCTGTGTGTCTGTGTGTGCGCTGATATAGACTCTGTATTCAGTCACTGTGAGCTGTGTGTGTGTGTGTATGTGTGCTCGTATAGGCTGTGCATTGAGTCACAGTGTAGTGTTTGTGTGTGTGTGTGCTGGTACAGGAAGCGTTTTCAGTCACAGTCTCGTGTGTGTGTGTGTGCATGTGAGTTTGTGTGCTGGTATGGGCTTTATTGTGCTGGTATGGGCATTATTGACTCATGCGTGTGTGTGTGAGTGTGTGGTGATACAGACTGCATTGAGTCACAGTGAGCTGTGTGCGTGTGTGCTGGTATAGGCGATTGATTGAGTACCAGTGAGCCATGTGTGAGTGCGTGTTGGGGTGTGTGTGTGTTCTGGTATAGGCTGTGCATTGAGTCACAGTGAGGCCTGCATCTGTGTGTGCGTGTGCGTGTGTGCTGGTATAGGCTGAGCTTTGAGTCACTCTGAGGTGTGTGTGCATGTGCTTGTAACATTGTGCCTTGATTCACTGTGCCATGAGAGTGTGTGTGCATGCTGGTATAGGTTGTGCATTGAGTCAGAGTGAGAGGTGTTTGTGTCTGTGTGTTCTGGTATAGGCTGACAATTGAGGCACACTGAGGTGTGTGTGCACATGTGTGTGTGTGTGCTGGTACAGCCTGCACATTGAGTCATATTGAGTTGTTTGTGGGTGTATGTGCAGGTAGAGACAGCACATTGAGTCACAGTGAGGTGTATGTGTGTGATGTTATACGCTATGCACTGATTCATAGGGAGGTTTGTGTGTGTGTGTGTGCACTTTCTGGTATAGGATTTGCATTGAATCACACTGAGCTGTGTTTTTGAGTGTCAGTATGTGTGCATGTGTCGAGGTATGGGCTGTGGATTGACTCACAGTTTGCTGTATGTGCTTCTCTGTGTGTGTATGTCTGCTAGCATACCCTGTGCACTGAGTCACAGGGAGCCGTGTGTGTGTGTGTGTGTTTGTGTGTTTCCAGGTATAGAGTGTGCATTCATTCACAGTCAGCCATGTGTGTGTGTGTGAGAGTGCACTGGTATAGGATATGCAGTGAGTCACAGTGAAGGGTGTTTGTTTCATTGTGCGTGTGCTTTCAAAGGCTTACCGGCACAGTGAGATGTGGGTATGAGTGTGCCTGTGTGTGTGTGCTGCCATACACTGTGCCTTGAGTCACAGTGAGCTGTGTTGTGTGTTTGGTGCTGGTATGGAGTGGGCACTGACTCCCAGTGAGCCATGTGTGTGTGTTTGTACAGGCGATTGAGTCATCGTGAGATATGTGTGAGTGCATGTTAGTATGTGTGTGTGTTCACATATAGGCTGTGCATTGAATCACAATAAGGTGTGTACGTGTTCGTGTGTGGGCTATTACAGATTGTGAATTGAGTCACAGTGTCATGTGAGTGTGTGCAGGCTGGTATAGACTGTGCATTGTGTCACAGTGAGGGATGTGTGTGTCTGTGTTTTCTCATGTAGGATGATCATCGAGTCATACTTTGGTGTGTGTGTGTGTGTGTGTGCTGGTATAGGTTGCATATCGCATCACAGTGATGTGTGTGTTTGTTTCTGTGCAGGTACAGGCTGCACATTGAGTCACAGTGAGGTGTATGTGTGTGTGTGTGTGTGATGTCATACGCTGTGCACTGAGTCACAGTGAGCCGTGTGGTTGTGCTGGTATAAACTGAGCATTGGATCACACTGAGGTGTCATGTGTGTGTATGTGCTGGTGTGGATTGTACATTGAGTCACAACCATGTGTGAGTTTTTGTATGTGTGTGTGCTGGTACAGGCTGTGCACTCAGTCACAGGGAGGTGAGTGTGTGTGTGGGTGCACGTGCTGGTATATGCTTTGCATTGAGTCACACTAAGCTGTGTGTGAGTGTTTGTATGTGTGTGTGTGTGGAGGTACAGGCTGTGTATTGATTCACAGTGAGCCATGTGTGTTTCTTTGTGTGTGTAACTCTGCTAGCATACACTGTGCACTAAGTAACAGGGAGCCATGTGTGTGTGTCTATGTATGTTTTGGCATACTGTGAGCATTGAGTCAAACTGAGGTGTGTTCTGTGTGACTGTATGCACTGGCATGGAATGTGCATGGAATCACATAGAGCTGTACATGTGTGTGTGTGTGTATTTGGCGGTGTAGAGACTGTATTGTGTCGCAGTAAGCTGTGTGTGTATATGTGTGTGTGCTGGTATAGCCTGTGCATTGAGTCACAGTGAACTGTGTGTGTGTGTTTGCTGGGGTAGGCTGTGCTTTGATTCAAGGTGAGCTGTGAGTGTGTGTGCGGTGCTGGTATGGACTGTGCACTGAGTCACAGAGAACCGTGTGTGTGTCTATGTGTGTTTTGGTATAAAGTGAGCATTGAATCACACTGAGTTGTGTGCTGTGTGTTTTTGTGCACTGGTATAGAGTCTGCATGGAATCACAGTGAGCTGTGCGTGTGTGTGTGTGTATTTGGTTGTGTAGAGTCTCTATTGCATCACAATAAGCTGTGTGTGTGTGTGATGGTACAGGATGTGCACTGTGTCATAGAGAGCAGTGTGTGTGTGTCTCTGCTGGTATAGGCTGTGCATTGACTCACAGTGAGCCTTGTGTGTGTGCAAGTACAGTCTGAGCATTGAGTTACAGTGAGATGTGTTGCATGTGTTTGTGCTGGTAAGAACTGTACATTATGTCAGAATGAGCCGTGCATGTGTGTGTGTGTCTGTGTGTGCGTCTGTGTGCTGGTAGAGGTTGAGCACTGAATCACAGTTAGGTGTGTGTCTGTGAGTGTTCGTATGGGCTTTGCATTGAGTCACTGAGGTGTATGTGTGTGTTTGTGTGTGTGTGTTTGTGGTGCTACAGATTTCATTGAATCACAGTGAGCCTTGTGTGTGTCTGTGTGCTGATATAGGCTGTGGATTGAGTCACAGTGAGTTATGTGTGTGTGTGTGCTGCTGTAGACTGCGCATTGAGTCAAAATGAGTTGTTTGTGTGTTACTGTGCTCGTGTAGACTGTGCTTTGAATCACAGTGAGCATGTCTGTGTGTGTGTGCACTAGTATGTGTGGAGCATTTAATCAGTTATTTGTGTTTGTGTGTTTGTGTGCTCGTATGGTCTTTGCATTGAGTAACTGAGGTGTATGTGTGTGTGTGTGTGGTGATACAGACTGTGCATTGAGTCACAGTGAGCCATGTGTGTGTGTGTATGAGAGTGTGTGTGTTGGTGGGCTTTCATTGATTCCATGGGGTGTGTGTGTCTGTGTTTGTTGTGCTAAAGACTGCATTGAGTCACAGTGAGTCGTGTGTGTGTGTGCTGGTATACGCGATTGATTGAGTCATGGTCAGCCATGTGTGTGTGCATGATGGTATGTGTGTGTGTTCTTCTATAGGCTGTGCATTGAGTCACAGTGAACCCTGTATCTGTGCAGGTGTGTATGTGTGTGTGCTGGTATAGGCTGTGCATTGAGTCCCACTGAGGTGTGTGTGTATGCTTGTGTGTTTTGGTATACATTGTACATTGAGTCAGAGTGCTGTGTGTTTGTGTGCACGCTGGTATAGTCTGTGCATTGAGTCACAGTTATGTGTATGTGTGTCTGCGTGTTCTGGTATAGGCTGACCTTTGTGTCACACAGGGGTGTGTGTGTGCTGGTATAGGCTCCACTTTTTGTCACAGTGAGGTGTGTGTGTGTGTATGTGCAGGTACAGGCTGCACATTGAGTCACAGTGTGGGGGGTGTGTGTGTGTGATGTTATATGCTGTGCACTAGGACACAGTGAGCCGTGTGTGTGTGCTGGTATAATCTGAGCATTGAGTCACAGTGTGGTGTGGTGTGTGTGCCTTTGCTGGTATGGACTGTGCATTGAATCCCAGCCCTGTGTTAGTGTTTGTGTATTTGGTGCTGTAGAGTCTGCATGAGTCACAGTAAGGTGTGTGTGTGTGCTGCTATAGGCCTAGAATTGAGTCACACCTAGGTGAGTGTATGTGTATGTGTATGCTGATATGGGATTTGCATTGAATCACTGAGCGGTGTGTGTGTATGTGTGTACAGTTATTGGCTGTGCATTGAGTCACAGTGAACCATGTGTGTGTGGTGAGCTGCTATAGTCACAGCACTGAGTCACAGTTAAATGTGTGGGAGTTGTGTGTGTATGTGTGTGTGTGTATTTGCTGGTGTAGACTGTGCATTGAGTCACAGTGAGTAGTGTGGTGTGTTTGTGTCTGTGATGGTATGGACTGTGGTTTAATCCACTTTGACATGAACTAGTGTGTGTGTTTGCGTGTGTGTGTGTGTGTGTGTGTGCTGGCACTGGATGACCATTGAGACACAGTGGGCTGTGTGTGTCTGTGTGTCTGTGTGTGCGCTGATATAGACTCTGTATTCAGTCACTGTGAGCTGTGTGTGTGTGTGTATGTGTGCTCGTATAGGCTGTGCATTGAGTCACAGTGTAGTGTTTGTGTGTGTGTGTGCTGGTACAGGAAGCGTTTTCAGTCACAGTCTCGTGTGTGTGTGTGTGCATGTGAGTTTGTGTGCTGGTATGGGCTTTATTGTGCTGGTATGGGCATTATTGACTCATGCGTGTGTGTGTGAGTGTGTGGTGATACAGACTGCATTGAGTCACAGTGAGCTGTGTGCGTGTGTGCTGGTATAGGCGATTGATTGAGTACCAGTGAGCCATGTGTGAGTGCGTGTTGGGGTGTGTGTGTGTTCTGGTATAGGCTGTGCATTGAGTCACAGTGAGGCCTGCATCTGTGCATGTGTGTGTGCGTGTGCGTGTGTGCTGGTATAGGCTGAGCTTTGAGTCACTCTGAGGTGTGTGTGCATGTGCTTGTAACATTGTGCCTTGATTCACTGTGCCATGTGAGTGTGTGTGCATGCTGGTATAGGTTGTGCATTGAGTCAGAGTGAGAGGTGTTTGTGTCTGTGTGTTCTGGTATAGGCTGACAATTGAGGCACACTGAGGTGTGTGTGCACATGTGTGTGTGTGTGCTGGTACAGCCTGCACATTGAGTCATATTGAGTTGTTTGTGGGTGTATGTGCAGGTAGAGACAGCACATTGAGTCACAGTGAGGTGTATGTGTGTGATGTTATACGCTATGCACTGATTCATAGGGAGGTTTGTGTGTGTGTGTGTGCACTTTCTGGTATAGGATTTGCATTGAATCACACTGAGCTGTGTTTTTGAGTGTCAGTATGTGTGCATGTGTCGAGGTATGGGCTGTGGATTGACTCACAGTTTGCTGTATGTGCTTCTCTGTGTGTATGTCTGCTAGCATACCCTGTGCACTGAGTCACAGGGAGCCGTGTGTGTGTGTGTTTGTGTGTTTCCAGGTATAGAATGTGCATTCATTCACAGTCAGCCATGTGTGTGTGTGTGAGAGTGCACTGGTATAGGATATGCAGTGAGTCACAGTGAAGGGTGTTTGTTTCATTTTGCGTGTGCTTTCAAAGGCTTACCGGCACAGTGAGATGTGGGTATGAATGTGCCTGTGTGTGTGTGCTGCCATACACTGTGCCTTGAGTCACAATGAGCTGTGTTGTGTGTTTGGTGCTGGTATGGAGTGGGCACTGACTCCCAGTGAGCCATGTGTGTGTGCTTGTACAGGCGATTGAGTCATCGTGAGACATGTGTGAGTGCATGTTAGTATGTGTGTGTGTTCACATATAGGCTGTGCATTGAATCACAATAAGGTGTGTACGTGTTCGTGTGTGGGCTATTACAGATTGTGAATTGAGTCACAGTGTCATGTGAGTGTGTGCAGGCTGGTATAGACTGTGCATTGTGTCACAGTGAGGGATGTGTGTGTCTGTGTGTTCTCATGTAGGATGATCATCGAGTCACACTTTGGTGTGTGTGTGTGTGTGTGTGTGCTGGTATAGGTTGCATATCACATCACAGTGATGTGTGTGTTTGTTTCTGTGCAGGTACAGGCTGCACATTGAGTCACAGTGAGGTGTATGTGTGTGTGTGTGTGTGATGTCATACGCTGTGCACTGAGTCACAGTGAGCCGTGTGGTTGTGCTGGTATAAACTGAGCATTGGATCACACTGAGGTGTCATGTGTGTGTATGTGCTGGTGTGGATTGTACATTGAGTCACAACCATGTGTGAGTTTTTGTATGTGTGTGTGCTGGTACAGGCTGTGCACTCAGTCACAGGGAGGTGAGTGTGTGTGTGCGTGCACGTGCTGGTATATGCTTTGCATTGAGTCACACTAAGCTGTGTGTGAGTGTTTGTATGTGTGTGTGTGTGGAGGTACAGGCTGTGTATTGATTCACAGTGAGCCATGTGTGTTTCTTTGTGTGTGTAACTCTGCTAGCATACACTGTGCACTAAGTAACAGGGAGCCATGTGTGTGTGTCTATGTATGTTTTGGCATACTGTGAGCATTGAGTCAAACTGAGGTGTGTTCTGTGTGACTGTATGCACTGGCATGGAATGTGCATGGAATCACATAGAGCTGTGCATGTGTGTGTGTGTGTATTTGGTGGTGTAGAGACTGTATTGTGTCGCAGTAAGCTGTGTGTGTATATGTGTGTGTGCTGGTATAGCCTGTGCGTTGAGTCACAGTGAACTGTGTGTGTGTGTTTGCTGGGGTAGGCTGTGCTTTGATTCAAGGTGAGCTGTGAGTGTGTGTGCGGTGCTGGTATGGACTGTGCACTGAGTCACAGAGAACCGTGTGTGTGTCTATGTGTGTTTTGGTATAAAGTGAGCATTGAATCACACTGAGTTGTGTGCTGTGTGTTTTTGTGCACTGGTATGGAGTCTGCATGGAATCACAGTGAGCTGTGCGTGTGTGTGTGTATTTGGTTGTGTAGAGTCTCTACTGCATCACAATAAGCTGTGTGTGTGTGTGATGGTACAGGATGTGCACTGTGTCATAGAGAGCAGTGTGTGTGTGTCTCTGCTGGTATAGGCTGTGCATTGACTCACAGTGAGCCTTGTGTGTGTGCAAGTACAGTCTGAGCATTGAGTTACAGTGAGATGTGTTGCATGTGTTTGTGCTGGTAAGAACTGTACATTATGTCAGAATGAGCCGTGCATGTGTGTGTGTGTCTGTGTGTGCGTCTGTGTGCTGGTAGAGGTTGAGCACTGAATCACAGTTAGGTGTGTGTCTGTGAGTGTTCGTATGGGCTTTGCATTGAGTCACTGAGGTGTATGTGTGTGTTTGTGTGTGTGTGTGGTGCTACAGATTTCATTGAATCACAGTGAGCCTTGTGTGTGTCTGTGTGCTGATATAGGCTGTGGATTGAGTCACAGTGAGTTATGTGTGTGTGTGTGCTGCTGTAGACTGCGCATTGAGTCAAAATGAGTTGTTTGTGTGTTACTGTGCTCGTGTAGACTGTGCCTTGAATCACAGTGAGCATGTCTGTGTGTGTGTGAACTAGTATGTGTGGAGCATTTAATCAGTTATTTGTGTTTGTGTGTTTGTGTGCTCGTATGGTCTTTGCATTGAGTAACTGAGGTGTATGTGTGTGTGTGTGGTGATACAGACTGTGCATTGAGTCACAGTGAGCCATGTGTGTGTGTGTAAGAGAGTGTGTGTGTTGGTGGGCTTTCATTGATTCCATGGGGTGTGTGTGTCTGTGTTTGTTGTGCTAAAGACTGCATTGAGTCACAGTGAGTCGTGTGTGTGTGTGCTGGTATACGCGATTGATTGAGTCACGGTCAGCCATGTGTGTGTGCATGATGGTATGTGTGTGTGTTCTTCTATAGGCTGTGCATTGAGTCACAGTGAACCCTGTATCTGTGCAGGTGTGTATGTGTGTGTGCTGGTATAGGCTGTGCATTGAGTCCCACTGAGGTGTGTGTGTATGCTTGTGTGTTTTGGTATACATTGTACATTGAGTCAGAGTGCTGTGTGTTTGTGTGCACGCTGGTATAGTCTGTGCATTGAGTCACAGTTATGTGTGTGTGTGTCTGCGTGTTCTGGTATAGGCTGACCTTTGTGTCACACAGGGGTGTGTGTGTGCTGGTATAGGCTCCACTTTTTGTCACAGTGAGGTGTGTGTGTGTGTATGTGCAGGTACAGGCTGCACATTGAGTCACAGTGTGGGGTGTGTGTGTGTGTGATGTTATATGCTGTGCACTAGGACACAGTGAGCCGTGTGTGTGTGCTGGTATAATCTGAGCATTGAGTCACAGTGTGGTGTGGTGTGTGTGCCATTGCTGGTATGGACTGTGCATTGAATCCCAGCCCTGTGTTAGTGTTTGTGTATTTGGTGCTGTAGAGTCTGCATGAGTCACAGTAAGGTGTGTGTGTGTGCTGCTATAGGCCTAGAATTGAGTCACATCTAGGTGAGTGTATGTGTATACGTATGCTGATATGGGATTTGCATTGAATCACTGAGCGGTATGTGTGTGTGTGTGTGTGTACAGTTTTTGGCTGTGCATTGAGTCACAGTGAACCATGTGTGTGTGGCGAGCTGCTATAGTCACAGCACTGAGTCACAGTTAAATGTGTGGCAGTTGTGTGTGTATGTGTGTGTGTGTATTTGTTGGTGTAGACTGTGCATTGAGTCACAGTGAGTAGTGCAGTGTGTTTGTGTCTGTGATGGTATGGACTGTGGTTTAATCCACTTTGACATGAACTAGTGTGTGTGTTTGCATGTGTGTGTGTGTGTGTCTGTGTGCTGGCACTGGATGACCATTGAGACACAGTGGGCTGTGTGTGTCTGTGTGTCTGTGTGTGCGCTGATATAGACTCTGTATTCAGTCACTGTGAGCTGTGTGTGTGTGTGTATATGTGTGCTCGTATAGGCTGTGCATTGAGTCACAGTGTAGTGTTTGTGTGTGTGTGTGCTGGTACAGGAAGCGTTTTCAGTCACAGTCTCGTGTGTGTGTGTGTGCATGTGAGTTTGTGTGCTGGTATGGGCTTTATTGTGCTGGTATGGGCATTATTGACTCATGGGTGTGTGTGTGAGTGTGTGGTGATACAGACTGCATTGAGTCACAGTGAGCTGTGTGCGTGTGTGCTGGTATAGGCGATTGATTGAGTACCAGTGAGCCATGTGTGAGTGCGTGTTGGGGTGTGTGTGTGTTCTGGTATAGGCTGTGCATTGAGTCACAGTGAGGCCTGCATCTGTGCATGTGTGTGTGTGTGTGCGTGTTTGCTGGTATAGGCTGAGCTTTGAGTCACTCTGAGGTGTGTGTGCATGTGCTTGTAATATTGTGCCTTGATTCACTGTGCCATGTGAGTGTGTGTGCATGCTGGTATAGGTTGTGCATTGAGTCAGAGTGAGAGGTGTTTGTGTCTGTGTGTTCTGGTATAGGCTGACAATTGAGGCACACTGAGGTGTGTGTGCACATGTGTGTGTGTGTGCTGGTACAGCCTGCACATTGAGTCATATTGAGTTGTTTGTGGGTGTATGTGCAGGTAGAGGCAGCACATTGAGTCACAGTGAGGTGTATGTGTGTGATGTTATACGCTATGCACTGATTCATAGGGAGGTTTGTGTGTGTGTGTGTGCACTTTCTGGTATAGGATTTGCATTGAATCACACTGAGCTGTGTTTTTGAGTGTCAGTATGTGTGCATGTGTCGAGGTATGGGCTGTGGATTGACTCACAGTTTGCTGTATGTGCTTCTCTGTGTGTGTATGTCTGCTAGCATACCCTGTGCACTGAGTCACAGGGAGCCGTGTGTGTGTGTGTGTGTTTGTGTGTTTCCAGGTATAGAATGTGCATTCATTCACAGTCAGCCATGTGTGTGTGTGTGAGAGTGCACTGGTATAGGATATGCAGTGAGTCACAGTGAAGGGTGTTTGTTTCATTGTGCGTGTGCTTTCAAAGGCTTACCGGCACAGTGAGATGTGGGTATGAGTGTGCCTGTGTGTGTGTGCTGCCATACACTGTGCCTTGAGTCACAGTGAGCTGTGTTGTGTGTTTGGTGCTGGTATGGAGTGGGCACTGACTCCCAGTGAGCCATGTGTGTGTGCTTGTACAGGCGATTGAGTCATCGTGAGACATGTGTGAGTGCATGTTAGTATGTGTGTGTGTTCACATATAGGCTGTGCATTGAATCACAATAAGGTGTGTACGTGTTCGTGTGTGGGCTATTACAGATTGTGAATTGAGTCACAGTGTCATGTGAGTGTGTGCAGGCTGGTATAGACTGTGCATTGTGTCACAGTGAGGGATGTGTGTGTCTGTGTGTTCTCATGTAGGATGATCATCGAGTCACACTTTGGTGTGTGTGTGTGTGTGTGTGCTGGTATAGGTTGCATATCGCATCACAGTGATGTGTGTGTTTGTTTCTGTGCAGGTACAGGCTGCACATTGAGTCACAGTGAGGTGTATGTGTGTGTGATGTCATACGCTGTGCACTGAGTCACAGTGAGCCGTGTGGTTGTGCTGGTATAAACTGAGCATTGGATCACACTGAGGTGTCATGTGTGTGTATGTGCTGGTGTGGATTGTACATTGAGTCACAACCATGTGTGAGTTTTTGTATGTGTGTGTGCTGGTACAGGCTGTGCACTCAGTCACAGGGAGGTGAGTGTGTGTGTGCGTGCACGTGCTGGTATATGCTTTGCATTGAGTCACACTAAGCTGTGTGTGAGTGTTTGTATGTGTGTGTGTGTGTGTGGAGGTACAGGCTGTGTATTGATTCACAGTGAGCCATGTGTGTTTCTTTGTGTGTGTAACTCTGCTAGCATACACTGTGCACTAAGTAACAGGGAGCCATGTGTGTGTGTCTATGTATGTTTTGGCATACTGTGAGCATTGAGTCAAACTGAGGTGTGTTCTGTGTGACTGTATGCACTGGCATGGAATGTGCATGGAATCACATAGAGCTGTACATGTGTGTGTGTGTGTATTTGGTGGTGTAGAGACTGTATTGTGTCGCAGTAAGCTGTGTGTGTATATGTGTGTGTGCTGGTATAGCCTGTGCATTGAGTCACAGTGAACTTTGTGTGTGTGTTTGCTGGGGTAGGCTGTGCTTTGATTCAAGGTGAGCTGTGAGTGTGTGTGCGGTGCTGGTATGGACTGTGCACTGAGTCACAGAGAACCGTGTGTGTGTCTATGTGTGTTTTGGTATAAAGTGAGCATTGAATCACACTGAGTTGTGTGCTGTGTGTTTTTGTGCCCTGGTATGGAGTCTGCATGGAATCACAGTGAGCTGTGCGTGTGTGTGTGTGTATTTGGTTGTGTAGAGTCTCTATTGCATCACAATAAGCTGTGTGTGTGTGTGATGGTACAGGATGTGCACTGTGTCATAGAGAGCAGTGTGTGTGTGTCTCTGCTGGTATAGGCTGTGCATTGACTCACAGTGAGCCTTGTGTGTGTGCAAGTACAGTCTGAGCATTGAGTTACAGTGAGATGTGTTGCATGTGTTTGTGCTGGTAAGAACTGTACATTATGTCAGAATGAGCCGTGCATGTGTGTGTGTGTCTGTGTGTGCGTCTGTGTGCTGGTAGAGGTTGAGCACTGAATCACAGTTAGGTGTGTGTCTGTGAGTGTTCGTATGGGCTTTGCATTGAGTCACTGAGGTGTATGTGTGTGTTTGTGTGTGTGTGTGGTGCTACAGATTTCATTGAATCACAGTGAGCCTTGTGTGTGTCTGTGTGCTGATATAGGCTGTGGATTGAGTCACAGTGAGTTATGTGTGTGTGTGTGCTGCTGTAGACTGCGCATTGAGTCAAAATGAGTTGTTTGTGTGTTACTGTGCTCGTGTAGACTGTGCCTTGAATCACAGTGAGCATGTCTGTGTGTGTGTGCACTAGTATGTGTGGAGCATTTAATCAGTTATTTGTGTTTGTGTGTTTGTGTGCTCGTATGGTCTTTGCATTGAGTAACTGAGGTGTATGTGTGTGTGTGTGTGGTGATACAGACTGTGCATTGAGTCACAGTGAGCCATGTGTGTGTGTGTATGAGAGTGTGTGTGTTGGTGGGCTTTCATTGATTCCATGGGGTGTGTGTGTCTGTGTTTGTTGTGCTAAAGACTGCATTGAATCACAGTGAGTCGTGTGTGTGTGTGCTGGTATACGCGATTGATTGAGTCACGGTCAGCCATGTGTGTGTGCATGATGGTATGTGTGTGTGTTCTTCTATAGGCTGTGCATTGAGTCACAGTGAACCCTGTATCTGTGCAGGTGTGTATGTGTGTGTGCTGGTATAGGCTGTGCATTGAGTCCCACTGAGGTGTGTGTGTATGCTTGTGTGTTTTGGTATACATTGTACATTGAGTCAGAGTGCTGTGTGTTTGTGTGCACGCTGGTATAGTCTGTGCATTGAGTCACAGTTATGTGTGTGTGTGTCTGCGTGTTCTGGTATAGGCTTACCGTTCTGTCACACAGGGGTGTGTGTGTGCTGGTATAGGCTCCACTTTTTGTCACAGTGAGGTGTGTGTGTGTGTATGTGCAGGTACAAGCTGCATATTGAGTCACAGTGTGGGGTGTGTGTGTGTGTGTGCCGTTGCTGGTATGGACTGTGCATTGAATCCCAGCCCTGTGTTAGTGTTTGTGTATTTGATGCTGTAGAGTCTGCATGAGTCACAGTAAGGTGTGTGTGTGTGCTGCTATAGGCCTAGAATTGAGTCACACCTAGGTGAGTGTATGTGTATGTGTATGCTGATATGGGATTTGCATTAAATCACTGAGCGGTGTGTGTGTATGTGTGTACAATTATTGGCTGTGCATTGAGTCACAGTGAACCATGTGTGTGTGGTGAGCTGCTATAGTCACAGCACTGAGTCACAGTTAAATGTGTGGGAGTTGTGTGTGTATGTGTGTGTGTGTATTTGCTGGTGTAGACTGTGCATTGAGTCACAGTGAGTAGTGCGGTGTGTTTGTGTCTGTGATGGTATGGACTGTGGTTTAATCCACTTTGACATGAACTAGTGTGTGTGTTTGCGTGTGTGTGTGTGTGTGTGTGCTGGCACTGGATGACCATTGAGACACAGTGGGCTGTGTGTGTCTGTATGTGCGCTGATATCGACTCTGTATTCAGTCACTGTGAGCTCTGTGTGTGTGTGTGTGTATGTGTGCTCGTATAGGCTGTGCATTGAGTCACAGTGTAGTGTTTGTGTGTGTGTGTGCTGGTACAGGAAGCGTTTTCAGTCACAGTCTCGTGTGTGTGTGTGTGCATGTGAGTTTGTGTGCTGGTATGGGCTTTATTGTGCTGGTATGGGCATTATTGACTCATGGGTGTGTGTGTGAGTGTGTGGTGATACAGACTGCATTGAGTCAGAGTGAGCTGTGTGCGTGTGTGCTGGTATAGGCGATTGATTGAGTACCAGTGAGCCATGTGTGAGTGCGTGTTGGGGTGTGTGTGTGTTCTGGTATAGGCTGTGCATTGAGTCACAGTGAGGCCTGCATCTGTGCATGTGTGTGTGCGTGTGCATGTGTGCTGGTATAGGCTGAGCTTTGAGTCACTCTGAGGTGTGTGTGCATGTGCTTGTAACATTGTGCCTTGATTCACTGTGCCATGTGAGTGTGTGTGCATGCTGGTATAGGTTGTGCATTGAGTCAGAGTGAGAGGTGTTTGTGTCTGTGTGTTCTGGTATAGGCTGACAATTGAGGCACACTGAGGTGTGTGTGCACATGTGTGTGTGTGTGCTGGTACAGCCTGCACATTGAGTCATATTGAGTTGTTTGTGGGTGTATGTGCAGGTAGAGGCAGCACATTGAGTCACAGTGAGGTGTATGTGTGTGATGTTATACGCTATGCACTGATTCATAGGGAGGTTTGTGTGTGTGTGTGTGCACTTTCTGGTATAGGATTTGCATTGAATCACACTGAGCTGTGTTTTTGAGTGTCAGTATGTGTGCATGTGTCGAGGTATGGGCTGTGGATTGACTCACAGTTTGCTGTATGTGCTTCTCTGTGTGTGTATGTCTGCTAGCATATCCTGTGCACTGAGTCACAGGGAGCCGTGTGTGTGTGTGTGTTTGTGTGTTTCCAGGTATAGAGTGTGCATTCATTCACAGTCATCCATGTGTGTGTGTGTGAGAGTGCACTGGTATAGGATATGCAGTGAGTCACAGTGAGGGGTGTTTGTTTCATTGTGCATGTGCTTTCACAGGCTTACCGGCACAGTGAGATGTGGGTATGAGTGTGCCTGTGTGTGTGTGCTGCCATACACTGTGCCTTGAGTCACAGTGAGCTGTGTTGTGTGTTTGGTGCTGGTATGGAGTGGGCACTGACTCCCAGTGAGCCATGTGTGTGTGCTTGTACAGGCGATTGAGTCATCGTGAGACATGTGTGAGTGCATGTTAGTATGTGTGTGTGTTCACATATAGGCTGTGCATTGAATCACAATAAGGTGTGTACGTGTTCGTGTGTGGGCTATTACAGATTGTGCATTGAGTCACAGTGTCATGTGAGTGTGTGCAGGCTGGTATAGACTGTGCATTGTGTCACAGTGAGGGATGTGTGTGTCTGTGTGTTCTCATGTAGGATGACCGAGTCACACTTTGGTGTGTGTGTGTGTGTGTGTGTGTGTGTGCTGGTATAGGTTGCATATCGCATCACAGTGATGTGTGTGTTTGTTTCTGTGCAGGTACAGGCTGCACATTGAGTCACAGTGAGGTGTATGTGTGTGTGATGTCATACGCTGTGCACTGAGTCACAGTGAGCCGTGTGGTTGTGCTGGTATAAACTGAGCATTGGATCACACTGAGGTGTCATGTGTGTGTATGTGCTGGTGTGGATTGTACATTGAGTCACAACCATGTGTGAGTTTTTGTATGTGTGTGTGCTGGTACAGGCTGTGCACTCAGTCACAGGGAGGTGAGTGTGTGTGTGGGTGCACGTGCTGGTATATGCTTTGCATTGAGTCACACTAAGCTGTGTGTGAGTGTTTGTATGTGTGTGTGTGTGTGTGTGGAGGTACAGGCTGTGTATTGATTCACAGTGAGCCATGTGTGTTTCTTTGTGTGTGTAACTCTGCTAGCATACACTGTGCACTAAGTAACAGGGAGCCATGTGTGTGTGTCTATGTATGTTTTGGCATACTGTGAGCATTGAGTCAAACTGAGGTGTGTTCTGTGTGACTGTATGCACTGGCATGGAATGTGCATGGAATCACATAGAGCTGTACATGTGTGTGTGTGTGTATTTGGTGGTGTAGAGACTGTATTGTGTCGCAGTAAGCTGTGTGTGTATATGTGTGTGTGCTGGTATAGCCTGTGCATTGAGTCACAGTGAACTTTGTGTGTGTGTTTGCTGGGGTAGGCTGTGCTTTGATTCAAGGTGAGCTGTGAGTGTGTGTGCGGTGCTGGTATGGACTGTGCACTGAGTCACAGAGAACCGTGTGTGTGTCTATGTGTGTTTTGGTATAAAGTGAGCATTGAATCACACTGAGTTGTGTGCTGTGTGTTTTTGTGCCCTGGTATGGAGTCTGCATGGAATCACAGTGAGCTGTGCGTGTGTGTGTGTGTATTTGGTTGTGTAGAGTCTCTATTGCATCACAATAAGCTGTGTGTGTGTGTGATGGTACAGGATGTGCACTGTGTCATAGAGAGCAGTGTGTGTGTGTCTCTGCTGGTATAGGCTGTGCATTGACTCACAGTGAGCCTTGTGTGTGTGCAAGTACAGTCTGAGCATTGAGTTACAGTGAGATGTGTTGCATGTGTTTGTGCTGGTAAGAACTGTACATTATGTCAGAATGAGCCGTGCATGTGTGTGTGTGTCTGTGTGTGCGTCTGTGTGCTGGTAGAGGTTGAGCACTGAATCACAGTTAGGTGTGTGTCTGTGAGTGTTCGTATGGGCTTTGCATTGAGTCACTGAGGTGTATGTGTGTGTTTGTGTGTGTGTGTGGTGCTACAGATTTCATTGAATCACAGTGAGCCTTGTGTGTGTCTGTGTGCTGATATAGGCTGTGGATTGAGTCACAGTGAGTTATGTGTGTGTGTGTGCTGCTGTAGACTGCGCATTGAGTCAAAATGAGTTGTTTGTGTGTTACTGTGCTCGTGTAGACTGTGCCTTGAATCACAGTGAGCATGTCTGTGTGTGTGTGCACTAGTATGTGTGGAGCATTTAATCAGTTATTTGTGTTTGTGTGTTTGTGTGCTCGTATGGTCTTTGCATTGAGTAACTGAGGTGTATGTGTGTGTGTGTGTGGTGATACAGACTGTGCATTGAGTCACAGTGAGCCATGTGTGTGTGTGTATGAGAGTGTGTGTGTTGGTGGGCTTTCATTGATTCCATGGGGTGTGTGTGTCTGTGTTTGTTGTGCTAAAGACTGCATTGAGTCACAGTGAGTCGTGTGTGTGTGTGCTGGTATACGCGATTGATTGAGTCACGGTCAGCCATGTGTGTGTGCATGATGGTATGTGTGTGTGTTCTTCTATAGGCTGTGCATTGAGTCACAGTGAACCCTGTATCTGTGCAGGTGTGTATGTGTGTGTGCTGGTATAGGCTGTGCATTGAGTCCCACTGAGGTGTGTGTGTATGCTTGTGTGTTTTGGTATACATTGTACATTGAGTCAGAGTGCTGTGTGTTTGTGTGCACGCTGGTATAGTCTGTGCATTGAGTCACAGTTATGTGTGTGTGTGTCTGCGTGTTCTGGTATAGGCTTACCGTTCTGTCACACAGGGGTGTGTGTGTGCTGGTATAGGCTCCACTTTTTGTCACAGTGAGGTGTGTGTGTGTGTATGTGCAGGTACAAGCTGCATATTGAGTCACAGTGTGGGGTGTGTGTGTGTGTGTGCCGTTGCTGGTATGGACTGTGCATTGAATCCCAGCCCTGTGTTAGTGTTTGTGTATTTGATGCTGTAGAGTCTGCATGAGTCACAGTAAGGTGTGTGTGTGTGCTGCTATAGGCCTAGAATTGAGTCACACCTAGGTGAGTGTATGTGTATGTGTATGCTGATATGGGATTTGCATTAAATCACTGAGCGGTGTGTGTGTATGTGTGTACAATTATTGGCTGTGCATTGAGTCACAGTGAACCATGTGTGTGTGGTGAGCTGCTATAGTCACAGCACTGAGTCACAGTTAAATGTGTGGGAGTTGTGTGTGTATGTGTGTGTGTGTGTTTGCTGGTGTAGACTGTGCATTGAGTCACAGTGAGTAGTGCGGTGTGTTTGTGTCTGTGATGGTATGGACTGTGGTTTAATCCACTTTGACATGAACTAGTGTGTGTGTTTGCGTGTGTGTGTGTGTGTGTGTGCTGGCACTGGATGACCATTGAGACACAGTGGGCTGTGTGTGTCTGTATGTGCGCTGATATCGACTCTGTATTCAGTCACTGTGAGCTCTGTGTGTGTGTGTGTGTATGTGTGCTCGTATAGGCTGTGCATTGAGTCACAGTGTAGTGTTTGTGTGTGTGTGTGCTGGTACAGGAAGCGTTTTCAGTCACAGTCTCGTGTGTGTGTGTGTGCATGTGAGTTTGTGTGCTGGTATGGGCTTTATTGTGCTGGTATGGGCATTATTGACTCATGGGTGTGTGTGTGAGTGTGTGGTGATACAGACTGCATTGAGTCAGAGTGAGCTGTGTGCGTGTGTGCTGGTATAGGCGATTGATTGAGTACCAGTGAGCCATGTGTGAGTGCGTGTTGGGGTGTGTGTGTGTTCTGGTATAGGCTGTGCATTGAGTCACAGTGAGGCCTGCATCTGTGCATGTGTGTGTGCGTGTGCATGTGTGCTGGTATAGGCTGAGCTTTGAGTCACTCTGAGGTGTGTGTGCATGTGCTTGTAACATTGTGCCTTGATTCACTGTGCCATGTGAGTGTGTGTGCATGCTGGTATAGGTTGTGCATTGAGTCAGAGTGAGAGGTGTTTGTGTCTGTGTGTTCTGGTATAGGCTGACAATTGAGGCACACTGAGGTGTGTGTGCACATGTGTGTGTGTGTGCTGGTACAGCCTGCACATTGAGTCATATTGAGTTGTTTGTGGGTGTATGTGCAGGTAGAGGCAGCACATTGAGTCACAGTGAGGTGTATGTGTGTGATGTTATACGCTATGCACTGATTCATAGGGAGGTTTGTGTGTGTGTGTGTGCACTTTCTGGTATAGGATTTGCATTGAATCACACTGAGCTGTGTTTTTGAGTGTCAGTATGTGTGCATGTGTCGAGGTATGGGCTGTGGATTGACTCACAGTTTGCTGTATGTGCTTCTCTGTGTGTGTATGTCTGCTAGCATATCCTGTGCACTGAGTCACAGGGAGCCGTGTGTGTGTGTGTGTTTGTGTGTTTCCAGGTATAGAGTGTGCATTCATTCACAGTCATCCATGTGTGTGTGTGTGAGAGTGCACTGGTATAGGATATGCAGTGAGTCACAGTGAGGGGTGTTTGTTTCATTGTGCATGTGCTTTCACAGGCTTACCGGCACAGTGAGATGTGGGTATGAGTGTGCCTGTGTGTGTGTGCTGCCATACACTGTGCCTTGAGTCACAGTGAGCTGTGTTGTGTGTTTGGTGCTGGTATGGAGTGGGCACTGACTCCCAGTGAGCCATGTGTGTGTGCTTGTACAGGCGATTGAGTCATCGTGAGACATGTGTGAGTGCATGTTAGTATGTGTGTGTGTTCACATATAGGCTGTGCATTGAATCACAATAAGGTGTGTACGTGTTCGTGTGTGGGCTATTACAGATTGTGCATTGAGTCACAGTGTCATGTGAGTGTGTGCAGGCTGGTATAGACTGTGCATTGTGTCACAGTGAGGGATGTGTGTGTCTGTGTGTTCTCATGTAGGATGACCGAGTCACACTTTGGTGTGTGTGTGTGTGTGTGTGTGTGTGCTGGTATAGGTTGCATATCGCATCACAGTGATGTGTGTGTTTGTTTCTGTGCAGGTACAGGCTGCACATTGAGTCACAGTGAGGTGTATGTGTGTGTGATGTCATACGCTGTGCACTGAGTCACAGTGAGCCGTGTGGTTGTGCTGGTATAAACTGAGCATTGGATCACACTGAGGTGTCATGTGTGTGTATGTGCTGGTGTGGATTGTACATTGAGTCACAACCATGTGTGAGTTTTTGTATGTGTGTGTGCTGGTACAGGCTGTGCACTCAGTCACAGGGAGGTGAGTGTGTGTGTGGGTGCACGTGCTGGTATATGCTTTGCATTGAGTCACACTAAGCTGTGTGTGAGTGTTTGTATGTGTGTGTGTGTGGAGGTACAGGCTGTGTATTGATTCACAGTGAGCCATGTGTGTTTCTTTGTGTGTGTAACTCTGCTAGCATACACTGTGCACTAAGTAACAGGGAGCCATGTGTGTGTGTCTATGTATGTTTTGGCATACTGTGAGCATTGAGTCAAACTGAGGTGTGTTCTGTGTGACTGTATGCACTGGCATGGAATGTGCATGGAATCACATAGAGCTGTGCATGTGTGTGTGTGTGTGTATTTGGTGGTGTAGAGACTGTATTGTGTCGCAGTAAGCTGTGTGTGTATATGTGTGTGTGCTGGTATAGCCTGTGCATTGAGTCACAGTGAACTGTGTGTGTGTGTTTGCTGGGGTAGGCTGTGCTTTGATTCAAGGTGAGCTGTGAGTGTGTGTGCGGTGCTGGTATGGACTGTGCACTGAGTCACAGAGAACCGTGTGTGTGTCTATGTGTGTTTTGGTATAAAGTGAGCATTGAATCACACTGAGTAGGGTGCTGTGTGTTTTTGTGCACTGGTATGGAGTCTGCATGGAATCACAGTGAGCTGTGCGTGTGTGTGTGTGTATTTGGTTGTGTAGAGTTTCTATTGCATCACAATAAGCTGTGTGTGTGTGTGATGGTACAGGATATGCACTGTGTCATAGAGAGCAGTGTGTGTGTGTCTCTGCTGGTATAGGCTGTGCATTGACTCACAGTGAGCCTTGTGTGTGTGCAAGTACAGTCTGAGCATTGAGTTACAGTGAGATGTGTTGCATGTGTTTTTGTTGGTAAGAACTGTACATTATGTCAGAATGAGCCGTGCATGTGTGTGTGTGTCTGTGTGTGCATCTGTATGCTGGTAGAAGTTGAGCACTGAATCACAGTTAGGTGTGTGTCTGTGAGTGTTCGTATGGGCTTTGCATTGAGTCACTGAGGTGTATGTGTGTGTTTGTGTGTGTGTGTGGTGCTACAGATTTCATTGAATCACAGTGAGCCTTGTGTGTGTCTGTGTGCTGATATAGGCTGTGGATTGAGTCACAGTGAGTTATGTGTGTGTGTGTGCTGCTGTAGACTGCGCATTGAGTCAAAATGAGTTGTTTGTGTGTTACTGTGCTCATGTAGACTGTGCCTTGAATCACAGTGAGCATGTCTGTGTGTGTGTGCACTAGTATGTGTGGAGCATTTAATCAGTTATTTGTGTTTGTGTGTTTGTGTGCTCGTATGGTCTTTGCATTGAGTAACTGAGGTGTATGTGTGTGTGTGTGTGGTGATACAGACTGTGCATTGAGTCACAGTGAGCCATGTGTGTGTGTGTATGAGAGTGGGTGTGTTGGTGGGCTTTCATTGATTCCATGGGGTGTGTGTGTCTGTGTTTGTTGTGCTAAAGACGGCATTGAGTCACAGTGAGTCGTGTGTGTGTGTGCTGGTATACGCGATTGATTGAGTCACGGTCAGCCATGTGTGTGTGCATGATGGTATGTGTGTGTGTTCTTCTATAGGCTGTGCATTGAGTCACAGTGAACCCTGTATCTGTGCAGGTGTGTATGTGTGTGTGCTGGTATAGGCTGTGCATTGAGTCCCACTGAGGTGTGTGTGTATGCTTGTGTGTTTTGGTATACATTGTACATTGAGTCAGAGTGCTGTGTGTTTGTGTGCACGCTGGTATAGTCTGTGCATTGAGTCACAGTTATGTGTGTGTGTGTCTGCGTGTTCTGGTATAGGCTTACCGTTCTGTCACACAGGGGTGTGTGTGTGCTGGTATAGGCTCCACTTTTTGTCACAGTGAGGTGTGTGTGTGTGTATGTGCAGGTACAAGCTGCATATTGAGTCACAGTGTGGGGTGTGTGTGTGTGTGTGCCGTTGCTGGTATGGACTGTGCATTGAATCCCAGCCCTGTGTTAGTGTTTGTGTATTTGATGCTGTAGAGTCTGCATGAGTCACAGTAAGGTGTGTGTGTGTGCTGCTATAGGCCTAGAATTGAGTCACACCTAGGTGAGTGTATGTGTATGTGTATGCTGATATGGGATTTACATTGAATCACTGAGCGGTGTGTGTGTGTGTATGTGTGTACAGTTATTGGCTGTGCATTGAGTCACAGTGAACCATGTGTGTATGGCGAGCTGCTATAATCACAGCACTGAGTCACAGTTAAATGTGTGGGAGTTGTGTGTGTATGTGTGTGTGTGTATTTGCTGGTGTAGACTGTGCATTGAGTCACAGTGAGTAGTGCGGTGTGTTTGTGTCTGTGATGGTATGGACTGTGGTTTAATCCACTTTGACATGAACTAGTGTGTGTGTTTGCGTGTGTGTGTGTGTGTGTGTGCTGGCACTGGATGACCATTGAGACACAGTGGGCTGTGTGTGTCTGTATGTGCGCTGATATCGACTCTGTATTCAGTCACTGTGAGCTCTGTGTGTGTGTGTGTGTATGTGTGCTCGTATAGGCTGTGCATTGAGTCACAGTGTAGTGTTTGTGTGTGTGTGTGCTGGTACAGGAAGCGTTTTCAGTCACAGTCTCGTGTGTGTGTGTGTGCATGTGAGTTTGTGTGCTGGTATGGGCTTTATTGTGCTGGTATGGGCATTATTGACTCATGGGTGTGTGTGTGAGTGTGTGGTGATACAGACTGCATTGAGTCAGAGTGAGCTGTGTGCGTGTGTGCTGGTATAGGCGATTGATTGAGTACCAGTGAGCCATGTGTGAGTGCGTGTTGGGGTGTGTGTGTGTTCTGGTATAGGCTGTGCATTGAGTCACAGTGAGGCCTGCATCTGTGCATGTGTGTGTGCGTGTGCATGTGTGCTGGTATAGGCTGAGCTTTGAGTCACTCTGAGGTGTGTGTGCATGTGCTTGTAACATTGTGCCTTGATTCACTGTGCCATGTGAGTGTGTGTGCATGCTGGTATAGGTTGTGCATTGAGTCAGAGTGAGAGGTGTTTGTGTCTGTGTGTTCTGGTATAGGCTGACAATTGAGGCACACTGAGGTGTGTGTGCACATGTGTGTGTGTGTGCTGGTACAGCCTGCACATTGAGTCATATTGAGTTGTTTGTGGGTGTATGTGCAGGTAGAGGCAGCACATTGAGTCACAGTGAGGTGTATGTGTGTGATGTTATACGCTATGCACTGATTCATAGGGAGGTTTGTGTGTGTGTGTGTGCACTTTCTGGTATAGGATTTGCATTGAATCACACTGAGCTGTGTTTTTGAGTGTCAGTATGTGTGCATGTGTCGAGGTATGGGCTGTGGATTGACTCACAGTTTGCTGTATGTGCTTCTCTGTGTGTGTATGTCTGCTAGCATATCCTGTGCACTGAGTCACAGGGAGCCGTGTGTGTGTGTGTTTGTGTGTTTCCAGGTATAGAGTGTGCATTCATTCACAGTCAGCCATGTGTGTGTGTGTGAGAGTGCACTGGTATAGGATATGCAGTGAGTCACAGTGAGGGGTGTTTGTTTCATTGTGCATGTGCTTTCACAGGCTTACCGGCACAGTGAGATGTGGGTATGAGTGTGCCTGTGTGTGTGTGCTGCCATACACTGTGCCTTGAGTCACAGTGAGCTGTGTTGTGTGTTTGGTGCTGGTATGGAGTGGGCACTGACTCCCAGTGAGCCATGTGTGTGTGCTTGTACAGGCGATTGAGTCATCGTGAGACATGTGTGAGTGCATGTTAGTATGTGTGTGTGTTCACATATAGGCTGTGCATTGAATCACAATAAGGTGTGTACGTGTTCGTGTGTGGGCTATTACAGATTGTGCATTGAGTCACAGTGTCATGTGAGTGTGTGCAGGCTGGTATAGACTGTGCATTGTGTCACAGTGAGGGATGTGTGTGTCTGTGTGTTCTCATGTAGGATGACCGAGTCACACTTTGGTGTGTGTGTGTGTGTGTGTGTGTGTGTGCTGGTATAGGTTGCATATCGCATCACAGTGATGTGTGTGTTTGTTTCTGTGCAGGTACAGGCTGCACATTGAGTCACAGTGAGGTGTATGTGTGTGTGATGTCATACGCTGTGCACTGAGTCACAGTGAGCCGTGTGGTTGTGCTGGTATAAACTGAGCATTGGATCACACTGAGGTGTCATGTGTGTGTATGTGCTGGTGTGGATTGTACATTGAGTCACAACCATGTGTGAGTTTTTGTATGTGTGTGTGCTGGTACAGGCTGTGCACTCAGTCACAGGGAGGTGAGTGTGTGTGTGGGTGCACGTGCTGGTATATGCTTTGCATTGAGTCACACTAAGCTGTGTGTGAGTGTTTGTATGTGTGTGTGTGTGGAGGTACAGGCTGTGTATTGATTCACAGTGAGCCATGTGTGTTTCTTTGTGTGTGTAACTCTGCTAGCATACACTGTGCACTAAGTAACAGGGAGCCATGTGTGTGTGTCTATGTATGTTTTGGCATACTGTGAGCATTGAGTCAAACTGAGGTGTGTTCTGTGTGACTGTATGCACTGGCATGGAATGTGCATGGAATCACATAGAGCTGTGCATGTGTGTGTGTGTGTGTATTTGGTGGTGTAGAGACTGTATTGTGTCGCAGTAAGCTGTGTGTGTATATGTGTGTGTGCTGGTATAGCCTGTGCATTGAGTCACAGTGAACTGTGTGTGTGTGTTTGCTGGGGTAGGCTGTGCTTTGATTCAAGGTGAGCTGTGAGTGTGTGTGCGGTGCTGGTATGGACTGTGCACTGAGTCACAGAGAACCGTGTGTGTGTCTATGTGTGTTTTGGTATAAAGTGAGCATTGAATCACACTGAGTAGGGTGCTGTGTGTTTTTGTGCACTGGTATGGAGTCTGCATGGAATCACAGTGAGCTGTGCGTGTGTGTGTGTGTATTTGGTTGTGTAGAGTTTCTATTGCATCACAATAAGCTGTGTGTGTGTGTGATGGTACAGGATATGCACTGTGTCATAGAGAGCAGTGTGTGTGTGTCTCTGCTGGTATAGGCTGTGCATTGACTCACAGTGAGCCTTGTGTGTGTGCAAGTACAGTCTGAGCATTGAGTTACAGTGAGATGTGTTGCATGTGTTTTTGTTGGTAAGAACTGTACATTATGTCAGAATGAGCCGTGCATGTGTGTGTGTGTCTGTGTGTGCATCTGTATGCTGGTAGAAGTTGAGCACTGAATCACAGTTAGGTGTGTGTCTGTGAGTGTTCGTATGGGCTTTGCATTGAGTCACTGAGGTGTATGTGTGTGTTTGTGTGTGTGTGTGGTGCTACAGATTTCATTGAATCACAGTGAGCCTTGTGTGTGTCTGTGTGCTGATATAGGCTGTGGATTGAGTCACAGTGAGTTATGTGTGTGTGTGTGCTGCTGTAGACTGCGCATTGAGTCAAAATGAGTTGTTTGTGTGTTACTGTGCTCATGTAGACTGTGCCTTGAATCACAGTGAGCATGTCTGTGTGTGTGTGCACTAGTATGTGTGGAGCATTTAATCAGTTATTTGTGTTTGTGTGTTTGTGTGCTCGTATGGTCTTTGCATTGAGTAACTGAGGTGTATGTGTGTGTGTGTGTGGTGATACAGACTGTGCATTGAGTCACAGTGAGCCATGTGTGTGTGTGTATGAGAGTGGGTGTGTTGGTGGGCTTTCATTGATTCCATGGTGTGTGTGTGTCTGTGTTTGTTGTGCTAAAGACGGCATTGAGTCACAGTGAGTCGTGTGTGTGTGTGCTGGTATACGCGATTGATTGAGTCACGGTCAGCCATGTGTGTGTGCATGATGGTATGTGTGTGTGTTCTTCTATAGGCTGTGCATTGAGTCACAGTGAACCCTGTATCTGTGCAGGTGTGTATGTGTGTGTGCTGGTATAGGCTGTGCATTGAGTCCCACTGAGGTGTGTGTGTATGCTTGTGTGTTTTGGTATACATTGTACATTGAGTCAGAGTGCTGTGTGTTTGTGTGCACGCTGGTATAGTCTGTGCATTGAGTCACAGTTATGTGTGTGTGTGTCTGCGTGTTCTGGTATAGGCTTACCGTTCTGTCACACAGGGGTGTGTGTGTGCTGGTATAGGCTCCACTTTTTGTCACAGTGAGGTGTGTGTGTGTGTATGTGCAGGTACAAGCTGCATATTGAGTCACAGTGTGGGGTGTGTGTGTGTGTGTGCCGTTGCTGGTATGGACTGTGCATTGAATCCCAGCCCTGTGTTAGTGTTTGTGTATTTGATGCTGTAGAGTCTGCATGAGTCACAGTAAGGTGTGTGTGTGTGCTGCTATAGGCCTAGAATTGAGTCACACCTAGGTGAGTGTATGTGTATGTGTATGCTGATATGGGATTTACATTGAATCACTGAGCGGTGTGTGTGTGTGTATGTGTGTACAGTTATTGGCTGTGCATTGAGTCACAGTGAACCATGTGTGTATGGCGAGCTGCTATAATCACAGCACTGAGTCACAGTTAAATGTGTGGGAGTTGTGTGTGTATGTGTGTGTGTGTATTTGCTGGTGTAGACTGTGCATTGAGTCACAGTGAGTAGTGCGGTGTGTTTGTGTCTGTGATGGTATGGACTGTGGTTTAATCCACTTTGACATGAACTAGTGTGTGTGTTTGCGTGTGTGTGTGTGTGTGTGTGCTGGCACTGGATGACCATTGAGACACAGTGGGCTGTGTGTGTCTGTATGTGCGCTGATATCGACTCTGTATTCAGTCACTGTGAGCTCTGTGTGTGTGTGTGTGTATGTGTGCTCGTATAGGCTGTGCATTGAGTCACAGTGTAGTGTTTGTGTGTGTGTGTGCTGGTACAGGAAGCGTTTTCAGTCACAGTCTCGTGTGTGTGTGTGTGCATGTGAGTTTGTGTGCTGGTATGGGCTTTATTGTGCTGGTATGGGCATTATTGACTCATGGGTGTGTGTGTGAGTGTGTGGTGATACAGACTGCATTGAGTCAGAGTGAGCTGTGTGCGTGTGTGCTGGTATAGGCGATTGATTGAGTACCAGTGAGCCATGTGTGAGTGCGTGTTGGGGTGTGTGTGTGTTCTGGTATAGGCTGTGCATTGAGTCACAGTGAGGCCTGCATCTGTGCATGTGTGTGTGCGTGTGCATGTGTGCTGGTATAAGCTGAGCTTTGAGTCACTCTGAGGTGTGTGTGCATGTGCTTGTAACATTGTGCCTTGATTCACTGTGCCATGTGAGTGTGTGTGCATGCTGGTATAGGTTGTGCATTGAGTCAGAGTGAGAGGTGTTTGTGTCTGTGTGTTCTGGTATAGGCTGACAATTGAGGCACACTGAGGTGTGTGTGCACATGTGTGTGTGTGTGCTGGTACAGCCTGCACATTGAGTCATATTGAGTTGTTTGTGGGTGTATGTGCAGGTAGAGGCAGCACATTGAGTCACAGTGAGGTGTATGTGTGTGATGTTATACGCTATGCACTGATTCATAGGGAGGTTTGTGTGTGTGTGTGTGCACTTTCTGGTATAGGATTTGCATTGAATCACACTGAGCTGTGTTTTTGAGTGTCAGTATGTGTGCATGTGTCGAGGTATGGGCTGTGGATTGACTCACAGTTTGCTGTATGTGCTTCTCTGTGTGTGTATGTCTGCTAGCATATCCTGTGCACTGAGTCACAGGGAGCCGTGTGTGTGTGTGTGTTTGTGTGTTTCCAGGTATAGAGTGTGCATTCATTCACAGTCATCCATGTGTGTGTGTGTGAGAGTGCACTGGTATAGGATATGCAGTGAGTCACAGTGAGGGGTGTTTGTTTCATTGTGCATGTGCTTTCACAGGCTTACCGGCACAGTGAGATGTGGGTATGAGTGTGCCTGTGTGTGTGTGCTGCCATACACTGTGCCTTGAGTCACAGTGAGCTGTGTTGTGTGTTTGGTGCTGGTATGGAGTGGGCACTGACTCCCAGTGAGCCATGTGTGTGTGCTTGTACAGGCGATTGAGTCATCGTGAGACATGTGTGAGTGCATGTTAGTATGTGTGTGTGTTCACATATAGGCTGTGCATTGAATCACAATAAGGTGTGTACGTGTTCGTGTGTGGGCTATTACAGATTGTGCATTGAGTCACAGTGTCATGTGAGTGTGTGCAGGCTGGTATAGACTGTGCATTGTGTCACAGTGAGGGATGTGTGTGTCTGTGTGTTCTCATGTAGGATGACCGAGTCACACTTTGGTGTGTGTGTGTGTGTGTGTGTGTGTGTGCTGGTATAGGTTGCATATCGCATCACAGTGATGTGTGTGTTTGTTTCTGTGCAGGTACAGGCTGCACATTGAGTCACAGTGAGGTGTATGTGTGTGTGATGTCATACGCTGTGCACTGAGTCACAGTGAGCCGTGTGGTTGTGCTGGTATAAACTGAGCATTGGATCACACTGAGGTGTCATGTGTGTGTATGTGCTGGTGTGGATTGTACATTGAGTCACAACCATGTGTGAGTTTTTGTATGTGTGTGTGCTGGTACAGGCTGTGCACTCAGTCACAGGGAGGTGAGTGTGTGTGTGGGTGCACGTGCTGGTATATGCTTTGCATTGAGTCACACTAAGCTGTGTGTGAGTGTTTGTATGTGTGTGTGTGTGGAGGTACAGGCTGTGTATTGATTCACAGTGAGCCATGTGTGTTTCTTTGTGTGTGTAACTCTGCTAGCATACACTGTGCACTAAGTAACAGGGAGCCATGTGTGTGTGTCTATGTATGTTTTGGCATACTGTGAGCATTGAGTCAAACTGAGGTGTGTTCTGTGTGACTGTATGCACTGGCATGGAATGTGCATGGAATCACATAGAGCTGTGCATGTGTGTGTGTGTGTGTATTTGGTGGTGTAGAGACTGTATTGTGTCACAGTAAGCTGTGTGTGTATATGTGTGTGTGCTGGTATAGCCTGTGCATTGAGTCACAGTGAACTGTGTGTGTGTGTTTGCTGGGGTAGGCTGTGCTTTGATTCAAGGTGAGCTGTGAGTGTGTGTGCGGTGCTGGTATGGACTGTGCACTGAGTCACAGAGAACCGTGTGTGTGTCTATGTGTGTTTTGGTATAAAGTGAGCATTGAATCACACTGAGTAGGGTGCTGTGTGTTTTTGTGCACTGGTATGGAGTCTGCATGGAATCACAGTGAGCTGTGCGTGTGTGTGTGTGTATTTGGTTGTGTAGAGTTTCTATTGCATCACAATAAGCTGTGTGTGTGTGTGATGGTACAGGATATGCACTGTGTCATAGAGAGCAGTGTGTGTGTGTCTCTGCTGGTATAGGCTGTGCATTGACTCACAGTGAGCCTTGTGTGTGTGCAAGTACAGTCTGAGCATTGAGTTACAGTGAGATGTGTTGCATGTGTTTTTGTTGGTAAGAACTGTACATTATGTCAGAATGAGCCGTGCATGTGTGTGTGTGTCTGTGTGTGCATCTGTATGCTGGTAGAAGTTGAGCACTGAATCACAGTTAGGTGTGTGTCTGTGAGTGTTCGTATGGGCTTTGCATTGAGTCACTGAGGTGTATGTGTGTGTTTGTGTGTGTGTGTGGTGCTACAGATTTCATTGAATCACAGTGAGCCTTGTGTGTGTCTGTGTGCTGATATAGGCTGTGGATTGAGTCACAGTGAGTTATGTGTGTGTGTGTGCTGCTGTAGACTGCGCATTGAGTCAAAATGAGTTGTTTGTGTGTTACTGTGCTCATGTAGACTGTGCCTTGAATCACAGTGAGCATGTCTGTGTGTGTGTGCACTAGTATGTGTGGAGCATTTAATCAGTTATTTGTGTTTGTGTGTTTGTGTGCTCGTATGGTCTTTGCATTGAGTAACTGAGGTGTATGTGTGTGTGTGTGTGGTGATACAGACTGTGCATTGAGTCACAGTGAGCCATGTGTGTGTGTGTATGAGAGTGGGTGTGTTGGTGGGCTTTCATTGATTCCATGGGGTGTGTGTGTCTGTGTTTGTTGTGCTAAAGACGGCATTGAGTCACAGTGAGTCGTGTGTGTGTGTGCTGGTATACGCGATTGATTGAGTCACGGTCAGCCATGTGTGTGTGCATGATGGTATGTGTGTGTGTTCTTCTATAGGCTGTGCATTGAGTCACAGTGAACCCTGTATCTGTGCAGGTGTGTATGTGTGTGTGCTGGTATAGGCTGTGCATTGAGTCCCACTGAGGTGTGTGTGTATGCTTGTGTGTTTTGGTATACATTGTACATTGAGTCAGAGTGCTGTGTGTTTGTGTGCACGCTGGTATAGTCTGTGCATTGAGTCACAGTTATGTGTGTGTGTGTCTGCGTGTTCTGGTATAGGCTTACCGTTCTGTCACACAGGGGTGTGTGTGTGCTGGTATAGGCTCCACTTTTTGTCACAGTGAGGTGTGTGTGTGTGTATGTGCAGGTACAAGCTGCATATTGAGTCACAGTGTGGGGTGTGTGTGTGTGTGTGCCGTTGCTGGTATGGACTGTGCATTGAATCCCAGCCCTGTGTTAGTGTTTGTGTATTTGATGCTGTAGAGTCTGCATGAGTCACAGTAAGGTGTGTGTGTGTGCTGCTATAGGCCTAGAATTGAGTCACACCTAGGTGAGTGTATGTGTATGTGTATGCTGATATGGGATTTACATTGAATCACTGAGCGGTGTGTGTGTGTGTATGTGTGTACAGTTATTGGCTGTGCATTGAGTCACAGTGAACCATGTGTGTATGGCGAGCTGCTATAATCACAGCACTGAGTCACAGTTAAATGTGTGGGAGTTGTGTGTGTATGTGTGTGTGTGTATTTGCTGGTGTAGACTGTGCATTGAGTCACAGTGAGTAGTGCGGTGTGTTTGTGTCTGTGATGGTATGGACTGTGGTTTAATCCACTTTGACATGAACTAGTGTGTGTGTTTGCGTGTGTGTGTGTGTGTGTGTGCTGGCACTGGATGACCATTGAGACACAGTGGGCTGTGTGTGTCTGTATGTGCGCTGATATCGACTCTGTATTCAGTCACTGTGAGCTCTGTGTGTGTGTGTGTGTATGTGTGCTCGTATAGGCTGTGCATTGAGTCACAGTGTAGTGTTTGTGTGTGTGTGTGCTAGTACAGGAAGCGTTTTCAGTCACAGTCTCGTGTGTGTGTGTGTGCATGTGAGTTTGTGTGCTGGTATGGGCTTTATTGTGCTGGTATGGGCATTATTGACTCATGGGTGTGTGTGTGAGTGTGTGGTGATACAGACTGCATTGAGTCAGAGTGAGCTGTGTGCGTGTGTGCTGGTATAGGCGATTGATTGAGTACCAGTGAGCCATGTGTGAGTGCGTGTTGGGGTGTGTGTGTGTTCTGGTATAGGCTGTGCATTGAGTCACAGTGAGGCCTGCATCTGTGCATGTGTGTGTGCGTGTGCGTGTGTGCTGGTATAGGCTGAGCTTTGAGTCACTCTGAGGTGTGTGTGCATGTGCTTGTAACATTGTGCCTTGATTCACTGTGCCATGTGAGTGTGTGTGCATGCTGGTATAGGTTGTGCATTGAGTCAGAGTGAGAGGTGTTTGTGTCTGTGTGTTCTGGTATAGGCTGACAATTGAGGCACACTGAGGTGTGTGTGCACATGTGTGTGTGTGTGCTGGTACAGCCTGCACATTGAGTCATATTGAGTTGTTTGTGGGTGTATGTGCAGGTAGAGACAGCACATTGAGTCACAGTGAGGTGTATGTGTGTGATGTTATACGCTATGCACTGATTCATAGGGAGGTTTGTGTGTGTGTGTGTGCACTTTCTGGTATAGGATTTGCATTGAATCACACTGAGCTGTGTTTTTGAGTGTCAGTATGTGTGCATGTGTCGAGGTATGGGCTGTGGATTGACTCACAGTTTGCTGTATGTGCTTCTCTGTGTGTGTATGTCTGCTAGCATACCCTGTGCACTGAGTCAGAGGGAGCCGTGTGTGTGTGTGTGTGTTTCCAGGTATAGAGTGTGCATTCATTCACAGTCAGCCATGTGTGTGTGTGTGAGAGTGCACTGGTATAGGATATGCAGTGAGTCACAGTGAAGGGTGTTTGTTTCATTGTGCGTGTGCTTTCAAAGGCTTACCGGCACAGTGAGATGTGGGTATGAGTGTGCCTGTGTGTGTGTGCTGCCATACACTGTGCCTTGAGTCACAGTGAGCTGTGTTGTGTGTTTGGTGCTGGTATGGAGTGGGCACTGACTCCCAGTGAGCCATGTGTGTGTGTTTGTACAGGCGATTGAGTCATCGTGAGACATGTGTGAGTGCATGTTAGTATGTGTGTGTGTTCACATATAGGCTGTGCATTGAATCACAATAAGGTGTGTACGTGTTCGTGTGTGGGCTTTTACAGATTGTGCATTGAGTCACAGTGTCATGTGAGTGTGTGCAGGCTGGTATAGACTGTGCATTGTGTCACAGTGAGGGATGTGTGTGTCTGTGTGTTCTCATGTAGGATGATCATCGAGTCATACTTTGGTGTGTGTGTGTGTGTGTGTGCTGGTATAGGTTGCATATCGCATCACAGTGATGTGTGTGTTTGTTTCTGTGCAGGTACAGGCTGCACATTGAGTCACAGTGAGGTGTATGTGTGTGTGTGTGTGTGATGTCATACGCTGTGCACTGAGTCACAGTGAGCCGTGTGGTTGTGCTGGTATAAACTGAGCATTGGATCACACTGAGGTGTCATGTGTGTGTATGTGCTGGTGTGGATTGTACATTGAGTCACAACCATGTGTGAGTTTTTGTATGTGTGTGTGCTGGTACAGGCTGTGCACTCAGTCACAGGGAGGTGAGTGTGTGTGTGGGTGCACGTGCTGGTATATGCTTTGCATTGAGTCACACTAAGCTGTGTGTGAGTGTTTGTATGTGTGTGTGTGTGGAGGTACAGGCTGTGTATTGATTCACAGTGAGCCATGTGTGTTTCTTTGTGTGTGTAACTCTGCTAGCATACACTGTGCACTAAGTAACAGGGAGCCATGTGTGTGTGTCTATGTATGTTTTGGCATACTGTGAGCATTGAGTCAAACTGAGGTGTGTTCTGTGTGACTGTATGCACTGGCATGGAATGTGCATGGAATCACATAGAGCTGTGCATGTGTGTGTGTGTGTGTATTTGGTGGTGTAGAGACTGTATTGTGTCGCAGTAAGCTGTGTGTGTATATGTGTGTGTGCTGGTATAGCCTGTGCATTGAGTCACAGTGAACTGTGTGTGTGTGTTTGCTGGCGTAGGCTGTGCTTTGATTCAAGGTGAGCTGTGAGTGTGTGTGCGGTGCTGGTATGGACTGTGCACTGAGTCACAGAGAACCGTGTGTGTGTCTATGTGTGTTTTGGTATAAAGTGAGCATTGAATCACACTGAGTAGGGTGCTGTGTGTTTTTGTGCACTGGTATGGAGTCTGCATGGAATCACAGTGAGCTGTGCGTGTGTGTGTGTGTATTTGGTTGTGTAGAGTTTCTATTGCATCACAATAAGCTGTGTGTGTGTGTGATGGTACAGGATATGCACTGTGTCATAGAGAGCAGTGTGTGTGTGTCTCTGCTGGTATAGGCTGTGCATTGACTCACAGTGAGCCTTGTGTGTGTGCAAGTACAGTCTGAGCATTGAGTTACAGTGAGATGTGTTGCATGTGTTTTTGTTGGTAAGAACTGTACATTATGTCAGAATGAGCCGTGCATGTGTGTGTGTGTCTGTGTGTGCATCTGTATGCTGGTAGAAGTTGAGCACTGAATCACAGTTAGGTGTGTGTCTGTGAGTGTTCGTATGGGCTTTGCATTGAGTCACTGAGGTGTATGTGTGTGTTTGTGTGTGTGTGTGGTGCTACAGATTTCATTGAATCACAGTGAGCCTTGTGTGTGTCTGTGTGCTGATATAGGCTGTGGATTGAGTCACAGTGAGTTATGTGTGTGTGTGTGCTGCTGTAGACTGCGCATTGAGTCAAAATGAGTTGTTTGTGTGTTACTGTGCTCATGTAGACTGTGCCTTGAATCACAGTGAGCATGTCTGTGTGTGTGTGCACTAGTATGTGTGGAGCATTTAATCAGTTATTTGTGTTTGTGTGTTTGTGTGCTCGTATGGTCTTTGCATTGAGTAACTGAGGTGTATGTGTGTGTGTGTGTGGTGATACAGACTGTGCATTGAGTCACAGTGAGCCATGTGTGTGTGTGTATGAGAGTGGGTGTGTTGGTGGGCTTTCATTGATTCCATGGGGTGTGTGTGTCTGTGTTTGTTGTGCTAAAGACGGCATTGAGTCACAGTGAGTCGTGTGTGTGTGTGCTGGTATACGCGATTGATTGAGTCACGGTCAGCCATGTGTGTGTGCATGATGGTATGTGTGTGTGTTCTTCTATAGGCTGTGCATTGAGTCACAGTGAACCCTGTATCTGTGCAGGTGTGTATGTGTGTGTGCTGGTATAGGCTGTGCATTGAGTCCCACTGAGGTGTGTGTGTATGCTTGTGTGTTTTGGTATACATTGTACATTGAGTCAGAGTGCTGTGTGTTTGTGTGCACGCTGGTATAGTCTGTGCATTGAGTCACAGTTATGTGTGTGTGTGTCTGCGTGTTCTGGTATAGGCTTACCGTTCTGTCACACAGGGGTGTGTGTGTGCTGGTATAGGCTCCACTTTTTGTCACAGTGAGGTGTGTGTGTGTGTATGTGCAGGTACAAGCTGCATATTGAGTCACAGTGTGGGGTGTGTGTGTGTGTGTGCCGTTGCTGGTATGGACTGTGCATTGAATCCCAGCCCTGTGTTAGTGTTTGTGTATTTGATGCTGTAGAGTCTGCATGAGTCACAGTAAGGTGTGTGTGTGTGCTGCTATAGGCCTAGAATTGAGTCACACCTAGGTGAGTGTATGTGTATGTGTATGCTGATATGGGATTTACATTGAATCACTGAGCGGTGTGTGTGTGTGTATGTGTGTACAGTTATTGGCTGTGCATTGAGTCACAGTGAACCATGTGTGTATGGCGAGCTGCTATAATCACAGCACTGAGTCACAGTTAAATGTGTGGGAGTTGTGTGTGTATGTGTGTGTGTGTATTTGCTGGTGTAGACTGTGCATTGAGTCACAGTGAGTAGTGCGGTGTGTTTGTGTCTGTGATGGTATGGACTGTGGTTTAATCCACTTTGACATGAACTAGTGTGTGTGTTTGCGTGTGTGTGTGTGTGTGTGTGCTGGCACTGGATGACCATTGAGACACAGTGGGCTGTGTGTGTCTGTATGTGCGCTGATATCGACTCTGTATTCAGTCACTGTGAGCTCTGTGTGTGTGTGTGTGTATGTGTGCTCGTATAGGCTGTGCATTGAGTCACAGTGTAGTGTTTGTGTGTGTGTGTGCTGGTACAGGAAGCGTTTTCAGTCACAGTCTCGTGTGTGTGTGTGTGCATGTGAGTTTGTGTGCTGGTATGGGCTTTATTGTGCTGGTATGGGCATTATTGACTCATGGGTGTGTGTGTGAGTGTGTGGTGATACAGACTGCATTGAGTCAGAGTGAGCTGTGTGCGTGTGTGCTGGTATAGGCGATTGATTGAGTACCAGTGAGCCATGTGTGAGTGCGTGTTGGGGTGTGTGTGTGTTCTGGTATAGGCTGTGCATTGAGTCACAGTGAGGCCTGCATCTGTGCATGTGTGTGTGCGTGTGCATGTGTGCTGGTATAGGCTGAGCTTTGAGTCACTCTGAGGTGTGTGTGCATGTGCTTGTAACATTGTGCCTTGATTCACTGTGCCATGTGAGTGTGTGTGCATGCTGGTATAGGTTGTGCATTGAGTCAGAGTGAGAGGTGTTTGTGTCTGTGTGTTCTGGTATAGGCTGACAATTGAGGCACACTGAGGTGTGTGTGCACATGTGTGTGTGTGTGCTGGTACAGCCTGCACATTGAGTCATATTGAGTTGTTTGTGGGTGTATGTGCAGGTAGAGGCAGCACATTGAGTCACAGTGAGGTGTATGTGTGTGATGTTATACGCTATGCACTGATTCATAGGGAGGTTTGTGTGTGTGTGTGTGCACTTTCTGGTATAGGATTTGCATTGAATCACACTGAGCTGTGTTTTTGAGTGTCAGTATGTGTGCATGTGTCGAGGTATGGGCTGTGGATTGACTCACAGTTTGCTGTATGTGCTTCTCTGTGTGTGTATGTCTGCTAGCATATCCTGTGCACTGAGTCACAGGGAGCCGTGTGTGTGTGTGTTTGTGTGTTTCCAGGTATAGAGTGTGCATTCATTCACAGTCAGCCATGTGTGTGTGTGTGAGAGTGCACTGGTATAGGATATGCAGTGAGTCACAGTGAGGGGTGTTTGTTTCATTGTGCATGTGCTTTCACAGGCTTACCGGCACAGTGAGATGTGGGTATGAGTGTGCCTGTGTGTGTGTGCTGCCATACACTGTGCCTTGAGTCACAGTGAGCTGTGTTGTGTGTTTGGTGCTGGTATGGAGTGGGCACTGACTCCCAGTGAGCCATGTGTGTGTGCTTGTACAGGCGATTGAGTCATCGTGAGACATGTGTGAGTGCATGTTAGTATGTGTGTGTGTTCACATATAGGCTGTGCATTGAATCACAATAAGGTGTGTACGTGTTCGTGTGTGGGCTATTACAGATTGTGCATTGAGTCACAGTGTCATGTGAGTGTGTGCAGGCTGGTATAGACTGTGCATTGTGTCACAGTGAGGGATGTGTGTGTCTGTGTGTTCTCATGTAGGATGACCGAGTCACACTTTGGTGTGTGTGTGTGTGTGTGTGTGTGTGTGCTGGTATAGGTTGCATATCGCATCACAGTGATGTGTGTGTTTGTTTCTGTGCAGGTACAGGCTGCACATTGAGTCACAGTGAGGTGTATGTGTGTGTGATGTCATACGCTGTGCACTGAGTCACAGTGAGCCGTGTGGTTGTGCTGGTATAAACTGAGCATTGGATC
The DNA here is from genome assembly GCF_963455315.2 of Globicephala melas. NCBI lineage: Eukaryota > Metazoa > Chordata > Mammalia > Artiodactyla > Delphinidae > Globicephala > Globicephala melas. The sequence goes on along the minus strand of NW_027207461.1, from coordinate 248,323 downwards.
ACACTGAGGTGTCATGTGTGTGTATGTGCTGGTGTGGATTGTACATTGAGTCACAACCATGTGTGAGTTTTTGTATGTGTGTGTGCTGGTACAGGCTGTGCACTCAGTCACAGGGAGGTGAGTGTGTGTGTGGGTGCACGTGCTGGTATATGCTTTGCATTGAGTCACACTAAGCTGTGTGTGAGTGTTTGTATGTGTGTGTGTGTGGAGGTACAGGCTGTGTATTGATTCACAGTGAGCCATGTGTGTTTCTTTGTGTGTGTAACTCTGCTAGCATACACTGTGCACTAAGTAACAGGGAGCCATGTGTGTGTGTCTATGTATGTTTTGGCATACTGTGAGCATTGAGTCAAACTGAGGTGTGTTCTGTGTGACTGTATGCACTGGCATGGAATGTGCATGGAATCACATAGAGCTGTGCATGTGTGTGTGTGTGTGTATTTGGTGGTGTAGAGACTGTATTGTGTCGCAGTAAGCTGTGTGTGTATATGTGTGTGTGCTGGTATAGCCTGTGCATTGAGTCACAGTGAACTGTGTGTGTGTGTTTGCTGGGGTAGGCTGTGCTTTGATTCAAGGTGAGCTGTGAGTGTGTGTGCGGTGCTGGTATGGACTGTGCACTGAGTCACAGAGAACCGTGTGTGTGTCTATGTGTGTTTTGGTATAAAGTGAGCATTGAATCACACTGAGTAGGGTGCTGTGTGTTTTTGTGCACTGGTATGGAGTCTGCATGGAATCACAGTGAGCTGTGCGTGTGTGTGTGTGTATTTGGTTGTGTAGAGTTTCTATTGCATCACAATAAGCTGTGTGTGTGTGTGATGGTACAGGATATGCACTGTGTCATAGAGAGCAGTGTGTGTGTGTCTCTGCTGGTATAGGCTGTGCATTGACTCACAGTGAGCCTTGTGTGTGTGCAAGTACAGTCTGAGCATTGAGTTACAGTGAGATGTGTTGCATGTGTTTTTGTTGGTAAGAACTGTACATTATGTCAGAATGAGCCGTGCATGTGTGTGTGTGTCTGTGTGTGCATCTGTATGCTGGTAGAAGTTGAGCACTGAATCACAGTTAGGTGTGTGTCTGTGAGTGTTCGTATGGGCTTTGCATTGAGTCACTGAGGTGTATGTGTGTGTTTGTGTGTATGTGTGGTGCTACAGATTTCATTGAATCACAGTGAGCCTTGTGTGTGTCTGTGTGCTGATATAGGCTGTGGATTGAGTCACAGTGAGTTATGTGTGTGTGTGTGCTGCTGTAGACTGCGCATTGAGTCAAAATGAGTTGTTTGTGTGTTACTGTGCTCATGTAGACTGTGCCTTGAATCACAGTGAGCATGTCTGTGTGTGTGTGCACTAGTATGTGTGGAGCATTTAATCAGTTATTTGTGTTTGTGTGTTTGTGTGCTCGTATGGTCTTTGCATTGAGTAACTGAGGTGTATGTGTGTGTGTGTGTGGTGATACAGACTGTGCATTGAGTCACAGTGAGCCATGTGTGTGTGTGTATGAGAGTGGGTGTGTTGGTGGGCTTTCATTGATTCCATGGTGTGTGTGTGTCTGTGTTTGTTGTGCTAAAGACGGCATTGAGTCACAGTGAGTCGTGTGTGTGTGTGCTGGTATACGCGATTGATTGAGTCACGGTCAGCCATGTGTGTGTGCATGATGGTATGTGTGTGTGTTCTTCTATAGGCTGTGCATTGAGTCACAGTGAACCCTGTATCTGTGCAGGTGTGTATGTGTGTGTGCTGGTATAGGCTGTGCATTGAGTCCCACTGAGGTGTGTGTGTATGCTTGTGTGTTTTGGTATACATTGTACATTGAGTCAGAGTGCTGTGTGTTTGTGTGCACGCTGGTATAGTCTGTGCATTGAGTCACAGTTATGTGTGTGTGTGTCTGCGTGTTCTGGTATAGGCTTACCGTTCTGTCACACAGGGGTGTGTGTGTGCTGGTATAGGCTCCACTTTTTGTCACAGTGAGGTGTGTGTGTGTGTATGTGCAGGTACAAGCTGCATATTGAGTCACAGTGTGGGGTGTGTGTGTGTGTGTGCCGTTGCTGGTATGGACTGTGCATTGAATCCCAGCCCTGTGTTAGTGTTTGTGTATTTGATGCTGTAGAGTCTGCATGAGTCACAGTAAGGTGTGTGTGTGTGCTGCTATAGGCCTAGAATTGAGTCACACCTAGGTGAGTGTATGTGTATGTGTATGCTGATATGGGATTTACATTGAATCACTGAGCGGTGTGTGTGTGTGTATGTGTGTACAGTTATTGGCTGTGCATTGAGTCACAGTGAACCATGTGTGTATGGCGAGCTGCTATAATCACAGCACTGAGTCACAGTTAAATGTGTGGGAGTTGTGTGTGTATGTGTGTGTGTGTATTTGCTGGTGTAGACTGTGCATTGAGTCACAGTGAGTAGTGCGGTGTGTTTGTGTCTGTGATGGTATGGACTGTGGTTTAATCCACTTTGACATGAACTAGTGTGTGTGTTTGCGTGTGTGTGTGTGTGTGTGTGCTGGCACTGGATGACCATTGAGACACAGTGGGCTGTGTGTGTCTGTATGTGCGCTGATATCGACTCTGTATTCAGTCACTGTGAGCTCTGTGTGTGTGTGTGTGTATGTGTGCTCGTATAGGCTGTGCATTGAGTCACAGTGTAGTGTTTGTGTGTGTGTGTGCTGGTACAGGAAGCGTTTTCAGTCACAGTCTCGTGTGTGTGTGTGTGCATGTGAGTTTGTGTGCTGGTATGGGCTTTATTGTGCTGGTATGGGCATTATTGACTCATGGGTGTGTGTGTGAGTGTGTGGTGATACAGACTGCATTGAGTCAGAGTGAGCTGTGTGCGTGTGTGCTGGTATAGGCGATTGATTGAGTACCAGTGAGCCATGTGTGAGTGCGTGTTGGGGTGTGTGTGTGTTCTGGTATAGGCTGTGCATTGAGTCACAGTGAGGCCTGCATCTGTGCATGTGTGTGTGCGTGTGCATGTGTGCTGGTATAGGCTGAGCTTTGAGTCACTCTGAGGTGTGTGTGCATGTGCTTGTAACATTGTGCCTTGATTCACTGTGCCATGTGAGTGTGTGTGCATGCTGGTATAGGTTGTGCATTGAGTCAGAGTGAGAGGTGTTTGTGTCTGTGTGTTCTGGTATAGGCTGACAATTGAGGCACACTGAGGTGTGTGTGCACATGTGTGTGTGTGTGCTGGTACAGCCTGCACATTGAGTCATATTGAGTTGTTTGTGGGTGTATGTGCAGGTAGAGGCAGCACATTGAGTCACAGTGAGGTGTATGTGTGTGATGTTATACGCTATGCACTGATTCATAGGGAGGTTTGTGTGTGTGTGTGTGCACTTTCTGGTATAGGATTTGCATTGAATCACACTGAGCTGTGTTTTTGAGTGTCAGTATGTGTGCATGTGTCGAGGTATGGGCTGTGGATTGACTCACAGTTTGCTGTATGTGCTTCTCTGTGTGTGTATGTCTGCTAGCATATCCTGTGCACTGAGTCACAGGGAGCCGTGTGTGTGTGTGTTTGTGTGTTTCCAGGTATAGAGTGTGCATTCATTCACAGTCAGCCATGTGTGTGTGTGTGAGAGTGCACTGGTATAGGATATGCAGTGAGTCACAGTGAGGGGTGTTTGTTTCATTGTGCATGTGCTTTCACAGGCTTACCGGCACAGTGAGATGTGGGTATGAGTGTGCCTGTGTGTGTGTGCTGCCATACACTGTGCCTTGAGTCACAGTGAGCTGTGTTGTGTGTTTGGTGCTGGTATGGAGTGGGCACTGACTCCCAGTGAGCCATGTGTGTGTGCTTGTACAGGCGATTGAGTCATCGTGAGACATGTGTGAGTGCATGTTAGTATGTGTGTGTGTTCACATATAGGCTGTGCATTGAATCACAATAAGGTGTGTACGTGTTCGTGTGTGGGCTATTACAGATTGTGCATTGAGTCACAGTGTCATGTGAGTGTGTGCAGGCTGGTATAGACTGTGCATTGTGTCACAGTGAGGGATGTGTGTGTCTGTGTGTTCTCATGTAGGATGACCGAGTCACACTTTGGTGTGTGTGTGTGTGTGTGTGTGCTGGTATAGGTTGCATATCGCATCACAGTGATGTGTGTGTTTGTTTCTGTGCAGGTACAGGCTGCACATTGAGTCACAGTGAGGTGTATGTGTGTGTGATGTCATACGCTGTGCACTGAGTCACAGTGAGCCGTGTGGTTGTGCTGGTATAAACTGAGCATTGGATCACACTGAGGTGTCATGTGTGTGTATGTGCTGGTGTGGATTGTACATTGAGTCACAACCATGTGTGAGTTTTTGTATGTGTGTGTGCTGGTACAGGCTGTGCACTCAGTCACAGGGAGGTGAGTGTGTGTGTGGGTGCACGTGCTGGTATATGCTTTGCATTGAGTCACACTAAGCTGTGTGTGAGTGTTTGTATGTGTGTGTGTGTGGAGGTACAGGCTGTGTATTGATTCACAGTGAGCCATGTGTGTTTCTTTGTGTGTGTAACTCTGCTAGCATACACTGTGCACTAAGTAACAGGGAGCCATGTGTGTGTGTCTATGTATGTTTTGGCATACTGTGAGCATTGAGTCAAACTGAGGTGTGTTCTGTGTGACTGTATGCACTGGCATGGAATGTGCATGGAATCACATAGAGCTGTGCATGTGTGTGTGTGTGTGTATTTGGTGGTATAGAGACTGTATTGTGTCACAGTAAGCTGTGTGTGTATATGTGTGTGTGCTGGTATAGCCTGTGCATTGAGTCACAGTGAACTGTGTGTGTGTGTTTGCTGGGGTAGGCTGTGCTTTGATTCAAGGTGAGCTGTGAGTGTGTGTGCGGTGCTGGTATGGACTGTGCACTGAGTCACAGAGAACCGTGTGTGTGTCTATGTGTGTTTTGGTATAAAGTGAGCATTGAATCACACTGAGTAGGGTGCTGTGTGTTTTTGTGCACTGGTATGGAGTCTGCATGGAATCACAGTGAGCTGTGCGTGTGTGTGTGTGTATTTGGTTGTGTAGAGTTTCTATTGCATCACAATAAGCTGTGTGTGTGTGTGATGGTACAGGATATGCACTGTGTCATAGAGAGCAGTGTGTGTGTGTCTCTGCTGGTATAGGCTGTGCATTGACTCACAGTGAGCCTTGTGTGTGTGCAAGTACAGTCTGAGCATTGAGTTACAGTGAGATGTGTTGCATGTGTTTTTGTTGGTAAGAACTGTACATTATGTCAGAATGAGCCGTGCATGTGTGTGTGTGTCTGTGTGTGCATCTGTATGCTGGTAGAAGTTGAGCACTGAATCACAGTTAGGTGTGTGTCTGTGAGTGTTCGTATGGGCTTTGCATTGAGTCACTGAGGTGTATGTGTGTGTTTGTGTGTGTGTGTGGTGCTACAGATTTCATTGAATCACAGTGAGCCTTGTGTGTGTCTGTGTGCTGATATAGGCTGTGGATTGAGTCACAGTGAGTTATGTGTGTGTGTGTGCTGCTGTAGACTGCGCATTGAGTCAAAATGAGTTGTTTGTGTGTTACTGTGCTCATGTAGACTGTGCCTTGAATCACAGTGAGCATGTCTGTGTGTGTGTGCACTAGTATGTGTGGAGCATTTAATCAGTTATTTGTGTTTGTGTGTTTGTGTGCTCGTATGGTCTTTGCATTGAGTAACTGAGGTGTATGTGTGTGTGTGTGTGGTGATACAGACTGTGCATTGAGTCACAGTGAGCCATGTGTGTGTGTGTATGAGAGTGGGTGTGTTGGTGGGCTTTCATTGATTCCATGGTGTGTGTGTGTCTGTGTTTGTTGTGCTAAAGACGGCATTGAGTCACAGTGAGTCGTGTGTGTGTGTGCTGGTATACGCGATTGATTGAGTCACGGTCAGCCATGTGTGTGTGAATGATGGTATGTGTGTGTGTTCTTCTATAGGCTGTGCATTGAGTCACAGTGAACCCTGTATCTGTGCAGGTGTGTATGTGTGTGTGCTGGTATAGGCTGTGCATTGAGTCCCACTGAGGTGTGTGTGTATGCTTGTGTGTTTTGGTATACATTGTACATTGAGTCAGAGTGCTGTGTGTTTGTGTGCACGCTGGTATAGTCTGTGCATTGAGTCACAGTTATGTGTGTGTGTGTCTGCGTGTTCTGGTATAGGCTTACCGTTCTGTCACACAGGGGTGTGTGTGTGCTGGTATAGGCTCCACTTTTTGTCACAGTGAGGTGTGTGTGTGTGTATGTGCAGGTACAAGCTGCATATTGAGTCACAGTGTGGGGTGTGTGTGTGTGTGTGCCGTTGCTGGTATGGACTGTGCATTGAATCCCAGCCCTGTGTTAGTGTTTGTGTATTTGATGCTGTAGAGTCTGCATGAGTCACAGTAAGGTGTGTGTGTGTGCTGCTATAGGCCTAGAATTGAGTCACACCTAGGTGAGTGTATGTGTATGTGTATGCTGATATGGGATTTACATTGAATCACTGAGCGGTGTGTGTGTGTGTATGTGTGTACAGTTATTGGCTGTGCATTGAGTCACAGTGAACCATGTGTGTATGGCGAGCTGCTATAATCACAGCACTGAGTCACAGTTAAATGTGTGGGAGTTGTGTGTGTATGTGTGTGTGTGTATTTGCTGGTGTAGACTGTGCATTGAGTCACAGTGAGTAGTGCGGTGTGTTTGTGTCTGTGATGGTATGGACTGTGGTTTAATCCACTTTGACATGAACTAGTGTGTGTGTTTGCGTGTGTGTGTGTGTGTGTGTGCTGGCACTGGATGACCATTGAGACACAGTGGGCTGTGTGTGTCTGTATGTGCGCTGATATCGACTCTGTATTCAGTCACTGTGAGCTCTGTGTGTGTGTGTGTGTATGTGTGCTCGTATAGGCTGTGCATTGAGTCACAGTGTAGTGTTTGTGTGTGTGTGTGCTGGTACAGGAAGCGTTTTCAGTCACAGTCTCGTGTGTGTGTGTGTGCATGTGAGTTTGTGTGCTGGTATGGGCTTTATTGTGCTGGTATGGGCATTATTGACTCATGGGTGTGTGTGTGAGTGTGTGGTGATACAGACTGCATTGAGTCAGAGTGAGCTGTGTGCGTGTGTGCTGGTATAGGCGATTGATTGAGTACCAGTGAGCCATGTGTGAGTGCGTGTTGGGGTGTGTGTGTGTTCTGGTATAGGCTGTGCATTGAGTCACAGTGAGGCCTGCATCTGTGCATGTGTGTGTGCGTGTGCATGTGTGCTGGTATAGGCTGAGCTTTGAGTCACTCTGAGGTGTGTGTGCATGTGCTTGTAACATTGTGCCTTGATTCACTGTGCCATGTGAGTGTGTGTGCATGCTGGTATAGGTTGTGCATTGAGTCAGAGTGAGAGGTGTTTGTGTCTGTGTGTTCTGGTATAGGCTGACAATTGAGGCACACTGAGGTGTGTGTGCACATGTGTGTGTGTGTGCTGGTACAGCCTGCACATTGAGTCATATTGAGTTGTTTGTGGGTGTATGTGCAGGTAGAGGCAGCACATTGAGTCACAGTGAGGTGTATGTGTGTGATGTTATACGCTATGCACTGATTCATAGGGAGGTTTGTGTGTGTGTGTGTGCACTTTCTGGTATAGGATTTGCATTGAATCACACTGAGCTGTGTTTTTGAGTGTCAGTATGTGTGCATGTGTCGAGGTATGGGCTGTGGATTGACTCACAGTTTGCTGTATGTGCTTCTCTGTGTGTGTATGTCTGCTAGCATATCCTGTGCACTGAGTCACAGGGAGCCGTGTGTGTGTGTGTTTGTGTGTTTCCAGGTATAGAGTGTGCATTCATTCACAGTCAGCCATGTGTGTGTGTGTGAGAGTGCACTGGTATAGGATATGCAGTGAGTCACAGTGAGGGGTGTTTGTTTCATTGTGCATGTGCTTTCACAGGCTTACCGGCACAGTGAGATGTGGGTATGAGTGTGCCTGTGTGTGTGTGCTGCCATACACTGTGCCTTGAGTCACAGTGAGCTGTGTTGTGTGTTTGGTGCTGGTATGGAGTGGGCACTGACTCCCAGTGAGCCATGTGTGTGTGCTTGTACAGGCGATTGAGTCATCGTGAGACATGTGTGAGTGCATGTTAGTATGTGTGTGTGTTCACATATAGGCTGTGCATTGAATCACAATAAGGTGTGTACGTGTTCGTGTGTGGGCTATTACAGATTGTGCATTGAGTCACAGTGTCATGTGAGTGTGTGCAGGCTGGTATAGACTGTGCATTGTGTCACAGTGAGGGATGTGTGTGTCTGTGTGTTCTCATGTAGGATGACCGAGTCACACTTTGGTGTGTGTGTGTGTGTGTGTGTGTGTGCTGGTATAGGTTGCATATCGCATCACAGTGATGTGTGTGTTTGTTTCTGTGCAGGTACAGGCTGCACATTGAGTCACAGTGAGGTGTATGTGTGTGTGATGTCATACGCTGTGCACTGAGTCACAGTGAGCCGTGTGGTTGTGCTGGTATAAACTGAGCATTGGATCACACTGAGGTGTCATGTGTGTGTATGTGCTGGTGTGGATTGTACATTGAGTCACAACCATGTGTGAGTTTTTGTATGTGTGTGTGCTGGTACAGGCTGTGCACTCAGTCACAGGGAGGTGAGTGTGTGTGTGGGTGCACGTGCTGGTATATGCTTTGCATTGAGTCACACTAAGCTGTGTGTGAGTGTTTGTATGTGTGTGTGTGTGGAGGTACAGGCTGTGTATTGATTCACAGTGAGCCATGTGTGTTTCTTTGTGTGTGTAACTCTGCTAGCATACACTGTGCACTAAGTAACAGGGAGCCATGTGTGTGTGTCTATGTATGTTTTGGCATACTGTGAGCATTGAGTCAAACTGAGGTGTGTTCTGTGTGACTGTATGCACTGGCATGGAATGTGCATGGAATCACATAGAGCTGTGCATGTGTGTGTGTGTGTGTATTTGGTGGTGTAGAGACTGTATTGTGTCACAGTAAGCTGTGTGTGTATATGTGTGTGTGCTGGTATAGCCTGTGCATTGAGTCACAGTGAACTGTGTGTGTGTGTTTGCTGGGGTAGGCTGTGCTTTGATTCAAGGTGAGCTGTGAGTGTGTGTGCGGTGCTGGTATGGACTGTGCACTGAGTCACAGAGAACCGTGTGTGTGTCTATGTGTGTTTTGGTATAAAGTGAGCATTGAATCACACTGAGTAGGGTGCTGTGTGTTTTTGTGCACTGGTATGGAGTCTGCATGGAATCACAGTGAGCTGTGCGTGTGTGTGTGTGTATTTGGTTGTGTAGAGTTTCTATTGCATCACAATAAGCTGTGTGTGTGTGTGATGGTACAGGATATGCACTGTGTCATAGAGAGCAGTGTGTGTGTGTCTCTGCTGGTATAGGCTGTGCATTGACTCACAGTGAGCCTTGTGTGTGTGCAAGTACAGTCTGAGCATTGAGTTACAGTGAGATGTGTTGCATGTGTTTTTGTTGGTAAGAACTGTACATTATGTCAGAATGAGCCGTGCATGTGTGTGTGTGTCTGTGTGTGCATCTGTATGCTGGTAGAAGTTGAGCACTGAATCACAGTTAGGTGTGTGTCTGTGAGTGTTCGTATGGGCTTTGCATTGAGTCACTGAGGTGTATGTGTGTGTTTGTGTGTGTGTGTGGTGCTACAGATTTCATTGAATCACAGTGAGCCTTGTGTGTGTCTGTGTGCTGATATAGGCTGTGGATTGAGTCACAGTGAGTTATGTGTGTGTGTGTGCTGCTGTAGACTGCGCATTGAGTCAAAATGAGTTGTTTGTGTGTTACTGTGCTCATGTAGACTGTGCCTTGAATCACAGTGAGCATGTCTGTGTGTGTGTGCACTAGTATGTGTGGAGCATTTAATCAGTTATTTGTGTTTGTGTGTTTGTGTGCTCGTATGGTCTTTGCATTGAGTAACTGAGGTGTATGTGTGTGTGTGTGTGGTGATACAGACTGTGCATTGAGTCACAGTGAGCCATGTGTGTGTGTGTATGAGAGTGGGTGTGTTGGTGGGCTTTCATTGATTCCATGGGGTGTGTGTGTCTGTGTTTGTTGTGCTAAAGACGGCATTGAGTCACAGTGAGTCGTGTGTGTGTGTGCTGGTATACGCGATTGATTGAGTCACGGTCAGCCATGTGTGTGTGCATGATGGTATGTGTGTGTGTTCTTCTATAGGCTGTGCATTGAGTCACAGTGAACCCTGTATCTGTGCAGGTGTGTATGTGTGTGTGCTGGTATAGGCTGTGCATTGAGTCCCACTGAGGTGTGTGTGTATGCTTGTGTGTTTTGGTATACATTGTACATTGAGTCAGAGTGCTGTGTGTTTGTGTGCACGCTGGTATAGTCTGTGCATTGAGTCACAGTTATGTGTGTGTGTGTCTGCGTGTTCTGGTATAGGCTTACCGTTCTGTCACACAGGGGTGTGTGTGTGCTGGTATAGGCTCCACTTTTTGTCACAGTGAGGTGTGTGTGTGTGTATGTGCAGGTACAAGCTGCATATTGAGTCACAGTGTGGGGTGTGTGTGTGTGTGTGCCGTTGCTGGTATGGACTGTGCATTGAATCCCAGCCCTGTGTTAGTGTTTGTGTATTTGATGCTGTAGAGTCTGCATGAGTCACAGTAAGGTGTGTGTGTGTGCTGCTATAGGCCTAGAATTGAGTCACACCTAGGTGAGTGTATGTGTATGTGTATGCTGATATGGGATTTACATTGAATCACTGAGCGGTGTGTGTGTGTGTATGTGTGTACAGTTATTGGCTGTGCATTGAGTCACAGTGAACCATGTGTGTATGGCGAGCTGCTATAATCACAGCACTGAGTCACAGTTAAATGTGTGGGAGTTGTGTGTGTATGTGTGTGTGTGTATTTGCTGGTGTAGACTGTGCATTGAGTCACAGTGAGTAGTGCGGTGTGTTTGTGTCTGTGATGGTATGGACTGTGGTTTAATCCACTTTGACATGAACTAGTGTGTGTGTTTGCGTGTGTGTGTGTGTGTGTGTGCTGGCACTGGATGACCATTGAGACACAGTGGGCTGTGTGTGTCTGTATGTGCGCTGATATCGACTCTGTATTCAGTCACTGTGAGCTCTGTGTGTGTGTGTGTGTATGTGTGCTCGTATAGGCTGTGCATTGAGTCACAGTGTAGTGTTTGTGTGTGTGTGTGCTAGTACAGGAAGCGTTTTCAGTCACAGTCTCGTGTGTGTGTGTGTGCATGTGAGTTTGTGTGCTGGTATGGGCTTTATTGTGCTGGTATGGGCATTATTGACTCATGGGTGTGTGTGTGAGTGTGTGGTGATACAGACTGCATTGAGTCAGAGTGAGCTGTGTGCGTGTGTGCTGGTATAGGCGATTGATTGAGTACCAGTGAGCCATGTGTGAGTGCGTGTTGGGGTGTGTGTGTGTTCTGGTATAGGCTGTGCATTGAGTCACAGTGAGGCCTGCATCTGTGCATGTGTGTGTGCGTGTGCGTGTGTGCTGGTATAGGCTGAGCTTTGAGTCACTCTGAGGTGTGTGTGCATGTGCTTGTAACATTGTGCCTTGATTCACTGTGCCATGTGAGTGTGTGTGCATGCTGGTATAGGTTGTGCATTGAGTCAGAGTGAGAGGTGTTTGTGTCTGTGTGTTCTGGTATAGGCTGACAATTGAGGCACACTGAGGTGTGTGTGCACATGTGTGTGTGTGTGCTGGTACAGCCTGCACATTGAGTCATATTGAGTTGTTTGTGGGTGTATGTGCAGGTAGAGACAGCACATTGAGTCACAGTGAGGTGTATGTGTGTGATGTTATACGCTATGCACTGATTCATAGGGAGGTTTGTGTGTGTGTGTGTGCACTTTCTGGTATAGGATTTGCATTGAATCACACTGAGCTGTGTTTTTGAGTGTCAGTATGTGTGCATGTGTCGAGGTATGGGCTGTGGATTGACTCACAGTTTGCTGTATGTGCTTCTCTGTGTGTGTATGTCTGCTAGCATACCCTGTGCACTGAGTCACAGGGAGCCGTGTGTGTGTGTGTGTGTTTCCAGGTATAGAGTGTGCATTCATTCACAGTCAGCCATGTGTGTGTGTGTGAGAGTGCACTGGTATAGGATATGCAGTGAGTCACAGTGAAGGGTGTTTGTTTCATTGTGCGTGTGCTTTCAAAGGCTTACCGGCACAGTGAGATGTGGGTATGAGTGTGCCTGTGTGTGTGTGCTGCCATACACTGTGCCTTGAGTCACAGTGAGCTGTGTTGTGTGTTTGGTGCTGGTATGGAGTGGGCACTGACTCCCAGTGAGCCATGTGTGTGTGTTTGTACAGGCGATTGAGTCATCGTGAGACATGTGTGAGTGCATGTTAGTATGTGTGTGTGTTCACATATAGGCTGTGCATTGAATCACAATAAGGTGTGTACGTGTTCGTGTGTGGGCTATTACAGATTGTGCATTGAGTCACAGTGTCATGTGAGTGTGTGCAGGCTGGTATAGACTGTGCATTGTGTCACAGTGAGGGATGTGTGTGTCTGTGTGTTCTCATGTAGGATGATCATCGAGTCATACTTTGGTGTGTGTGTGTGTGTGTGTGCTGGTATAGGTTGCATATCGCATCACAGTGATGTGTGTGTTTGTTTCTGTGCAGGTACAGGCTGCACATTGAGTCACAGTGAGGTGTATGTGTGTGTGTGTGTGTGATGTCATACGCTGTGCACTGAGTCACAGTGAGCCGTGTGGTTGTGCTGGTATAAACTGAGCATTGGATCACACTGAGGTGTCATGTGTGTGTATGTGCTGGTGTGGATTGTACATTGAGTCACAACCATGTGTGAGTTTTTGTATGTGTGTGTGCTGGTACAGGCTGTGCACTCAGTCACAGGGAGGTGAGTGTGTGTGTGGGTGCACGTGCTGGTATATGCTTTGCATTGAGTCACACTAAGCTGTGTGTGAGTGTTTGTATGTGTGTGTGTGTGGAGGTACAGGCTGTGTATTGATTCACAGTGAGCCATGTGTGTTTCTTTGTGTGTGTAACTCTGCTAGCATACACTGTGCACTAAGTAACAGGGAGCCATGTGTGTGTGTCTATGTATGTTTTGGCATACTGTGAGCATTGAGTCAAACTGAGGTGTGTTCTGTGTGACTGTATGAACTGGCATGGAATGTGCATGGAATCACATAGAGCTGTACATGTGTGTGTGTGTGTATTTGGCGGTGTAGAGACTGTATTGTGTCGCAGTAAGCTGTGTGTGTATATGTGTGTGTGCTGGTATAGCCTGTGCATTGAGTCACAGTGAACTGTGTGTGTGTGTTTGCTGGGGTAGGCTGTGCTTTGATTCAAGGTGAGCTGTGAGTGTGTGTGCGGTGCTGGTATGGACTGTGCACTGAGTCACAGAGAACCGTGTGTGTGTCTATGTGTGTTTTGGTATAAAGTGAGCATTGAATCACACTGAGTTGTGTGCTGTGTGTTTTTGTGCACTGGTATAGAGTCTGCATGGAATCACAGTGAGCTGTGCGTGTGTGTGTGTGTATTTGGTTGTGTAGAGTCTCTATTGCATCACAATAAGCTGTGTGTGTGTGTGATGGTACAGGATGTGCACTGTGTCATAGAGAGCAGTGTGTGTGTGTCTCTGCTGGTATAGGCTGTGCATTGACTCACAGTGAGCCTTGTGTGTGTGCAAGTACAGTCTGAGCATTGAGTTACAGTGAGATGTGTTGCATGTGTTTGTGCTGGTAAGAACTGTACATTATGTCAGAATGAGCCGTGCATGTGTGTGTGTGTCTGTGTGTGCGTCTGTGTGCTGGTAGAGGTTGAGCACTGAATCACAGTTAGGTGTGTGTCTGTGAGTGTTTGTATGGGCTTTGCATTGAGTCACTGAGGTGTATGTGTGTGTTTGTGTGTGTGTGTTTGTGGTGCTACAGATTTCATTGAATCACAGTGAGCCTTGTGTGTGTCTGTGTGCTGATATAGGCTGTGGATTGAGTCACAGTGAGTTATGTGTGTGTGTGTGCTGCTGTAGACTGCGCATTGAGTCAAAATGAGTTGTTTGTGTGTTACTGTGCTCGTGTAGACTGTGCTTTGAATCACAGTGAGCATGTCTGTGTGTGTGTGCACTAGTATGTGTGGAGCATTTAATCAGTTATTTGTGTTTGTGTGTTTGTGTGCTCATATGGTCTTTGCATTGAGTAACTGAGGTGTATGTGTGTGTGTGTGTGGTGATACAGACTGTGCATTGAGTCACAGTGAGCCATGTGTGTGTGTGTATGAGAGTGTGTGTGTTGGTGGGCTTTCATTGATTCCATGGGGTGTGTGTGTCTGTGTTTGTTGTGCTAAAGACTGCATTGAGTCACAGTGAGTCGTGTGTGTGTGTGCTGGTATACGCGATTGATTGAGTCATGGTCAGCCATGTGTGTGTGCATGATGGTATGTGTGTGTGTTCTTCTATAGGCTGTGCATTGAGTCACAGTGAACCCTGTATCTGTGCAGGTGTGTATGTGTGTGTGCTGGTATAGGCTGTGCATTGAGTCCCACTGAGGTGTGTGTGTATGCTTGTGTGTTTTGGTATACATTGTACATTGAGTCAGAGTGCTGTGTGTTTGTGTGCACGCTGGTATAGTCTGTGCATTGAGTCACAGTTATGTGTATGTGTGTCTGCGTGTTCTGGTATAGGCTGACCTTTGTGTCACACAGGGGTGTGTGTGTGCTGGTATAGGCTCCACTTTTTGTCACAGTGAGGTGTGTGTGTGTGTATGTGCAGGTACAGGCTGCACATTGAGTCACAGTGTGGGGGGTGTGTGTGTGTGATGTTATATGCTGTGCACTAGGACACAGTGAGCCGTGTGTGTTTGCTGGTATAATCTGAGCATTGAGTCACAGTGTGGTGTGGTGTGTGTGCCTTTGCTGGTATGGACTGTGCATTGAATCCCAGCCCTGTGTTAGTGTTTGTGTATTTGGTGCTGTAGAGTCTGCATGAGTCACAGTAAGGTGTGTGTGTGTGCTGCTATAGGCCTAGAATTGAGTCACACCTAGGTGAGTGTATGTGTATGTGTATGCTGATATGGGATTTGCATTGAATCACTGAGCGGTGTGTGTGTATGTGTGTACAGTTATTGGCTGTGCATTGAGTCACAGTGAACCATGTGTGTGTGGTGAGCTGCTATAGTCACAGCACTGAGTCACAGTTAAATGTGTGGGAGTTGTGTGTGTATGTGTGTGTGTGTATTTGCTTGTGTAGACTGTGCATTGAGTCACAGTGAGTAGTGTGGTGTGTTTGTGTCTGTGATGGTATGGACTGTGGTTTAATCCACTTTGACATGAACTAGTGTGTGTGTTTGCGTGTGTGTGTGTGTGTGTGTGTGCTGGCACTGGATGACCATTGAGACACAGTGGGCTGTGTGTGTCTGTGTGTCTGTGTGTGCGCTGATATAGACTCTGTATTCAGTCACTGTGAGCTGTGTGTGTGTGTGTATGTGTGCTCGTATAGGCTGTGCATTGAGTCACAGTGTAGTGTTTGTGTGTGTGTGTGCTGGTACAGGAAGCGTTTTCAGTCACAGTCTCGTGTGTGTGTGTGTGCATGTGAGTTTGTGTGCTGGTATGGGCTTTATTGTGCTGGTATGGGCATTATTGACTCATGCGTGTGTGTGTGAGTGTGTGGTGATACAGACTGCATTGAGTCACAGTGAGCTGTGTGCGTGTGTGCTGGTATAGGCGATTGATTGAGTACCAGTGAGCCATGTGTGAGTGCGTGTTGGGGTGTGTGTGTGTTCTGGTATAGGCTGTGCATTGAGTCACAGTGAGGCCTGCATCTGTGCATGTGTGTGTGCGTGTGCGTGTGTGCTGGTATAGGCTGAGCTTTGAGTCACTCTGAGGTGTGTGTGCATGTGCTTGTAACATTGTGCCTTGATTCACTGTGCCATGTGAGTGTGTGTGCATGCTGGTATAGGTTGTGCATTGAGTCAGAGTGAGAGGTGTTTGTGTCTGTGTGTTCTGGTATAGGCTGACAATTGAGGCACACTGAGGTGTGTGTGCACATGTGTGTGTGTGTGCTGGTACAGCCTGCACATTGAGTCATATTGAGTTGTTTGTGGGTGTATGTGCAGGTAGAGACAGCACATTGAGTCACAGTGAGGTGTATGTGTGTGATGTTATATGCTATGCACTGATTCATAGGGAGGTTTGTGTGTGTGTGTGTGCACTTTCTGGTATAGGATTTGCATTGAATCACACTGAGCTGTGTTTTTGAGTGTCAGTATGTGTGCATGTGTCGAGGTATGGGCTGTGGATTGACTCACAGTTTGCTGTATGTGCTTCTCTGTGTGTGTATGTCTGCTAGCATACCCTGTGCACTGAGTCACAGGGAGCCGTGTGTGTGTGTGTGTGTTTGTGTGTTTCCAGGTATAGAATGTGCATTCATTCACAGTCAGCCATGTGTGTGTGTGTGAGAGTGCACTGGTATAGGATATGCAGTGAGTCACAGTGAAGGGTGTTTGTTTCATTTTGCGTGTGCTTTCAAAGGCTTACCGGCACAGTGAGATGTGGGTATGAATGTGCCTGTGTGTGTGTGCTGCCATACACTGTGCCTTGAGTCACAGTGAGCTGTGTTGTGTGTTTGGTGCTGGTATGGAGTGGGCACTGACTCCCAGTGAGCCATGTGTGTGTGCTTGTACAGGCGATTGAGTCATCGTGAGACATGTGTGAGTGCATGTTAGTATGTGTGTGTGTTCACATATAGGCTGTGCATTGAATCACAATAAGGTGTGTACGTGTTCGTGTGTGGGCTATTACAGATTGTGCATTGAGTCACAGTGTCATGTGAGTGTGTGCAGGCTGGTATAGACTGTGCATTGTGTCACAGTGAGGGATGTGTGTGTCTGTGTGTTCTCATGTAGGATGATCATCGAGTCACACTTTGGTGTGTGTGTGTGTGTGTGTGTGCTGGTATAGGTTGCATATCACATCACAGTGATGTGTGTGTTTGTTTCTGTGCAGGTACAGGCTGCACATTGAGTCACAGTGAGGTGTATGTGTGTGTGTGTGTGTGATGTCATACGCTGTGCACTGAGTCACAGTGAGCCGTGTGGTTGTGCTGGTATAAACTGAGCATTGGATCACACTGAGGTGTCATGTGTGTGTATGTGCTGGTGTGGATTGTACATTGAGTCACAACCATGTGTGAGTTTTTGTATGTGTGTGTGCTGGTACAGGCTGTGCACTCAGTCACAGGGAGGTGAGTGTGTGTGTGGGTGCACGTGCTGGTATATGCTTTGCATTGAGTCACACTAAGCTGTGTGTGAGTGTTTGTATGTGTGTGTGTGTGGAGGTACAGGCTGTGTATTGATTCACAGTGAGCCATGTGTGTTTCTTTGTGTGTGTAACTCTGCTAGCATACACTGTGCACTAAGTAACAGGGAGCCATGTGTGTGTGTCTATGTATGTTTTGGCATACTGTGAGCATTGAGTCAAACTGAGGTGTGTTCTGTGTGACTGTATGCACTGGCATGGAATGTGCATGGAATCACATAGAGCTGTGCATGTGTGTGTGTGTGTATTTGGTGGTGTAGAGACTGTATTGTGTCGCAGTAAGCTGTGTGTGTATATGTGTGTGTGCTGGTATAGCCTGTGCGTTGAGTCACAGTGAACTGTGTGTGTGTGTTTGCTGGGGTAGGCTGTGCTTTGATTCAAGGTGAGCTGTGAGTGTGTGTGCGGTGCTGGTATGGACTGTGCACTGAGTCACAGAGAACCGTGTGTGTGTCTATGTGTGTTTTGGTATAAAGTGAGCATTGAATCACACTGAGTTGTGTGCTGTGTGTTTTTGTGCACTGGTATGGAGTCTGCATGGAATCACAGTGAGCTGTGCGTGTGTGTGTGTATTTGGTTGTGTAGAGTCTCTACTGCATCACAATAAGCTGTGTGTGTGTGTGATGGTACAGGATGTGCACTGTGTCATAGAGAGCAGTGTGTGTGTGTCTCTGCTGGTATAGGCTGTGCATTGACTCACAGTGAGCCTTGTGTGTGTGCAAGTACAGTCTGAGCATTGAGTTACAGTGAGATGTGTTGCATGTGTTTGTGCTGGTAAGAACTGTACATTATGTCAGAATGAGCCGTGCATGTGTGTGTGTGTCTGTGTGTGCGTCTGTGTGCTGGTAGAGGTTGAGCACTGAATCACAGTTAGGTGTGTGTCTGTGAGTGTTCGTATGGGCTTTGCATTGAGTCACTGAGGTGTATGTGTGTGTTTGTGTGTGTGTGTGGTGCTACAGATTTCATTGAATCACAGTGAGCCTTGTGTGTGTCTGTGTGCTGATATAGGCTGTGGATTGAGTCACAGTGAGTTATGTGTGTGTGTGTGCTGCTGTAGACTGCGCATTGAGTCAAAATGAGTTGTTTGTGTGTTACTGTGCTCGTGTAGACTGTGCCTTGAATCACAGTGAGCATGTCTGTGTGTGTGTGAACTAGTATGTGTGGAGCATTTAATCAGTTATTTGTGTTTGTGTGTTTGTGTGCTCGTATGGTCTTTGCATTGAGTAACTGAGGTGTATGTGTGTGTGTGTGGTGATACAGACTGTGCATTGAGTCACAGTGAGCCATGTGTGTGTGTGTATGTGAGTGTGTGTGTTGGTGGGCTTTCATTGATTCCATGGGGTGTGTGTGTCTGTGTTTGTTGTGCTAAAGACTGCATTGAGTCACAGTGAGTCGTGTGTGTGTGTGCTGGTATACGCGATTGATTGAGTCACGGTCAGCCATGTGTGTGTGCATGATGGTATGTGTGTGTGTTCTTCTATAGGCTGTGCATTGAGTCACAGTGAACCCTGTATCTGTGCAGGTGTGTATGTGTGTGTGCTGGTATAGGCTGTGCATTGAGTCCCACTGAGGTGTGTGTGTATGCTTGTGTGTTTTGGTATACATTGTACATTGAGTCAGAGTGCTGTGTGTTTGTGTGCACGCTGGTATAGTCTGTGCATTGAGTCACAGTTATGTGTGTGTGTGTCTGCGTGTTCTGGTATAGGCTGACCTTTGTGTCACACAGGGGTGTGTGTGTGCTGGTATAGGCTCCACTTTTTGTCACAGTGAGGTGTGTGTGTGTGTATGTGCAGGTACAGGCTGCACATTGAGTCACAGTGTGGGGTGTGTGTGTGTGTGATGTTATATGCTGTGCACTAGGACACAGTGAGCCGTGTGTGTGTGCTGGTATAATCTGAGCATTGAGTCACAGTGTGGTGTGGTGTGTGTGCCATTGCTGGTATGGACTGTGCATTGAATCCCAGCCCTGTGTTAGTGTTTGTGTATTTGGTGCTGTAGAGTCTGCATGAGTCACAGTAAGGTGTGTGTGTGTGCTGCTATAGGCCTAGAATTGAGTCACATCTAGGTGAGTTTATGTGTATACGTATGCTGATATGGGATTTGCATTGAATCACTGAGCGGTATGTGTGTGTGTGTGTGTGTACAGTTTTTGGCTGTGCATTGAGTCACAGTGAACCATGTGTGTGTGGCGAGCTGCTATAGTCACAGCACTGAGTCACAGTTAAATGTGTGGCAGTTGTGTGTGTATGTGTGTGTGTGTATTTGTTGGTGTAGACTGTGCATTGAGTCACAGTGAGTAGTGCAGTGTGTTTGTGTCTGTGATGGTATGGACTGTGGTTTAATCCACTTTGACATGAACTAGTGTGTGTGTTTGCATGTGTGTGTGTGTGTGTCTGTGTGCTGGCACTGGATGACCATTGAGACACAGTGGGTTGTGTGTGTCTGTGTGTCTGTGTGTGCGCTGATATAGACTCTGTATTCAGTCACTGTGAGCTGTGTGTGTGTGTGTATATGTGTGCTCGTATAGGCTGTGCATTGAGTCACAGTGTAGTGTTTGTGTGTGTGTGTGCTGGTACAGGAAGCGTTTTCAGTCACAGTCTCGTGTGTGTGTGTGTGCATGTGAGTTTGTGTGCTGGTATGGGCTTTATTGTGCTGGTATGGGCATTATTGACTCATGGGTGTGTGTGTGAGTGTGTGGTGATACAGACTGCATTGAGTCACAGTGAGCTGTGTGCGTGTGTGCTGGTATAGGCGATTGATTGAGTACCAGTGAGCCATGTGTGAGTGCGTGTTGGGGTGTGTGTGTGTTCTGGTATAGGCTGTGCATTGAGTCACAGTGAGGCCTGCATCTGTGCATGTGTGTGTGTGTGTGCGTGTTTGCTGGTATAGGCTGAGCTTTGAGTCACTCTGAGGTGTGTGTGCATGTGCTTGTAATATTGTGCCTTGATTCACTGTGCCATGTGAGTGTGTGTGCATGCTGGTATAGGTTGTGCATTGAGTCAGAGTGAGAGGTGTTTGTGTCTGTGTGTTCTGGTATAGGCTGACAATTGAGGCACACTGAGGTGTGTGTGCACATGTGTGTGTGTGTGCTGGTACAGCCTGCACATTGAGTCATATTGAGTTGTTTGTGGGTGTATGTGCAGGTAGAGGCAGCACATTGAGTCACAGTGAGGTGTATGTGTGTGATGTTATACGCTATGCACTGATTCATAGGGAGGTTTGTGTGTGTGTGTGTGCACTTTCTGGTATAGGATTTGCATTGAATCACACTGAGCTGTGTTTTTGAGTGTCAGTATGTGTGCATGTGTCGAGGTATGGGCTGTGGATTGACTCACAGTTTGCTGTATGTGCTTCTCTGTGTGTGTATGTCTGCTAGCATACCCTGTGCACTGAGTCACAGGGAGCCGTGTGTGTGTGTGTGTGTTTGTGTGTTTCCAGGTATAGAATGTGCATTCATTCACAGTCAGCCATGTGTGTGTGTGTGAGAGTGCACTGGTATAGGATATGCAGTGAGTCACAGTGAAGGGTGTTTGTTTCATTGTGCGTGTGCTTTCAAAGGCTTACCGGCACAGTGAGATGTGGGTATGAGTGTGCCTGTGTGTGTGTGCTGCCATACACTGTGCCTTGAGTCACAGTGAGCTGTGTTGTGTGTTTGGTGCTGGTATGGAGTGGGCACTGACTCCCAGTGAGCCATGTGTGTGTGCTTGTACAGGCGATTGAGTCATCGTGAGACATGTGTGAGTGCATGTTAGTATGTGTGTGTGTTCACATATAGGCTGTGCATTGAATCACAATAAGGTGTGTACGTGTTCGTGTGTGGGCTATTACAGATTGTGAATTGAGTCACAGTGTCATGTGAGTGTGTGCAGGCTGGTATAGACTGTGCATTGTGTCACAGTGAGGGATGTGTGTGTCTGTGTGTTCTCATGTAGGATGATCATCGAGTCACACTTTGGTGTGTGTGTGTGTGTGTGTGCTGGTATAGGTTGCATATCGCATCACAGTGATGTGTGTGTTTGTTTCTGTGCAGGTACAGGCTGCACATTGAGTCACAGTGAGGTGTATGTGTGTGTGATGTCATACGCTGTGCACTGAGTCACAGTGAGCCGTGTGGTTGTGCTGGTATAAACTGAGCATTGGATCACACTGAGGTGTCATGTGTGTGTATGTGCTGGTGTGGATTGTACATTGAGTCACAACCATGTGTGAGTTTTTGTATGTGTGTGTGCTGGTACAGGCTGTGCACTCAGTCACAGGGAGGTGAGTGTGTGTGTGCGTGCACGTGCTGGTATATGCTTTGCATTGAGTCACACTAAGCTGTGTGTGAGTGTTTGTATGTGTGTGTGTGTGTGTGTGGAGGTACAGGCTGTGTATTGATTCACAGTGAGCCATGTGTGTTTCTTTGTGTGTGTAACTCTGCTAGCATACACTGTGCACTAAGTAACAGGGAGCCATGTGTGTGTGTCTATGTATGTTTTGGCATACTGTGAGCATTGAGTCAAACTGAGGTGTGTTCTGTGTGACTGTATGCACTGGCATGGAATGTGCATGGAATCACATAGAGCTGTACATGTGTGTGTGTGTGTATTTGGTGGTGTAGAGACTGTATTGTGTCGCAGTAAGCTGTGTGTGTATATGTGTGTGTGCTGGTATAGCCTGTGCATTGAGTCACAGTGAACTTTGTGTGTGTGTTTGCTGGGGTAGGCTGTGCTTTGATTCAAGGTGAGCTGTGAGTGTGTGTGCGGTGCTGGTATGGACTGTGCACTGAGTCACAGAGAACCGTGTGTGTGTCTATGTGTGTTTTGGTATAAAGTGAGCATTGAATCACACTGAGTTGTGTGCTGTGTGTTTTTGTGCCCTGGTATGGAGTCTGCATGGAATCACAGTGAGCTGTGCGTGTGTGTGTGTGTATTTGGTTGTGTAGAGTCTCTATTGCATCACAATAAGCTGTGTGTGTGTGTGATGGTACAGGATGTGCACTGTGTCATAGAGAGCAGTGTGTGTGTGTCTCTGCTGGTATAGGCTGTGCATTGACTCACAGTGAGCCTTGTGTGTGTGCAAGTACAGTCTGAGCATTGAGTTACAGTGAGATGTGTTGCATGTGTTTGTGCTGGTAAGAACTGTACATTATGTCAGAATGAGCCGTGCATGTGTGTGTGTGTCTGTGTGTGCGTCTGTGTGCTGGTAGAGGTTGAGCACTGAATCACAGTTAGGTGTGTGTCTGTGAGTGTTCGTATGGGCTTTGCATTGAGTCACTGAGGTGTATGTGTGTGTTTGTGTGTGTGTGTGGTGCTACAGATTTCATTGAATCACAGTGAGCCTTGTGTGTGTCTGTGTGCTGGTATAGGCTGTGCATTGAGTCCCACTGAGGTGTGTGTGTATGCTTGTGTGTTTTGGTATACATTGTACATTGAGTCAGAGTGCTGTGTGTTTGTGTGCACGCTGGTATAGTCTGTGCATTGAGTCACAGTTATGTGTGTGTGTGTCTGCGTGTTCTGGTATAGGCTTACCGTTCTGTCACACAGGGGTGTGTGTGTGCTGGTATAGGCTCCACTTTTTGTCACAGTGAGGTGTGTGTGTGTGTATGTGCAGGTACAAGCTGCATATTGAGTCACAGTGTGGGGTGTGTGTGTGTGTGTGCCGTTGCTGGTATGGACTGTGCATTGAATCCCAGCCCTGTGTTAGTGTTTGTGTATTTGATGCTGTAGAGTCTGCATGAGTCACAGTAAGGTGTGTGTGTGTGCTGCTATAGGCCTAGAATTGAGTCACACCTAGGTGAGTGTATGTGTATGTGTATGCTGATATGGGATTTGCATTAAATCACTGAGCGGTGTGTGTGTATGTGTGTACAATTATTGGCTGTGCATTGAGTCACAGTGAACCATGTGTGTGTGGTGAGCTGCTATAGTCACAGCACTGAGTCACAGTTAAATGTGTGGGAGTTGTGTGTGTATGTGTGTGTGTGTATTTGCTGGTGTAGACTGTGCATTGAGTCACAGTGAGTAGTGCGGTGTGTTTGTGTCTGTGATGGTATGGACTGTGGTTTAATCCACTTTGACATGAACTAGTGTGTGTGTTTGCGTGTGTGTGTGTGTGTGTGTGCTGGCACTGGATGACCATTGAGACACAGTGGGCTGTGTGTGTCTGTATGTGCGCTGATATCGACTCTGTATTCAGTCACTGTGAGCTCTGTGTGTGTGTGTGTGTGTATGTGTGCTCGTATAGGCTGTGCATTGAGTCACAGTGTAGTGTTTGTGTGTGTGTGTGCTGGTACAGGAAGCGTTTTCAGTCACAGTCTCGTGTGTGTGTGTGTGCATGTGAGTTTGTGTGCTGGTATGGGCTTTATTGTGCTGGTATGGGCATTATTGACTCATGGGTGTGTGTGTGAGTGTGTGGTGATACAGACTGCATTGAGTCAGAGTGAGCTGTGTGCGTGTGTGCTGGTATAGGCGATTGATTGAGTACCAGTGAGCCATGTGTGAGTGCGTGTTGGGGTGTGTGTGTGTTCTGGTATAGGCTGTGCATTGAGTCACAGTGAGGCCTGCATCTGTGCATGTGTGTGTGCGTGTGCATGTGTGCTGGTATAGGCTGAGCTTTGAGTCACTCTGAGGTGTGTGTGCATGTGCTTGTAACATTGTGCCTTGATTCACTGTGCCATGTGAGTGTGTGTGCATGCTGGTATAGGTTGTGCATTGAGTCAGAGTGAGAGTTGTTTGTGTCTGTGTGTTCTGGTATAGGCTGACAATTGAGGCACACTGAGGTGTATGTGCACATGTGTGTGTGTGTGCTGGTACAGCCTGCACATTGAGTCATATTGAGTTGTTTGTGGGTGTATGTGCAGGTAGAGGCAGCACATTGAGTCACAGTGAGGTGTATGTGTGTGATGTTATACGCTATGCACTGATTCATAGGGAGGTTTGTGTGTGTGTGTGTGCACTTTCTGGTATAGGATTTGCATTGAATCACACTGAGCTGTGTTTTTGAGTGTCAGTATGTGTGCATGTGTCGAGGTATGGGCTGTGGATTGACTCACAGTTTGCTGTATGTGCTTCTCTGTGTGTGTATGTCTGCTAGCATATCCTGTGCACTGAGTCACAGGGAGCCGTGTGTGTGTGTGTGTTTGTGTGTTTCCAGGTATAGAGTGTGCATTCATTCACAGTCATCCATGTGTGTGTGTGTGAGAGTGCACTGGTATAGGATATGCAGTGATTCACAGTGAGGGGTGTTTGTTTCATTGTGCATGTGCTTTCACAGGCTTACCGGCACAGTGAGATGTGGGTATGAGTGTGCCTGTGTGTGTGTGCTGCCATACACTGTGCCTTGAGTCACAGTGAGCTGTGTTGTGTGTTTGGTGCTG
This sequence comes from Globicephala melas, assembly GCF_963455315.2. Lineage (NCBI taxonomy): Eukaryota > Metazoa > Chordata > Mammalia > Artiodactyla > Delphinidae > Globicephala > Globicephala melas. Next base: position 223,729 of record NW_027207461.1, on the reverse strand, counting down.
GTATGGAGTGGGCACTGACTCCCAGTGAGCCATGTGTGTGTGCTTGTACAGGCGATTGAGTCATCGTGAGACATGTGTGAGTGCATGTTAGTATGTGTGTGTGTTCACATATAGGCTGTGCATTGAATCACAATAAGGTGTGTACGTGTTCGTGTGTGGGCTATTACAGATTGTGCATTGAGTCACAGTGTCATGTGAGTGTGTGCAGGCTGGTATAGACTGTGCATTGTGTCACAGTGAGGGATGTGTGTGTCTGTGTGTTCTCATGTAGGATGACCGAGTCACACTTTGGTGTGTGTGTGTGTGTGTGTGTGTGTGCTGGTATAGGTTGCATATCGCATCACAGTGATGTGTGTGTTTGTTTCTGTGCAGGTACAGGCTGCACATTGAGTCACAGTGAGGTGTATGTGTGTGTGATGTCATACGCTGTGCACTGAGTCACAGTGAGCCGTGTGGTTGTGCTGGTATAAACTGAGCATTGGATCACACTGAGGTGTCATGTGTGTGTATGTGCTGGTGTGGATTGTACATTGAGTCACAACCATGTGTGAGTTTTTGTATGTGTGTGTGCTGGTACAGGCTGTGCACTCAGTCACAGGGAGGTGAGTGTGTGTGTGGGTGCACGTGCTGGTATATGCTTTGCATTGAGTCACACTAAGCTGTGTGTGAGTGTTTGTATGTGTGTGTGTGTGGAGGTACAGGCTGTGTATTGATTCACAGTGAGCCATGTGTGTTTCTTTGTGTGTGTAACTCTGCTAGCATACACTGTGCACTAAGTAACAGGGAGCCATGTGTGTGTGTCTATGTATGTTTTGGCATACTGTGAGCATTGAGTCAAACTGAGGTGTGTTCTGTGTGACTGTATGCACTGGCATGGAATGTGCATGGAATCACATAGAGCTGTACATGTGTGTGTGTGTGTATTTGGTGGTGTAGAGACTGTATTGTGTCGCAGTAAGCTGTGTGTGTATATGTGTGTGTGCTGGTATAGCCTGTGCATTGAGTCACAGTGAACTTTGTGTGTGTGTTTGCTGGGGTAGGCTGTGCTTTGATTCAAGGTGAGCTGTGAGTGTGTGTGCGGTGCTGGTATGGACTGTGCACTGAGTCACAGAGAACCGTGTGTGTGTCTATGTGTGTTTTGGTATAAAGTGAGCATTGAATCACACTGAGTTGTGTGCTGTGTGTTTTTGTGCCCTGGTATGGAGTCTGCATGGAATCACAGTGAGCTGTGCGTGTGTGTGTGTGTATTTGGTTGTGTAGAGTCTCTATTGCATCACAATAAGCTCTGTGTGTGTGTGATGGTACAGGATGTGCACTGTGTCATAGAGAGCAGTGTGTGTGTGTCTCTGCTGGTATAGGCTGTGCATTGACTCACAGTGAGCCTTGTGTGTGTGCAAGTACAGTCTGAGCATTGAGTTACAGTGAGATGTGTTGCATGTGTTTGTGCTGGTAAGAACTGTACATTATGTCAGAATGAGCCGTGCATGTGTGTGTGTGTCTGTGTGTGCGTCTGTGTGCTGGTAGAGGTTGAGCACTGAATCACAGTTAGGTGTGTGTCTGTGAGTGTTCGTATGGGCTTTGCATTGAGTCACTGAGGTGTATGTGTGTGTTTGTGTGTGTGTGTGGTGCTACAGATTTCATTGAATCACAGTGAGCCTTGTGTGTGTCTGTGTGCTGATATAGGCTGTGGATTGAGTCACAGTGAGTTATGTGTGTGTGTGCTGCTGTAGACTGCGCATTGAGTCAAAATGAGTTGTTTGTGTGTTACTGTGCTCGTGTAGACTGTGCCTTGAATCACAGTGAGCATGTCTGTGTGTGTGTGCACTAGTATGTGTGGAGCATTTAATCAGTTATTTGTGTTTGTGTGTTTGTGTGCTCGTATGGTCTTTGCATTGAGTAACTGAGGTGTATGTGTGTGTGTGTGTGGTGATACAGACTGTGCATTGAGTCACAGTGAGCCATGTGTGTGTGTGTATGAGAGTGTGTGTGTTGGTGGGCTTTCATTGATTCCATGGGGTGTGTGTGTCTGTGTTTGTTGTGCTAAAGACTGCATTGAGTCACAGTGAGTCGTGTGTGTGTGTGCTGGTATACGCGATTGATTGAGTCACGGTCAGCCATGTGTGTGTGCATGATGGTATGTGTGTGTGTTCTTCTATAGGCTGTGCATTGAGTCACAGTGAACCCTGTATCTGTGCAGGTGTGTATGTGTGTGTGCTGGTATAGGCTGTGCATTGAGTCCCACTGAGGTGTGTGTGTATGCTTGTGTGTTTTGGTATACATTGTACATTGAGTCAGAGTGCTGTGTGTTTGTGTGCACGCTGGTATAGTCTGTGCATTGAGTCACAGTTATGTGTGTGTGTGTCTGCGTGTTCTGGTATAGGCTTACCGTTCTGTCACACAGGGGTGTGTGTGTGCTGGTATAGGCTCCACTTTTTGTCACAGTGAGGTGTGTGTGTGTGTATGTGCAGGTACAAGCTGCATATTGAGTCACAGTGTGGGGTGTGTGTGTGTGTGTGCCGTTGCTGGTATGGACTGTGCATTGAATCCCAGCCCTGTGTTAGTGTTTGTGTATTTGATGCTGTAGAGTCTGCATGAGTCACAGTAAGGTGTGTGTGTGTGCTGCTATAGGCCTAGAATTGAGTCACACCTAGGTGAGTGTATGTGTATGTGTATGCTGATATGGGATTTGCATTAAATCACTGAGCGGTGTGTGTGTATGTGTGTACAATTATTGGCTGTGCATTGAGTCACAGTGAACCATGTGTGTGTGGTGAGCTGCTATAGTCACAGCACTGAGTCACAGTTAAATGTGTGGGAGTTGTGTGTGTATGTGTGTGTGTGTATTTGCTGGTGTAGACTGTGCATTGAGTCACAGTGAGTAGTGCGGTGTGTTTGTGTCTGTGATCGTATGGACTGTGGTTTAATCCACTTTGACATGAACTAGTGTGTGTGTTTGCGTGTGTGTGTGTGTGTGTGTGCTGGCACTGGATGACCATTGAGACACAGTGGGCTGTGTGTGTCTGTATGTGCGCTGATATCGACTCTGTATTCAGTCACTGTGAGCTCTGTGTGTGTGTGTGTGTATGTGTGCTCGTATAGGCTGTGCATTGAGTCACAGTGTAGTGTTTGTGTGTGTGTGTGCTGGTACAGGAAGCGTTTTCAGTCACAGTCTCGTGTGTGTGTGTGTGCATGTGAGTTTGTGTGCTGGTATGGGCTTTATTGTGCTGGTATGGGCATTATTGACTCATGGGTGTGTGTGTGAGTGTGTGGTGATACAGACTGCATTGAGTCAGAGTGAGCTGTGTGCGTGTGTGCTGGTATAGGCGATTGATTGAGTACCAGTGAGCCATGTGTGAGTGCGTGTTGGGGTGTGTGTGTGTTCTGGTATAGGCTGTGCATTGAGTCACAGTGAGGCCTGCATCTGTGCATGTGTGTGTGCGTGTGCATGTGTGCTGGTATAGGCTGAGCTTTGAGTCACTCTGAGGTGTGTGTGCATGTGCTTGTAACATTGTGCCTTGATTCACTGTGCCATGTGAGTGTGTGTGCATGCTGGTATAGGTTGTGCATTGAGTCAGAGTGAGAGGTGTTTGTGTCTGTGTGTTCTGGTATAGGCTGACAATTGAGGCACACTGAGGTGTGTGTGCACATGTGTGTGTGTGTGCTGGTACAGCCTGCACATTGAGTCATATTGAGTTGTTTGTGGGTGTATGTGCAGGTAGAGGCAGCACATTGAGTCACAGTGAGGTGTATGTGTGTGATGTTATACGCTATGCACTGATTCATAGGGAGGTTTGTGTGTGTGTGTGTGCACTTTCTGGTATAGGATTTGCATTGAATCACACTGAGCTGTGTTTTTGAGTGTCAGTATGTGTGCATGTGTCGAGGTATGGGCTGTGGATTGACTCACAGTTTGCTGTATGTGCTTCTCTGTGTGTGTATGTCTGCTAGCATATCCTGTGCACTGAGTCACAGGGAGCCGTGTGTGTGTGTGTGTTTGTGTGTTTCCAGGTATAGAGTGTGCATTCATTCACAGTCAGCCATGTGTGTGTGTGTGAGAGTGCACTGGTATAGGATATGCAGTGAGTCACAGTGAGGGGTGTTTGTTTCATTGTGCATGTGCTTTCACAGGCTTACCGGCACAGTGAGATGTGGGTATGAGTGTGCCTGTGTGTGTGTGCTGCCATACACTGTGCCTTGAGTCACAGTGAGCTGTGTTGTGTGTTTGGTGCTGGTATGGAGTGGGCACTGACTCCCAGTGAGCCATGTGTGTGTGCTTGTACAGGCGATTGAGTCATCGTGAGACATGTGTGAGTGCATGTTAGTATGTGTGTGTGTTCACATATAGGCTGTGCATTGAATCACAATAAGGTGTGTACGTGTTTGTGTGTGGGCTATTACAGATTGTGCATTGAGTCACAGTGTCATGTGAGTGTGTGCAGGCTGGTATAGACTGTGCATTGTGTCACAGTGAGGGATGTGTGTGTCTGTGTGTTCTCATGTAGGATGACCGAGTCACACTTTGGTGTGTGTGTGTGTGTGTGTGTGTGTGCTGGTATAGGTTGCATATCGCATCACAGTGATGTGTGTGTTTGTTTCTGTGCAGGTACAGGCTGCACATTGAGTCACAGTGAGGTGTATGTGTGTGTGATGTCATACGCTGTGCACTGAGTCACAGTGAGCCGTGTGGTTGTGCTGGTATAAACTGAGCATTGGATCACACTGAGGTGTCATGTGTGTGTATGTGCTGGTGTGGATTGTACATTGAGTCACAACCATGTGTGAGTTTTTGTATGTGTGTGTGCTGGTACAGGCTGTGCACTCAGTCACAGGGAGGTGAGTGTGTGTGTGGGTGCACGTGCTGGTATATGCTTTGCATTGAGTCACACTAAGCTGTGTGTGAGTGTTTGTATGTGTGTGTGTGTGGAGGTACAGGCTGTGTATTGATTCACAGTGAGCCATGTGTGTTTCTTTGTGTGTGTAACTCTGCTAGCATACACTGTGCACTAAGTAACAGGGAGCCATGTGTGTGTGTCTATGTATGTTTTGGCATACTGTGAGCATTGAGTCAAACTGAGGTGTGTTCTGTGTGACTGTATGCACTGGCATGGAATGTGCATGGAATCACATAGAGCTGTGCATGTGTGTGTGTGTGTGTATTTGGTGGTGTAGAGACTGTATTGTGTCGCAGTAAGCTGTGTGTGTATATGTGTGTGTGCTGGTATAGCCTGTGCATTGAGTCACAGTGAACTGTGTGTGTGTGTTTGCTGGGGTAGGCTGTGCTTTGATTCAAGGTGAGCTGTGAGTGTGTGTGCGGTGCTGGTATGGACTGTGCACTGAGTCACAGAGAACCGTGTGTGTGTCTATGTGTGTTTTGGTATAAAGTGAGCATTGAATCACACTGAGTAGGGTGCTGTGTGTTTTTGTGCACTGGTATGGAGTCTGCATGGAATCACAGTGAGCTGTGCGTGTGTGTGTGTGTATTTGGTTGTGTAGAGTTTCTATTGCATCACAATAAGCTGTGTGTGTGTGTGATGGTACAGGATATGCACTGTGTCATAGAGAGCAGTGTGTGTGTGTCTCTGCTGGTATAGGCTGTGCATTGACTCACAGTGAGCCTTGTGTGTGTGCAAGTACAGTCTGAGCATTGAGTTACAGTGAGATGTGTTGCATGTGTTTTTGTTGGTAAGAACTGTACATTATGTCAGAATGAGCCGTGCATGTGTGTGTGTGTCTGTGTGTGCATCTGTATGCTGGTAGAAGTTGAGCACTGAATCACAGTTAGGTGTGTGTCTGTGAGTGTTCGTATGGGCTTTGCATTGAGTCACTGAGGTGTATGTGTGTGTTTGTGTGTGTGTGTGGTGCTACAGATTTCATTGAATCACAGTGAGCCTTGTGTGTGTCTGTGTGCTGATATAGGCTGTGGATTGAGTCACAGTGAGTTATGTGTGTGTGTGTGCTGCTGTAGACTGCGCATTGAGTCAAAATGAGTTGTTTGTGTGTTACTGTGCTCATGTAGACTGTGCCTTGAATCACAGTGAGCATGTCTGTGTGTGTGTGCACTAGTATGTGTGGAGCATTTAATCAGTTATTTGTGTTTGTGTGTTTGTGTGCTCGTATGGTCTTTGCATTGAGTAACTGAGGTGTATGTGTGTGTGTGTGTGGTGATACAGACTGTGCATTGAGTCACAGTGAGCCATGTGTGTGTGTGTATGAGAGTGGGTGTGTTGGTGGGCTTTCATTGATTCCATGGGGTGTGTGTGTCTGTGTTTGTTGTGCTAAAGACGGCATTGAGTCACAGTGAGTCGTGTGTGTGTGTGCTGGTATACGCGATTGATTGAGTCACGGTCAGCCATGTGTGTGTGCATGATGGTATGTGTGTGTGTTCTTCTATAGGCTGTGCATTGAGTCACAGTGAACCCTGTATCTGTGCAGGTGTGTATGTGTGTGTGCTGGTATAGGCTGTGCATTGAGTCCCACTGAGGTGTGTGTGTATGCTTGTGTGTTTTGGTATACATTGTACATTGAGTCAGAGTGCTGTGTGTTTGTGTGCACGCTGGTATAGTCTGTGCATTGAGTCACAGTTATGTGTGTGTGTGTCTGCGTGTTCTGGTATAGGCTTACCGTTCTGTCACACAGGGGTGTGTGTGTGCTGGTATAGGCTCCACTTTTTGTCACAGTGAGGTGTGTGTGTGTGTATGTGCAGGTACAAGCTGCATATTGAGTCACAGTGTGGGGTGTGTGTGTGTGTGTGCCGTTGCTGGTATGGACTGTGCATTGAATCCCAGCCCTGTGTTAGTGTTTGTGTATTTGATGCTGTAGAGTCTGCATGAGTCACAGTAAGGTGTGTGTGTGTGCTGCTATAGGCCTAGAATTGAGTCACACCTAGGTGAGTGTATGTGTATGTGTATGCTGATATGGGATTTACATTGAATCACTGAGCGGTGTGTGTGTGTGTATGTGTGTACAGTTATTGGCTGTGCATTGAGTCACAGTGAACCATGTGTGTATGGCGAGCTGCTATAATCACAGCACTGAGTCACAGTTAAATGTGTGGGAGTTGTGTGTGTATGTGTGTGTGTGTATTTGCTGGTGTAGACTGTGCATTGAGTCACAGTGAGTAGTGCGGTGTGTTTGTGTCTGTGATGGTATGGACTGTGGTTTAATCCACTTTGACATGAACTAGTGTGTGTGTTTGCGTGTGTGTGTGTGTGTGTGTGCTGGCACTGGATGACCATTGAGACACAGTGGGCTGTGTGTGTCTGTATGTGCGCTGATATCGACTCTGTATTCAGTCACTGTGAGCTCTGTGTGTGTGTGTGTGTATGTGTGCTCGTATAGGCTGTGCATTGAGTCACAGTGTAGTGTTTGTGTGTGTGTGTGCTGGTACAGGAAGCGTTTTCAGTCACAGTCTCGTGTGTGTGTGTGTGCATGTGAGTTTGTGTGCTGGTATGGGCTTTATTGTGCTGGTATGGGCATTATTGACTCATGGGTGTGTGTGTGAGTGTGTGGTGATACAGACTGCATTGAGTCAGAGTGAGCTGTGTGCGTGTGTGCTGGTATAGGCGATTGATTGAGTACCAGTGAGCCATGTGTGAGTGCGTGTTGGGGTGTGTGTGTGTTCTGGTATAGGCTGTGCATTGAGTCACAGTGAGGCCTGCATCTGTGCATGTGTGTGTGCGTGTGCATGTGTGCTGGTATAGGCTGAGCTTTGAGTCACTCTGAGGTGTGTGTGCATGTGCTTGTAACATTGTGCCTTGATTCACTGTGCCATGTGAGTGTGTGTGCATGCTGGTATAGGTTGTGCATTGAGTCAGAGTGAGAGGTGTTTGTGTCTGTGTGTTCTGGTATAGGCTGACAATTGAGGCACACTGAGGTGTGTGTGCACATGTGTGTGTGTGTGCTGGTACAGCCTGCACATTGAGTCATATTGAGTTGTTTGTGGGTGTATGTGCAGGTAGAGGCAGCACATTGAGTCACAGTGAGGTGTATGTGTGTGATGTTATACGCTATGCACTGATTCATAGGGAGGTTTGTGTGTGTGTGTGTGCACTTTCTGGTATAGGATTTGCATTGAATCACACTGAGCTGTGTTTTTGAGTGTCAGTATGTGTGCATGTGTCGAGGTATGGGCTGTGGATTGACTCACAGTTTGCTGTATGTGCTTCTCTGTGTGTGTATGTCTGCTAGCATATCCTGTGCACTGAGTCACAGGGAGCCGTGTGTGTGTGTGTTTGTGTGTTTCCAGGTATAGAGTGTGCATTCATTCACAGTCATCCATGTGTGTGTGTGTGAGAGTGCACTGGTATAGGATATGCAGTGAGTCACAGTGAGGGGTGTTTGTTTCATTGTGCATGTGCTTTCACAGGCTTACCGGCACAGTGAGATGTGGGTATGAGTGTGCCTGTGTGTGTGTGCTGCCATACACTGTGCCTTGAGTCACAGTGAGCTGTGTTGTGTGTTTGGTGCTGGTATGGAGTGGGCACTGACTCCCAGTGAGCCATGTGTGTGTGCTTGTACAGGCGATTGAGTCATCGTGAGACATGTGTGAGTGCATGTTAGTATGTGTGTGTGTTCACATATAGGCTGTGCATTGAATCACAATAAGGTGTGTACGTGTTCGTGTGTGGGCTATTACAGATTGTGCATTGAGTCACAGTGTCATGTGAGTGTGTGCAGGCTGGTATAGACTGTGCATTGTGTCACAGTGAGGGATGTGTGTGTCTGTGTGTTCTCATGTAGGATGACCGAGTCACACTTTGGTGTGTGTGTGTGTGTGTGTGTGTGTGTGCTGGTATAGGTTGCATATCGCATCACAGTGATGTGTGTGTTTGTTTCTGTGCAGGTACAGGCTGCACATTGAGTCACAGTGAGGTGTATGTGTGTGTGATGTCATACGCTGTGCACTGAGTCACAGTGAGCCGTGTGGTTGTGCTGGTATAAACTGAGCATTGGATCACACTGAGGTGTCATGTGTGTGTATGTGCTGGTGTGGATTGTACATTGAGTCACAACCATGTGTGAGTTTTTGTATGTGTGTGTGCTGGTACAGGCTGTGCACTCAGTCACAGGGAGGTGAGTGTGTGTGTGGGTGCACGTGCTGGTATATGCTTTGCATTGAGTCACACTAAGCTGTGTGTGAGTGTTTGTATGTGTGTGTGTGTGGAGGTACAGGCTGTGTATTGATTCACAGTGAGCCATGTGTGTTTCTTTGTGTGTGTAACTCTGCTAGCATACACTGTGCACTAAGTAACAGGGAGCCATGTGTGTGTGTCTATGTATGTTTTGGCATACTGTGAGCATTGAGTCAAACTGAGGTGTGTTCTGTGTGACTGTATGCACTGGCATGGAATGTGCATGGAATCACATAGAGCTGTGCATGTGTGTGTGTGTGTGTATTTGGTGGTGTAGAGACTGTATTGTGTCGCAGTAAGCTGTGTGTGTATATGTGTGTGTGCTGGTATAGCCTGTGCATTGAGTCACAGTGAACTGTGTGTGTGTGTTTGCTGGGGTAGGCTGTGCTTTGATTCAAGGTGAGCTGTGAGTGTGTGTGCGGTGCTGGTATGGACTGTGCACTGAGTCACAGAGAACCGTGTGTGTGTCTATGTGTGTTTTGGTATAAAGTGAGCATTGAATCACACTGAGTAGGGTGCTGTGTGTTTTTGTGCCCTGGTATGGAGTCTGCATGGAATCACAGTGAGCTGTGCGTGTGTGTGTGTGTATTTGGTTGTGTAGAGTTTCTATTGCATCACAATAAGCTGTGTGTGTGTGTGATGGTACAGGATATGCACTGTGTCATAGAGAGCAGTGTGTGTGTGTCTCTGCTGGTATAGGCTGTGCATTGACTCACAGTGAGCCTTGTGTGTGTGCAAGTACAGTCTGAGCATTGAGTTACAGTGAGATGTGTTGCATGTGTTTTTGTTGGTAAGAACTGTACATTATGTCAGAATGAGCCGTGCATGTGTGTGTGTGTCTGTGTGTGCATCTGTATGCTGGTAGAAGTTGAGCACTGAATCACAGTTAGGTGTGTGTCTGTGAGTGTTCGTATGGGCTTTGCATTGAGTCACTGAGGTGTATGTGTGTGTTTGTGTGTGTGTGTGGTGCTACAGATTTCATTGAATCACAGTGAGCCTTGTGTGTGTCTGTGTGCTGATATAGGCTGTGGATTGAGTCACAGTGAGTTATGTGTGTGTGTGTGCTGCTGTAGACTGCGCATTGAGTCAAAATGAGTTGTTTGTGTGTTACTGTGCTCATGTAGACTGTGCCTTGAATCACAGTGAGCATGTCTGTGTGTGTGTGCACTAGTATGTGTGGAGCATTTAATCAGTTATTTGTGTTTGTGTGTTTGTGTGCTCGTATGGTCTTTGCATTGAGTAACTGAGGTGTATGTGTGTGTGTGTGTGGTGATACAGACTGTGCATTGAGTCACAGTGAGCCATGTGTGTGTGTGTATGAGAGTGGGTGTGTTGGTGGGCTTTCATTGATTCCATGGGGTGTGTGTGTCTGTGTTTGTTGTGCTAAAGACGGCATTGAGTCACAGTGAGTCGTGTGTGTGTGTGCTGGTATACGCGATTGATTGAGTCACGGTCAGCCATGTGTGTGTGCATGATGGTATGTGTGTGTGTTCTTCTATAGGCTGTGCATTGAGTCACAGTGAACCCTGTATCTGTGCAGGTGTGTATGTGTGTGTGCTGGTATAGGCTGTGCATTGAGTCCCACTGAGGTGTGTGTGTATGCTTGTGTGTTTTGGTATACATTGTACATTGAGTCAGAGTGCTGTGTGTTTGTGTGCACGCTGGTATAGTCTGTGCATTGAGTCACAGTTATGTGTGTGTGTGTCTGCGTGTTCTGGTATAGGCTTACCGTTCTGTCACACAGGGGTGTGTGTGTGCTGGTATAGGCTCCACTTTTTGTCACAGTGAGGTGTGTGTGTGTGTATGTGCAGGTACAAGCTGCATATTGAGTCACAGTGTGGGGTGTGTGTGTGTGTGTGCCGTTGCTGGTATGGACTGTGCATTGAATCCCAGCCCTGTGTTAGTGTTTGTGTATTTGATGCTGTAGAGTCTGCATGAGTCACAGTAAGGTGTGTGTGTGTGCTGCTATAGGCCTAGAATTGAGTCACACCTAGGTGAGTGTATGTGTATGTGTATGCTGATATGGGATTTACATTGAATCACTGAGCGGTGTGTGTGTGTGTATGTGTTTACAGTTATTGGCTGTGCATTGAGTCACAGTGAACCATGTGTGTATGGCGAGCTGCTATAATCACAGCACTGAGTCACAGTTAAATGTGTGGGAGTTGTGTGTGTATGTGTGTGTGTGTATTTGCTGGTGTAGACTGTGCATTGAGTCACAGTGAGTAGTGCGGTGTGTTTGTGTCTGTGATGGTATGGACTGTGGTTTAATCCACTTTGACATGAACTAGTGTGTGTGTTTGCGTGTGTGTGTGTGTGTGTGTGCTGGCACTGGATGACCATTGAGACACAGTGGGCTGTGTGTGTCTGTATGTGCGCTGATATCGACTCTGTATTCAGTCACTGTGAGCTCTGTGTGTGTGTGTGTGTATGTGTGCTCGTATAGGCTGTGCATTGAGTCACAGTGTAGTGTTTGTGTGTGTGTGTGCTGGTACAGGAAGCGTTTTCAGTCACAGTCTCGTGTGTGTGTGTGTGCATGTGAGTTTGTGTGCTGGTATGGGCTTTATTGTGCTGGTATGGGCATTATTGACTCATGGGTGTGTGTGTGAGTGTGTGGTGATACAGACTGCATTGAGTCAGAGTGAGCTGTGTGCGTGTGTGCTGGTATAGGCGATTGATTGAGTACCAGTGAGCCATGTGTGAGTGCGTGTTGGGGTGTGTGTGTGTTCTGGTATAGGCTGTGCATTGAGTCACAGTGAGGCCTGCATCTGTGCATGTGTGTGTGCGTGTGCATGTGTGCTGGTATAGGCTGAGCTTTGAGTCACTCTGAGGTGTGTGTGCATGTGCTTGTAACATTGTGCCTTGATTCACTGTGCCATGTGAGTGTGTGTGCATGCTGGTATAGGTTGTGCATTGAGTCAGAGTGAGAGGTGTTTGTGTCTGTGTGTTCTGGTATAGGCTGACAATTGAGGCACACTGAGGTGTGTGTGCACATGTGTGTGTGTGTGCTGGTACAGCCTGCACATTGAGTCATATTGAGTTGTTTGTGGGTGTATGTGCAGGTAGAGGCAGCACATTGAGTCACAGTGAGGTGTATGTGTGTGATGTTATACGCTATGCACTGATTCATAGGGAGGTTTGTGTGTGTGTGTGTGCACTTTCTGGTATAGGATTTGCATTGAATCACACTGAGCTGTGTTTTTGAGTGTCAGTATGTGTGCATGTGTCGAGGTATGGGCTGTGGATTGACTCACAGTTTGCTGTATGTGCTTCTCTGTGTGTGTATGTCTGCTAGCATATCCTGTGCACTGAGTCACAGGGAGCCGTGTGTGTGTGTGTTTGTGTGTTTCCAGGTATAGAGTGTGCATTCATTCACAGTCAGCCATGTGTGTGTGTGTGAGAGTGCACTGGTATAGGATATGCAGTGAGTCACAGTGAGGGGTGTTTGTTTCATTGTGCATGTGCTTTCACAGGCTTACCGGCACAGTGAGATGTGGGTATGAGTGTGCCTGTGTGTGTGTGCTGCCATACACTGTGCCTTGAGTCACAGTGAGCTGTGTTGTGTGTTTGGTGCTGGTATGGAGTGGGCACTGACTCCCAGTGAGCCATGTGTGTGTGCTTGTACAGGCGATTGAGTCATCGTGAGACATGTGTGAGTGCATGTTAGTATGTGTGTGTGTTCACATATAGGCTGTGCATTGAATCACAATAAGGTGTGTACGTGTTCGTGTGTGGGCTATTACAGATTGTGCATTGAGTCACAGTGTCATGTGAGTGTGTGCAGGCTGGTATAGACTGTGCATTGTGTCACAGTGAGGGATGTGTGTGTCTGTGTGTTCTCATGTAGGATGACCGAGTCACACTTTGGTGTGTGTGTGTGTGTGTGTGTGTGTGCTGGTATAGGTTGCATATCGCATCACAGTGATGTGTGTGTTTGTTTCTGTGCAGGTACAGGCTGCACATTGAGTCACAGTGAGGTGTATGTGTGTGTGATGTCATACGCTGTGCACTGAGTCACAGTGAGCCGTGTGGTTGTGCTGGTATAAACTGAGCATTGGATCACACTGAGGTGTCATGTGTGTGTATGTGCTGGTGTGGATTGTACATTGAGTCACAACCATGTGTGAGTTTTTGTATGTGTGTGTGCTGGTACAGGCTGTGCACTCAGTCACAGGGAGGTGAGTGTGTGTGTGGGTGCACGTGCTGGTATATGCTTTGCATTGAGTCACACTAAGCTGTGTGTGAGTGTTTGTATGTGTGTGTGTGTGGAGGTACAGGCTGTGTATTGATTCACAGTGAGCCATGTGTGTTTCTTTGTGTGTGTAACTCTGCTAGCATACACTGTGCACTAAGTAACAGGGAGCCATGTGTGTGTGTCTATGTATGTTTTGGCATACTGTGAGCATTGAGTCAAACTGAGGTGTGTTCTGTGTGACTGTATGCACTGGCATGGAATGTGCATGGAATCACATAGAGCTGTGCATGTGTGTGTGTGTGTGTATTTGGTGGTGTAGAGACTGTATTGTGTCACAGTAAGCTGTGTGTGTATATGTGTGTGTGCTGGTATAGCCTGTGCATTGAGTCACAGTGAACTGTGTGTGTGTGTTTGCTGGGGTAGGCTGTGCTTTGATTCAAGGTGAGCTGTGAGTGTGTGTGCGGTGCTGGTATGGACTGTGCACTGAGTCACAGAGAACCGTGTGTGTGTCTATGTGTGTTTTGGTATAAAGTGAGCATTGAATCACACTGAGTAGGGTGCTGTGTGTTTTTGTGCACTGGTATGGAGTCTGCATGGAATCACAGTGAGCTGTGCGTGTGTGTGTGTGTATTTGGTTGTGTAGAGTTTCTATTGCATCACAATAAGCTGTGTGTGTGTGTGATGGTACAGGATATGCACTGTGTCATAGAGAGCAGTGTGTGTGTGTCTCTGCTGGTATAGGCTGTGCATTGACTCACAGTGAGCCTTGTGTGTGTGCAAGTACAGTCTGAGCATTGAGTTACAGTGAGATGTGTTGCATGTGTTTTTGTTGGTAAGAACTGTACATTATGTCAGAATGAGCCGTGCATGTGTGTGTGTGTCTGTGTGTGCATCTGTATGCTGGTAGAAGTTGAGCACTGAATCACAGTTAGGTGTGTGTCTGTGAGTGTTCGTATGGGCTTTGCATTGAGTCACTGAGGTGTATGTGTGTGTTTGTGTGTGTGTGTGGTGCTACAGATTTCATTGAATCACAGTGAGCCTTGTGTGTGTCTGTGTGCTGATATAGGCTGTGGATTGAGTCACAGTGAGTTATGTGTGTGTGTGTGCTGCTGTAGACTGCGCATTGAGTCAAAATGAGTTGTTTGTGTGTTACTGTGCTCATGTAGACTGTGCCTTGAATCACAGTGAGCATGTCTGTGTGTGTGTGCACTAGTATGTGTGGAGCATTTAATCAGTTATTTGTGTTTGTGTGTTTGTGTGCTCCTATGGTCTTTGCATTGAGTAACTGAGGTGTATGTGTGTGTGTGTGTGGTGATACAGACTGTGCATTGAGTCACAGTGAGCCATGTGTGTGTGTGTATGAGAGTGGGTGTGTTGGTGGGCTTTCATTGATTCCATGGGGTGTGTGTGTCTGTGTTTGTTGTGCTAAAGACGGCATTGAGTCACAGTGAGTCGTGTGTGTGTGTGCTGGTATACGCGATTGATTGAGTCACGGTCAGCCATGTGTGTGTGCATGATGGTATGTGTGTGTGTTCTTCTATAGGCTGTGCATTGAGTCACAGTGAACCCTGTATCTGTGCAGGTGTGTATGTGTGTGTGCTGGTATAGGCTGTGCATTGAGTCCCACTGAGGTGTGTGTGTATGCTTGTGTGTTTTGGTATACATTGTACATTGAGTCAGAGTGCTGTGTGTTTGTGTGCACGCTGGTATAGTCTGTGCATTGAGTCACAGTTATGTGTGTGTGTGTCTGCGTGTTCTGGTATAGGCTTACCGTTCTGTCACACAGGGGTGTGTGTGTGCTGGTATAGGCTCCACTTTTTGTCACAGTGAGGTGTGTGTGTGTGTATGTGCAGGTACAAGCTGCATATTGAGTCACAGTGTGTGGTGTGTGTGTGTGTGTGCCGTTGCTGGTATGGACTGTGCATTGAATCCCAGCCCTGTGTTAGTGTTTGTGTATTTGATGCTGTAGAGTCTGCATGAGTCACAGTAAGGTGTGTGTGTGTGCTGCTATAGGCCTAGAATTGAGTCACACCTAGGTGAGTGTATGTGTATGTGTATGCTGATATGGGATTTACATTGAATCACTGAGCGGTGTGTGTGTGTGTATGTGTGTACAGTTATTGGCTGTGCATTGAGTCACAGTGAACCATGTGTGTATGGCGAGCTGCTATAATCACAGCACTGAGTCACAGTTAAATGTGTGGGAGTTGTGTGTGTATGTGTGTGTGTGTATTTGCTGGTGTAGACTGTGCATTGAGTCACAGTGAGTAGTGTGGTGTGTTTGTGTCTGTGATGGTATGGACTGTGGTTTAATCCACTTTGACATGAACTAGTGTGTGTGTTTGCGTGTGTGTGTGTGTGTGTGTGCTGGCACTGGATGACCATTGAGACACAGTGGGCTGTGTGTGTCTGTATGTGCGCTGATATCGACTCTGTATTCAGTCACTGTGAGCTCTGTGTGTGTGTGTATGTGTGCTCGTATAGGCTGTGCATTGAGTCACAGTGTAGTGTTTGTGTGTGTGTGTGCTAGTACAGGAAGCGTTTTCAGTCACAGTCTCGTGTGTGTGTGTGTGCATGTGAGTTTGTGTGCTGGTATGGGCTTTATTGTGCTGGTATGGGCATTATTGACTCATGGGTGTGTGTGTGAGTGTGTGGTGATACAGACTGCATTGAGTCAGAGTGAGCTGTGTGCGTGTGTGCTGGTATAGGCGATTGATTGAGTACCAGTGAGCCATGTGTGAGTGCGTGTTGGGGTGTGTGTGTGTTCTGGTATAGGCTGTGCATTGAGTCACAGTGAGGCCTGCATCTGTGCATGTGTGTGTGCGTGTGCATGTGTGCTGGTATAGGCTGAGCTTTGAGTCACTCTGAGGTGTGTGTGCATGTGCTTGTAACATTGTGCCTTGATTCACTGTGCCATGTGAGTGTGTGTGCATGCTGGTATAGGTTGTGCATTGAGTCAGAGTGAGAGGTGTTTGTGTCTGTGTGTTCTGGTATAGGCTGACAATTGAGGCACACTGAGGTGTGTGTGCACATGTGTGTGTGTGTGCTGGTACAGCCTGCACATTGAGTCATATTGAGTTGTTTGTGGGTGTATGTGCAGGTAGAGGCAGCACATTGAGTCACAGTGAGGTGTATGTGTGTGATGTTATACGCTATGCACTGATTCATAGGGAGGTTTGTGTGTGTGTGTGTGCACTTTCTGGTATAGGATTTGCATTGAATCACACTGAGCTGTGTTTTTGAGTGTCAGTATGTGTGCATGTGTCGAGGTATGGGCTGTGGATTGACTCACAGTTTGCTGTATGTGCTTCTCTGTGTGTGTATGTCTGCTAGCATATCCTGTGCACTGAGTCACAGGGAGCCGTGTGTGTGTGTGTGTTTGTGTGTTTCCAGGTATAGAGTGTGCATTCATTCACAGTCAGCCATGTGTGTGTGTGTGAGAGTGCACTGGTATAGGATATGCAGTGAGTCACAGTGAGGGGTGTTTGTTTCATTGTGCATGTGCTTTCACAGGCTTACCGGCACAGTGAGATGTGGGTATGAGTGTGCCTGTGTGTGTGTGCTGCCATACACTGTGCCTTGAGTCACAGTGAGCTGTGTTGTGTGTTTGGTGCTGGTATGGAGTGGGCACTGACTCCCAGTGAGCCATGTGTGTGTGCTTGTACAGGCGATTGAGTCATCGTGAGACATGTGTGAGTGCATGTTAGTATGTGTGTGTGTTCACATATAGGCTGTGCATTGAATCACAATAAGGTGTGTACGTGTTCGTGTGTGGGCTATTACAGATTGTGCATTGAGTCACAGTGTCATGTGAGTGTGTGCAGGCTGGTATAGACTGTGCATTGTGTCACAGTGAGGGATGTGTGTGTCTGTGTGTTCTCATGTAGGATGACCGAGTCACACTTTGGTGTGTGTGTGTTTGTGTGTGTGTGCTGGTATAGGTTGCATATCGCATCACAGTGATGTGTGTGTTTGTTTCTGTGCAGGTACAGGCTGCACATTGAGTCACAGTGAGGTGTATGTGTGTGTGATGTCATACGCTGTGCACTGAGTCACAGTGAGCCGTGTGGTTGTGCTGGTATAAACTGAGCATTGGATCACACTGAGGTGTCATGTGTGTGTATGTGCTGGTGTGGATTGTACATTGAGTCACAACCATGTGTGAGTTTTTGTATGTGTGTGTGCTGGTACAGGCTGTGCACTCAGTCACAGGGAGGTGAGTGTGTGTGTGGGTGCACGTGCTGGTATATGCTTTGCATTGAGTCACACTAAGCTGTGTGTGAGTGTTTGTATGTGTGTGTGTGTGGAGGTACAGGCTGTGTATTGATTCACAGTGAGCCATGTGTGTTTCTTTGTGTGTGTAACTCTGCTAGCATACACTGTGCACTAAGTAACAGGGAGCCATGTGTGTGTGTCTATGTATGTTTTGGCATACTGTGAGCATTGAGTCAAACTGAGGTGTGTTCTGTGTGACTGTATGCACTGGCATGGAATGTGCATGGAATCACATAGAGCTGTGCATGTGTGTGTGTGTGTGTATTTGGTGGTGTAGAGACTGTATTGTGTCGCAGTAAGCTGTGTGTGTATATGTGTGTGTGCTGGTATAGCCTGTGCATTGAGTCACAGTGAACTGTGTGTGTGTGTTTGCTGGGGTAGGCTGTGCTTTGATTCAAGGTGAGCTGTGAGTGTGTGTGCGGTGCTGGTATGGACTGTGCACTGAGTCACAGAGAACCGTGTGTGTGTCTATGTGTGTTTTGGTATAAAGTGAGCATTGAATCACACTGAGTAGGGTGCTGTGTGTTTTTGTGCACTGGTATGGAGTCTGCATGGAATCACAGTGAGCTGTGCGTGTGTGTGTGTGTATTTGGTTGTGTAGAGTTTCTATTGCATCACAATAAGCTGTGTGTGTGTGTGATGGTACAGGATATGCACTGTGTCATAGAGAGCAGTGTGTGTGTGTCTCTGCTGGTATAGGCTGTGCATTGACTCACAGTGAGCCTTGTGTGTGTGCAAGTACAGTCTGAGCATTGAGTTACAGTGAGATGTGTTGCATGTGTTTTTGTTGGTAAGAACTGTACATTATGTCAGAATGAGCCGTGCATGTGTGTGTGTGTCTGTGTGTGCATCTGTATGCTGGTAGAAGTTGAGCACTGAATCACAGTTAGGTGTGTGTCTGTGAGTGTTCGTATGGTCTTTGCATTGAGTCACTGAGGTGTATGTGTGTGTTTGTGTGTGTGTGTGGTGCTACAGATTTCATTGAATCACAGTGAGCCTTGTGTGTGTCTGTGTGCTGATATAGGCTGTGGATTGAGTCACAGTGAGTTATGTGTGTGTGTGTGCTGCTGTAGACTGCGCATTGAGTCAAAATGAGTTGTTTGTGTGTTACTGTGTTCGTGTAGACTGTGCCTTGAATCACAGTGAGCATGTCTGTGTGTGTGTGCACTAGTATGTGTGGAGCATTTAATCAGTTATTTGTGTTTGTGTGTTTGTGTGCTCGTATGGTCTTTGCATTGAGTAACTGAGGTGTATGTGTGTGTGTGTGTGGTGATACAGACTGTGCATTGAGTCACAGTGAGCCATGTGTGTGTGTGTATGAGAGTGGGTGTGTTGGTGGGCTTTCATTGATTCCATGGGGTGTGTGTGTCTGTGTTTGTTGTGCTAAAGACGGCATTGAGTCACAGTGAGTCGTGTGTGTGTGTGCTGGTATACGCGATTGATTGAGTCACGGTCAGCCATGTGTGTGTGAATGATGGTATGTGTGTGTGCTCTTCTATAGGCTGTGCATTGAGTCACAGTGAACCCTGTATCTGTGCAGGTGTGTATGTGTGTGTGCTGGTATAGGCTGTGCATTGAGTCCCACTGAGGTGTGTGTGTATGCTTGTGTGTTTTGGTATACATTGTACATTGAGTCAGAGTGCTGTGTGTTTGTGTGCACGCTGGTATAGTCTGTGCATTGAGTCACAGTTATGTGTGTGTGTGTCTGCGTGTTCTGGTATAGGCTTACCGTTCTGTCACACAGGGGTGTGTGTGTGCTGGTATAGGCTCCACTTTTTGTCACAGTGAGGTGTGTGTGTGTGTATGTGCAGGTACAAGCTGCATATTGAGTCACAGTGTGGGGTGTGTGTGTGTGTGTGCCGTTGCTGGTATGGACTGTGCATTGAATCCCAGCCCTGTGTTAGTGTTTGTGTATTTGGTGCTGTAGAGTCTGCATGAGTCACAGTAAGGTGTGTGTGTGTGCTGCTATAGGCCTAGAATTGAGTCACACCTAGGTGAGTGTATGTGTATGTGTATGCTGATATGGGATTTACATTGAATCACTGAGCGGTGTGTGTGTGTGTATGTGTGTACAGTTATTGGCTGTGCATTGAGTCACAGTGAACCATGTGTGTATGGCGAGCTGCTATAATCACAGCACTGAGTCACAGTTAAATGTGTGGGAGTTGTGTTTGTATGTGTGTGTGTGTGTATTTGCTGGTGTAGACTGTGCATTGAGTCACAGTGAGTAGTGCGGTGTGTTTGTGTCTGTGATGGTATGGACTGTGGTTTAATCCACTTTGACATGAACTAGTGTGTGTGTTTGCGTGTGTGTGTGTGTGTGTGTGCTGCCACTGGATGACCATTGAGACACAGTGGGCTGTGTGTGTCTGTGTGTCTGTGTGTGCGCTGATATACACTCTGTATTCAGTCACTGTGAGCTGTGTGTGTGTGTGTATATGTGTGCTCGTATAGGCTGTGCATTGAGTCACAGTGTAGTGTTTGTGTGTGTGTGTGTTGGTACAGGAAGCGTTTTCAGTCACAGTCTCGTGTGTGTGTGTGTGCATGTGAGTTTCTGTGCTGGTATGGGCTTTATTGTGCTGGTATGGGCATTATTGACTCATGGGTGCGTGTGTGAGTGTGTGGTGATACAGACTACATTGAGTCACAGTGAGCTGTGTGCGTGTGTGCTGGTATAGGCGATTGATTGAGTACCAGTGAGCCATGTGTGAGTGCGTGTTGGGGTGTGTGTGTGTTCTGGTATAGGCTGTGCATTGAGTCACAGTGAGGCCTGCATCTGTGCATGTGTGTGTGCGTGTGCGTGTGTGCTGGTATAGGCTGAGCTTTGAGTCACTCTGAGGTGTGTGTGCATGTGCTTGTAACATTGTGCCTTGATTCACTGTGCCATGTGAGTGTGTGTGCATGCTGGTATAGTTTGTGCATTGAGTCAGAGTGAGAGGTGTTTGTGTCTGTGTGTTCTGGTATAGGCTGACAATTGAGGCACACTGAGGTGTGTGTGCACATGTGTGTGTGTGTGCTGGTACAGCCTGCACATTGAGTCATATTGAGTTGTTTGTGGGTGTATGTGCAGGTAGAGGCAGCACATTGAGTCACAGTGAGGTGTATGTGTGTGATGTTATACGCTATGCACTGATTCATAGGGAGGTTTGTGTGTGTGTGTGTGCACTTTCTGGTATAGGATTTGCATTGAATCACACTGAGCTGTGTTTTTGAGTGTCAGTATGTGTGCATGTGTCAAGGTATGGGCTGTGGATTGACTCACAGTTTGCTGTATGTGCTTCTCTGTGTGTGTATGTCTGCTAGCATATCCTGTGCACTGAGTCACAGGGAGCTGTGTGTGTGTGTTTGTGTGTTTCCAGGTATAGAGTGTGCATTCATTCACAGTCAGCCATGTGTGTGTGTGTGAGAGTGCACTGGTATAGGATATGCAGTGAGTCACAGTGAAGGGTGTTTGTTTCATTGTGCGTGTGCTTTCAAAGGCTTACCGGCACAGTGAGATGTGGGTATGAGTGTGCCTGTGTGTGTGTGCTGCCATACACTGTGCCTTGAGTCACAGTGAGCTGTGTTGTGTGTTTGGTGCTGGTATGGAGTGGGCACTGACTCCCAGTGAGCCATGTGTGTGTGCTTGTACAGGCGATTGAGTCATCGTGAGACATGTGTGAGTGCATGTTAGTATGTGTGTGTGTTCACATATAGGCTGTGCATTGAATCACAATAAGGTGTGTACGTGTTCGTGTGTGGGCTATTACAGATTGTGCATTGAGTCACAGTGTCATGTGAGTGTGTGCAGGCTGGTATAGACTGTGCATTGTGTCACAGTGAGGGATGTGTGTGTCTGTGTGTTCTCATGTAGGATGATCATCGAGTCATACTTTGGTGTGTGTGTGTGTGTGTGTGCTGGTATAGGTTGCATATCGCATCACAGTGATGTGTGTGTTTGTTTCTGTGCAGGTACAGGCTGCACATTGAGTCACAGTGAGGTGTATGTGTGTGTGTGTGTGTGATGTCATACGCTGTGCACTGAGTCACAGTGAGCCGTGTGGTTGTGCTGGTATAAACTGAGCATTGGATCACACTGAGGTGTCATGTGTGTGTATGTGCTGGTGTGGATTGTACATTGAGTCACAACCATGTGTGAGTTTTTGTATGTGTGTGTGCTGGTACAGTCTGTGCACTCAGTCACAAGGAGGTGAGTGTGTGTGTGGGTGCACGTGCTGGTATATGCTTTGCATTGACTCACACTAAGCTGTGTGTGAGTGTTTGTATGTGTGTGTGTGTGGAGGTACAGGCTGTGTATTGATTCACAGTGAGCCATGTGTGTTTCTTTGTGTGCGTAACTCTGCTAGCATACACTGTGCACTAAGTAACAGGGAGCCATGTGTGTGTGTCTATGTATGTTTTGGCATACTGTGAGCATTGAGTCAAACTGAGGTGTGTTCTGTGTGACTGTATGCACTGGCATGGAATGTGCATGGAATCACATAGAGCTGTGCATGTGTGTGTGTGTGTATTTGGTGGTGTAGAGACTGTATTGTGTCGCAGTAAGCTGTGTGTGTATATGTGTGTGTGCTGGTATAGCCTGTGCATTGAGTCACAGTGAACTGTGTGTGTGTGTTTGCTGGGGTAGGCTGTGCTTTGATTCAAGGTGAGCTGTGAGTGTGTGTGCGGTGCTGGTATGGACTGTGCACTGAGTCACAGAGAACCGTGTGTGTGTCTATGTGTGTTTTGGTATAAAGTGAGCATTGAATCACACTGAGTTGTGTGCTGTGTGTTTTTGTGCCCTGGTATGGAGTCTGCATGGAATCACAGTGAGCTGTGCGTGTGTGTGTGTATTTGGTTGTGTAGAGTCTCTACTGCATCACAATAAGCTGTGTGTGTGTGTGATGGTACAGGATGTGCACTGTGTCATAGAGAGCAGTGTGTGTGTGTCTCTGCTGGTATAGGCTGTGCATTGACTCACAGTGAGCCTTGTGTGTGTGCAAGTACAGTCTGAGCATTGAGTTACAGTGAGATGTGTTGCATGTGTTTGTGCTGGTAAGAACTGTACATTATGTCAGAATGAGCCGTGCATGTGTGTGTGTGTCTGTGTGTGCGTCTGTGTGCTGGTAGAGTTTGAGCACTGAATCACAGTTAGGTGTGTGTCTGTGAGTGTTCGTATGGGCTTTGCATTGAGTCACTGAGGTGTATGTGTGTGTTTGTGTGTGTGTGTGGTGCTACAGATTTCATTGAATCACAGTGAGCCTTGTGTGTGTCTGTGTGCTGATATAGGCTGTGGATTGAGTCACAGTGAGTTATGTGTGTGTGTGTGCTGCTGTAGACTGCGCATTGAGTCAAAATGAGTTGTTTGTGTGTTACTGTGCTCGTGTAGACTGTGCCTTGAATCACAGTGAGCATGTCTGTGTGTGTGTGCACTAGTATGTGTGGAGCATTTAATCAGTTATTTGTGTTTGTGTGTTTGTGTGCTCGTATGGTCTTTGCATTGAGTAACTGAGGTGTATGTGTGTGTGTGTGTGGTGATACAGACTGTGCATTGAGTCACAGTGAGCCATGTGTGTGTGTGTATGAGAGTGTGTGTTTTGGTGGGCTTTCATTGATTCCATGGGGTGTGTGTGTCTGTGTTTGTTGTGCTAAAGACTGCATTGAGTCACAGTGAGTCGTGTGTGTGTGTGCTGGTATACGCGATTGATTGAGTCACGGTCAGCCATGTGTGTGTGCATGATGGTATGTGTGTGTGTTCTTCTATAGGCTGTGCATTGAGTCACAGTGAACCCTGTATCTGTGCAGGTGTGTATGTGTGAGTGCTGGTATAGGCTGTGCATTGAGTCCCACTGAGGTGTGTGTGTATGCTTGTGTGTTTTGGTATACATTGTACATTGAGTCAGAGTGCTGTGTGTTTGTGTGCACGCTGGTATAGTCTGTGCATTGAGTCACAGTTATGTGTGTGTGTGTCTGCGTGTTCTGGTATAGGCTGACCGTTGTGTCACACAGGGGTGTGTGTGTGCTGGTATAGGCTCCACTTTTTGTCACAGTGAGGTGTGTGTGTGTGTATGTGCAGGTACAGGCTGCACATTGAGTCACAGTGTGGGGGGTGTGTGTGTGTGATGTTATATGCTGTGCACTAGGACACAGTGAGCCGTGTGTGTGTGCTGGTATAATCTGAGCATTGAGTCACAGTGTGGTGTGGTGTGTGTGCCATTGCTGGTATGGACTGTGCATTGAAACCCAGCCCTGTGTTAGTGTTTGTGTATTTGGTGCTGTAGAGTCTACATGAGTCACAGTAAGGTGTGTGTGTGTGCTGCTATAGGCCTAGAATTGAGTCACACCTAGGTGAGTGTATGTGTATGTGTATGCTGATATGGGATTTGCATTGAATCACTGAGCGGTGTGTGTGTGTGTGTATGTGTACAGTTTTGGGCTGTGCATTGAGTCACAGTGAACCATGTGTGTGTGGCGAGCTGCTATAGTCACAGCACTGAGTCACAGTTAAATGTGCAGGAGTTGTGTGTGTATGTGTGTGTGTGTATTTGCTGGTGTAGACTGTGCATTGAGTCACAGTGAGTAGTGCGGTGTGTTTGTGTCTGTGATTGTATGGACTGTGGTTTAATCCACTTTGACATGAACTAGTGTGTGTGTTTGCATGTGTGTGTGTGTGTGTGTGCTGGCACTGGATGACCATTGAGACACAGTGGGCTGTGTGTGTCTGTGTGTCTGTGTGTGCGCTGATATAGACTCTGTATTCAGTCACTGTGAGCTGTGTGTGTGTGTGTATATGTGTGCTCGTATAGGCTGTGCATTGAGTCACAGTGTAGTGTTTGTGTGTGTGTGTGCTGGTACAGGAAGCGTTTTCAGTCACAGTCTCGTGTGTGTGTGTGTGCATGTGAGTTTGTGTGCTGGTATGGGCTTTATTGTGCTGGTATGGGCATTATTGACTCATGCGTGTGTGTGTGAGTGTGTGGTGATACAGACTGCATTGAGTCACAGTGAGCTGTGTGCGTGTGTGCTGGTATAGGCGATTGATTGAGTACCAGTGAGCCATGTGTGAGTGCGTGTTGGGGTGTGTGTGTGTTCTGGTATAGGCTGTGCATTGAGTCACAGTGAGGCCTGCATCTGTGCATGTGTGTGTGCGTGTGCGTGTGTGCTGTTATAGGCTGAGCTTTGAGTCACTCTGAGGTGTGTGTGCATGTGCTTGTAACATTGTGCCTTGATTCACTGTGCCATGTGAGTGTGTGTGCATGCTGGTATAGGTTGTGCATTGAGTCAGAGTGAGAGGTGTTTGTGTCTGTGTGTTCTGGTATAGGCTGACAATTGAGGCACACTGAGGTGTGTGTGCACATGTGTGTGTGTGTGCTGGTACAGCCTGCACATTGAGTCATATTGAGTTGTTTGTGGGTGTATGTGCAGGTAGAGGCAGCACATTGAGTCACAGTGAGGTGTATGTGTGTGATGTTATACGCTATGCACTGATTCATAGGGAGGTTTGTGTGTGTGTGTGTGCACTTTCTGGTATAGGATTTGCATTGAATCACACTGAGCTGTGTTTTTGAGTGTCAGTATGTGTGCATGTGTCGAGGTATGGGCTGTGGATTGACTCACAGTTTGCTGTATGTGCTTCTCTGTGTGTGTATGTCTGCTAGCATACCCTGTGCACTGAGTCACAGGGAGCCGTGTGTGTGTGTGTGTGTTTGTGTGTTTCCAGGTATAGAATGTGCATTCATTCACAGTCAGCCATGTGTGTGTGTGTGAGAGTGCACTGGTATAGGATATGCAGTGAGTCACAGTGAAGGGTGTTTGTTTCATTGTGTGTGTGCTTTCAAAGGCTTACCGGCACAGTGAGATGTGGGTATGAATGTGCCTGTGTGTGTGTGCTGCCATACACTGTGCCTTGAGTCACAGTGAGCTGTGTTGTGTGTTTGGTGCTGGTATGGAGTGGGCACTGACTCCCAGTGAGCCATGTGTGTGTGCTTGTACAGGCGATTGAGTCATCGTGAGACATGTGTGAGTGCATGTTAGTATGTGTGTGTGTTCACATATAGGCTGTGCATTGAATCACAATAAGGTGTGTACGTGTTCGTGTGTGGGCTATTACAGATTGTGAATTGAGTCACAGTGTCATGTGAGTGTGTGCAGGCTGGTATAGACTGTGCATTGTGTCACAGTGAGGGATGTGTGTGTCTGTGTGTTCTCATGTAGGATGATCATCGAGTCATACTTTGGTGTGTGTGTGTGTGTGTGTGCTGGTATAGGTTGCATATCGCATCACAGTGATGTGTGTGTTTGTTTCTGTGCAGGTACAGGCTGCACATTGAGTCACAGTGAGGTGTATGTGTGTGTGTGTGTGTGATGTCATACGCTGTGCACTGAGTCACAGTGAGCCGTGTGGTTGTGCTGGTATAAACTGAGCATTGGATCACACTGAGGTGTCATGTGTGTGTATGTGCTGGTGTGGATTGTACATTGAGTCACAACCATGTGTGAGTTTTTGTATGTGTGTGTGCTGGTACAGGCTGTGCACTCAGTCACAGGGAGGTGAGTGTGTGTGTGGGTGCACGTGCTGGTATATGCTTTGCATTGAGTCACACTAAGCTGTGTGTGAGTGTTTGTATGTGTGTGTGTGTGGAGGTACAGGCTGTGTATTGATTCACAGTGAGCCATGTGTGTTTCTTTGTGTGTGTAACTCTGCTAGCATACACTGTGCACTAAGTAACAGGGAGCCATGTGTGTGTGTCTATGTATGTTTTGGCATACTGTGAGCATTGAGTCAAACTGAGGTGTGTTCTGTGTGACTGTATGCACTGGCATGGAATGTGCATGGAATCACATAGAGCTGTGCATGTGTGTGTGTGTGTGTATTTGGTGGTGTAGAGACTGTATTGTGTCGCAGTAAGCTGTGTGTGTATATGTGTGTGTGCTGGTATAGCCTGTGCATTGAGTCACAGTGAACTGTGTGTGTGTGTTTGCTGGGGTAGGCTGTGCTTTGATTCAAGGTGAGCTGTGAGTGTGTGTGCGGTGCTGGTATGGACTGTGCACTGAGTCACAGAGAACCGTGTGTGTGTCTATGTGTGTTTTGGTATAAAGTGAGCATTGAATCACACTGAGTTGTGTGCTGTGTGTTTTTGTGCACTGGTATAGAGTCTGCATGGAATCACAGTGAGCTGTGCGTGTGTGTGTGTGTATTTGGTTGTGTAGAGTCTCTATTGCATCACAATAAGCTGTGTGTGTGTGTGATGGTACAGGATGTGCACTGTGTCATAGAGAGCAGTGTGTGTGTGTCTCTGCTGGTATAGGCTGTGCATTGACTCACAGTGAGCCTTGTGTGTGTGCAAGTACAGTCTGAGCATTGAGTTACAGTGAGATGTGTTGCATGTGTTTGTGCTGGTAAGAACTGTACATTATGTCAGAATGAGCCGTGCATGTGTGTGTGTGTCTGTGTGTGCGTCTGTGTGCTGGTAGAGGTTGAGCACTGAATCACAGTTAGGTGTGTGTCTGTGAGTGTTTGTATGGGCTTTGCACTGAGTCACTGAGGTGTATGTGTGTGTTTGTGTGTGTGTGTTTGTGGTGCTACAGATTTCATTGAATCACAGTGAGCCTTGTGTGTGTCTGTGTGCTGATATAGGCTGTGGATTGAGTCACAGTGAGTTATGTGTGTGTGTGTGCTGCTGTAGACTGCGCATTGAGTCAAAATGAGTTGTTTGTGTGTTACTGTGCTCGTGTAGACTGTGCTTTGAATCACAGTGAGCATGTCTGTGTGTGTGTGCACTAGTATGTGTGGAGCATTTAATCAGTTATTTGTGTTTGTGTGTTTGTGTGCTCGTATGGTCTTTGCATTGAGTAACTGAGGTGTATGTGTGTGTGTGTGTGGTGATACAGACTGTGCATTGAGTCACAGTGAGCCATGTGTGTGTGTGTATGAGAGTGTGTGTGTTGGTGGGCTTTCATTGATTCCATGGGGTGTGTGTGTCTGTGTTTGTTGTGCTAAAGACTGCATTGAGTCACAGTGAGTCGTGTGTGTGTGTGCTGGTATACGCGATTGATTGAGTCACGGTCAGCCATGTGTGTGTGCATGATGGTATGTGTGTGTGTTCTTCTATAGGCTGTGCATTGAGTCACAGTGAACCCTGTATCTGTGCAGGTGTGTATGTGTGTGTGCTGATATAGGCTGTGCATTGAGTCCCACTGAGGTGTGTGTGTATGCTTGTGTGTTTTGGTATACATTGTATATTGAGTCAGAGTGCTGTGTGTTTGTGTGCACGCTGGTATAGTCTGTGCATTGAGTCACAGTTATGTGTGTGTGTGTCTGCGTGTTCTGGTATAGGCTGACCTTTGTGTCACACAGGGGTGTGTGTGTGCTGGTATAGGCTCCACTTTTTGTCACAGTGAGGTGTGTGTGTGTGTATGTGCAGGTACAGGCTGCACATTGAGTCACAGTGTGGGGGGTGTGTGTGTGTGATATTATATGCTGTGCACTAGGACACAGTGAGCCGTGTGTGTGTGCTGGTATAATCTGAGCATTGAGTCACAGTGTGGTGTGGTGTGTGTGCCTTTGCTGGTATGGACTGTGCATTGAATCCCAGCCCTGTGTTAGTGTTTGTGTATTTGGTGCTGTAGAGTCTGCATGAGTCACAGTAAGGTGTGTGTGTGTGCTGCTATAGGCCTAGAATTGAGTCACACCTAGGTGAGTGTATGTGTATGTGTATGCTGATATGGGATTTGCATTGAATCACTGAGCGGTGTGTGTGTATGTGTGTACAGTTATTGGCTGTGCATTGAGTCACAGTGAACCATGTGTGTGTGGTGAGCTGCTATAGTCACAGCACTGAGTCACAGTTAAATGTGTGGGAGTTGTGTGTGTATGTGTGTGTGTGTATTTGCTGGTGTAGACTGTGCATTGAGTCACAGTGAGTAGTGTGGTGTGTTTGTGTCTGTGATGGTATGGACTGTGGTTTAATCCACTTTGACATGAACTAGTGTGTGTGTTTGCGTGTGTGTGTGTGCGTGTGTGTGCTGGCACTGGATGACCATTGAGACACAGTGGGCTGTGTGTGTCTGTGTGTCTGTGTGTGCGCTGATATAGACTCTGTATTCAGTCACTGTGAGCTGTGTGTGTGTGTGTATATGTGTGCTCGTATAGGCTGTGCATTGAGTCACAGTGTAGTGTTTGTGTGTGTGTGTGCTGGTACAGGAAGCGTTTTCAGTCACAGTCTCGTGTGTGTGTGTGTGCATGTGAGTTTGTGTGCTGGTATGGGCTTTATTGTGCTGGTATGGGCATTATTGACTCATGGGTGCGTGTGTGAGTGTGTGGTGATACAGACTGCATTGAGTCAGAGTGAGCTGTGTGCGTGTGTGCTGGTATAGGCGATTGATTGAGTACCAGTGAGCCATGTGTGAGTGCGTGTTGGGGTGTGTGTGTGTTCTGGTATAGGCTGTGCATTGAGTCACAGTGAGGCCTGCATCTGTGCATGTGTGTGTGCGTGTGCGTGTGTGCTGGTATAGGCTGAGCTTTGAGTCACTCTGAGGTGTGTGTGCATGTGCTTGTAACATTGTGCCTTGATTCACTGTGCCATGTGAGTGTGTGTGCATGCTGGTATAGGTTGTGCATTGAGTCAGAGTGAGAGGTGTTTGTGTCTGTGTGTTCTGGTATAGGCTGACAATTGAGGCACACTGAGGTGTGTGTGCACATGTGTGTGTGTGTGCTGGTACAGCCTGCACATTGAGTCATATTGAGTTGTTTGTGGGTGTATGTGCAGGTAGAGGCAGCACATTGAGTCACAGTGAGGTGTATGTGTGTGATGTTATACGCTATGCACTGATTCATAGGGAGGTTTGTGTGTGTGTGTGTGCACTTTCTGGTATAGGATTTGCATTGAATCACACTGAGCTGTGTTTTTGAGTGTCAGTATGTGTGCATGTGTCGAGGTATGGGCTGTGGATTGACTCACAGTTTGCTGTATGTGCTTCTCTGTGTGTGTATGTCTGCTAGCATATCCTGTGCACTGAGTCACAGGGAGCCGTGTGTGTGTGTGTGTTTGTGTGTTTCCAGGCATAGAGTGTGCATTCATTCACAGTCAGCCATGTGTGTGTGTGTGAGAGTGCACTGGTATAGGATATGCAGTGAGTCACAGTGAGGGGTGTTTGTTTCATTGTGCGTGTGCTTTCAAAGGCTTACCGGCACAGTGAGATGTGGGTATGAGTGTGCCTGTGTGTGTGTGCTGCCATACACTGTGCCTTGAGTCACAGTGAGCTGTGTTGTGTGTTTGGTGCTGGTATGGAGTGGGCACTGACTCCCAGTGAGCCATGTGTGTGTGCTTGTACAGGCGATTGAGTCATCGTGAGACATGTGTGAGTGCATGTTAGTATGTGTGTGTGTTCACATATAGGCTGTGCATTGAATCACAATAAGGTGTGTACGTGTTCGTGTGTGGGCTATTACAGATTGTGCATTGAGTCACAGTGTCATGTGAGTGTGTGCAGGCTGGTATAGACTGTGCATTGTGTCACAGTGAGGGATGTGTGTGTCTGTGTGTTCTCATGTAGGATGACCATTGAGTCACACTTTGGTGTGTGTGTGTGTGTGTGTGTGTGCTGGTATAGGTTGCATATCGCATCACAGTGATGTGTGTGTTTGTTTCTGTGCAGGTACAGGCTGCACATTGAGTCACAGTGAGGTGTATGTGTGTGTGATGTCATACGCTGTGCACTGAGTCACAGTGAGCCGTGTGGTTGTGCTGGTATAAACTGAGCATTGGATCACACTGAGGTGTCATGTGTGTGTATGTGCTGGTGTGGATTGTACATTGAGTCACAACCATGTGTGAGTTTTTGTATGTGTGTGTGCTGGTACAGGCTGTGCACTCAGTCACAGGGAGGTGAGTGTGTGTGTGGGTGCACGTGCTGGTATATGCTTTGCATTGAGTCACACTAAGCTGTGTGTGAGTGTTTGTATGTGTGTGTGTGTGTGTGTGGAGGTACAGGCTGTGTATTGATTCACAGTGAGCCATGTGTGTTTCTTTGTGTGTGTAACTCTGCTAGCATACACTGTGCACTAAGTAACAGGGAGCCATGTGTGTGTGTCTATGTATGTTTTGGCATACTGTGAGCATTGAGTCAAACTGAGGTGTGTTCTGTGTGACTGTATGCACTGGCATGGAATGTGCATGGAATCACATAGAGCTGTACATGTGTGTGTGTGTGTATTTGGTGGTGTAGAGACTGTATTGTGTCGCAGTAAGCTGTGTGTGTATATGTGTGTGTGCTGGTATAGCCTGTGCATTGAGTCACAGTGAACTGTGTGTGTGTGTTTGCTGGGGTAGGCTGTGCTTTGATTCAAGGTGAGCTGTGAGTGTGTGTGCGGTGCTGGTATGGACTGTGCACTGAGTCACAGAGAACCGTGTGTGTGTCTATGTGTGTTTTGGTATAAAGTGAGCATTGAATCACACTGAGTTGTGTGCTGTGTGTTTTTGTGCCCTGGTATGGAGTCTGCATGGAATCACAGTGAGCTGTGCGTGTGTGTGTGTGTATTTGGTTGTGTAGAGTCTCTATTGCATCACAATAAGCTGTGTGTGTGTGTGATGGTACAGGATGTGCACTGTGTCATAGAGAGCAGTGTGTGTGTGTCTCTGCTGGTATAGGCTGTGCATTGACTCACAGTGAGCCTTGTGTGTGTGCAAGTACAGTCTGAGCATTGAGTTACAGTGAGATGTGTTGCATGTGTTTGTGCTGGTAAGAACTGTACATTATGTCAGAATGAGCCGTGCATGTGTGTGTGTGTCTGTGTGTGCGTCTGTGTGCTGGTAGAGGTTGAGCACTGAATCACAGTTAGGTGTGTGTCTGTGAGTGTTCGTATGGGCTTTGCATTGAGTCACTGAGGTGTATGTGTGTGTTTGTGTGTGTGTGTGGTGCTACAGATTTCATTGAATCACAGTGAGCCTTGTGTGTGTCTGTGTGCTGATATAGGCTGTGGATTGAGTCACAGTGAGTTATGTGTGTGTGTGTGCTGCTGTAGACTGCGCATTGAGTCAAAATGAGTTGTTTGTGTGTTACTGTGCACGTGTAGACTGTGCCTTGAATCACAGTGAGCATGTCTGTGTGTGTGTGCACTAGTATGTGTGGAGCATTTAATCAGTTATTTGTGTTTGTGTGTTTGTGTGCTCGTATGGTCTTTGCATTGAGTAACTGAGGTGTATGTGTGTGTGTGTGTGGTGATACAGACTGTGCATTGAGTCACAGTGAGCCATGTGTGTGTGTGTATGAGAGTGTGTGTGTTGGTGGGCTTTCATTGATTCCATGGGGTGTGTGTGTCTGTGTTTGTTGTGCTAAAGACTGCATTGAGTCACAGTGAGTCGTGTGTGTGTGTGCTGGTATACGCGATTGATTGAGTCACGGTCAGCCATGTGTGTGTGCATGATGGTATGTGTGTGTGTTCTTCTATAGGCTGTGCATTGAGTCACAGTGAACCCTGTATCTGTGCAGGTGTGTATGTGTGTGTGCTGGTATAGGCTGTGCATTGAGTCCCACTGAGGTGTGTGTGTATGCTTGTGTGTTTTGGTATACATTGTACATTGAGTCAGAGTGCTGTGTGTTTGTGTGCACGCTGGTATAGTCTGTGCATTGAGTCACAGTTATGTGTGTGTGTGTCTGCGTGTTCTGGTATAGGCTGACCTTTGTGTCACACAGGGGTGTGTGTGTGCTGGTATAGGATCCACTTTTTGTCACAGTGAGGTGTGTGTGTGTGTATGTGCAGGTACAGGCTGCACATTGAGTCACAGTGTGGGGTGTGTGTGTGTGTGATGTTATATGCTGTGCACTAGGACACATTGAGCCGTGTGTGTGTGCTGGTATAATCTGAGCATTGAGTCACAGTGTGGTGTGGTGTGTGTGCCATTGCTGGTATGGACTGTGCATTGAATCCCAGCCCTGTGTTAGTGTTTGTGTATGTGGTGCTGTAGAGTCTACATGAGTCACAGTAGGGTGTGTGTGTGTGCTGCTATAGGCCTAGAATTGAGTCACACCTAGGTGAGTGTATGTGTATGTGTATGCTGATATGGGATTTGCATTGAATCACTGAGCGGTGTGTGTGTGTGTGTATGTGTACAGTTTTGGGCTGTGCATTGAGTCACAGTGAACCATGTGTGTGTGGCGAGCTGCTATAGTCACAGCACTGAGTCACAGTTAAATGTGTGGGAGTTGTGTGTGTATGTGTGTGTGTGTATTTGCTGGTGTAGACTGTGCATTGAGTCACAGTGAGTAGTGTGGTGTGTTTGTGTCTGTGATGGTATGGACTGTGGTTTAATCCACTTTGACATGAACTAGTGTGTGTGTTTGCGTGTGTGTGTGTGTGTGTGTGTGCTGGCACTGGATGACCATTGAGACACAGTGGGCTGTGTGTGTCTGTGTGTCTGTGTGTGCGCTGATATAGACTCTGTATTCAGTCACTGTGAGCTGTGTGTGTGTGTGTGTATGTGTGCTCGTATAGGCTGTGCATTGAGTCACAGTGTAGTGTTTGTGTGTGTGTGTGCTGGTACAGGAAGCGTTTTCAGTCACAGTCTCGTGTGTGTGTGTGTGCATGTGAGTTTGTGTGCTGGTATGGGCTTTATTGTGCTGGTATGGGCATTATTGACTCATGGGTGTGTGTGTGAGTGTGTGGTGATACAGACTGCATTGAGTCACAGTGAGCTGTGTGCGTGTGTGCTGGTATAGGCGATTGATTGAGTAC
Organism: Globicephala melas; assembly: GCF_963455315.2. Taxonomy (NCBI): domain Eukaryota; kingdom Metazoa; phylum Chordata; class Mammalia; order Artiodactyla; family Delphinidae; genus Globicephala; species Globicephala melas. Next base: position 190,419 of record NW_027207461.1, on the reverse strand, counting down.
CAGTGAGCCATGTGTGAGTGCGTGTTGGGGTGTGTGTGTGTTCTGGTATAGGCTGTGCATTGAGTCACAGTGAGGCCTGCATCTGTGCATGTGTGTGTGCGTGTGCGTGTGTGCTGGTATAGGCTGAGCTTTGAGTCACTCTGAGGTGTGTGTGCATGTGCTTGTAACATTGTGCCTTGATTCACTGTGCCATGTGAGTGTGTGTGCATGCTGGTATAGGTTGTGCATTGAGTCAGAGTGAGAGGTGTTTGTGTCTGTGTGTTCTGGTATAGGCTGACAATTGAGGCACACTGAGGTGTGTGTGCACATGTGTGTGTGTGTGCTGGTACAGCCTGCACATTGAGTCATATTGAGTTGTTTGTGGGTGTATGTGCAGGTAGAGGCAGCACATTGAGTCACAGTGAGGTGTATGTGTGTGATGTTATACGCTATGCACTGATTCATAGGGAGGTTTGTGTGTGTGTGTGTGCACTTTCTGGTATAGGATTTGCATTGAATCACACTGAGCTGTGTTTTTGAGTGTCAGTATGTGTGCATGTGTCGAGGTATGGGCTGTGGATTGACTCACAGTTTGCTGTATGTGCTTCTCTGTGTGTGTATGTCTGCTAGCATACCCTGTGCACTGAGTCACAGGGAGCCGTCTGTGTGTGTGTGTGTTTGTGTGTTTCCAGGTATAGAATGTGCATTCATTCACAGTCAGCCATGTGTGTGTGTGTGAGAGTGCACTGGTATAGGATATGCAGTGAGTCACAGTGAAGGGTGTTTGTTTCATTGTGTGTGTGCTTTCACAGGCTTACCGGCACAGTGAGATGTGGGTAGGAGTGTGCCTGTGTGTGTGTGCTGCCATACACTGTGCCTTGAGTCACAGTGAGCTGTGTTGTGTGTTTGGTGCTGGTATGGAGTGGGCACTGACTCCCAGTGAGCCATGTGTGTGTGCTTGTACAGGCGATTGAGTCATCGTGAGACATGTGTGAGTGCATGTTAGTATGTGTGTGTGTTCACATATAGGCTGTGCATTGAATCACAATAAGGTGTGTACGTGTTCGTGTGTGGGTTATTACAGATTGTGAATTGAGTCACAGTGTCATGTGAGTGTGTGCAGGCTGGTATAGACTGTGCATTGTGTCACAGTGAGGGATGTGTGTGTCTGTGTGTTCTCATGTAGGATGATCATCGAGTCATACTTTGGTGTGTGTGTGTGTGTGTGTGCTGGTATAGGTTGCATATCGCATCACAGTGATGTGTGTGTTTGTTTCTGTGCAGGTACAGGCTGCACATTGAGTCACAGTGAGGTGTATGTGTGTGTGTGTGTGTGATGTCATACGCTGTGCACTGAGTCACAGTGAGCCGTGTGGTTGTGCTGGTATAAACTGAGCATTGGATCACACTGAGGTGTCATGTGTGTGTATGTGCTGGTGTGGATTGTACATTGAGTCACAACCATGTGTGAGTTTTTGTATGTGTGTGTGCTGGTACAGGCTGTGCACTCAGTCACAGGGAGGTGAGTGTGTGTGTGCGTGCACGTGCTGGTATATGCTTTGCATTGAGTCACACTAAGCTGTGTGTGAGTGTTTGTATGTGTGTGTGTGTGGAGGTACAGGCTGTGTATTGATTCACAGTGAGCCATGTGTGTTTCTTTGTGTGTGTAACTCTGCTAGCATACACTGTGCACTAAGTAACAGGGAGCCATGTGTGTGTGTCTATGTATGTTTTGGCATACTGTGAGCATTGAGTCAAACTGAGGTGTGTTCTGTGTGACTGTATGCACTGGCATGGAATGTGCATGGAATCACATAGAGCTGTGCATGTGTGTGTGTGTGTATTTGGTGGTGTAGAGACTGTATTGTGTCGCAGTAAGCTGTGTGTGTATATGTGTGTGTGCTGGTATAGCCTGTGCATTGAGTCACAGTGAACTGTGTGTGTGTGTTTGCTGGGGTAGGCTGTGCTTTGATTCAAGGTGAGCTGTGAGTGTGTGTGCGGTGCTGGTATGGACTGTGCACTGAGTCACAGAGAACCGTGTGTGTGTCTATGTGTGTTTTGGTATAAAGTGAGCATTGAATCACACTGAGTTGTGTGCTGTGTGTTTTTGTGCACTGGTATAGAGTCTGCATGGAATCACAGTGAGCTGTGCGTGTGTGTGTGTGTATTTGGTTGTGTAGAGTCTCTATTGCATCACAATAAGCTGTGTGTGTGTGTGATGGTACAGGATGTGCACTGTGTCATAGAGAGCAGTGTGTGTGTGTCTCTGCTGGTATAGGCTGTGCATTGACTCACAGTGAGCCTTGTGTGTGTGCAAGTACAGTCTGAGCATTGAGTTACAGTGAGATGTGTTGCATGTGTTTGTGCTGGTAAGAACTGTACATTATGTCAGAATGAGCCGTGCATGTGTGTGTGTGTCTGTGTGTGCGTCTGTGTGCTGGTAGAGGTTGAGCACTGAATCACAGTTAGGTGTGTGTCTGTGAGTGTTTGTATGGGCTTTGCATTGAGTCACTGAGGTGTATGTGTGTGTTTGTGTGTGTGTGTTTGTGGTGCTACAGATTTCATTGAATCACAGTGAGCCTTGTGTGTGTCTGTGTGCTGATATAGGCTGTGGATTGAGTCACAGTGAGTTATGTGTGTGTGTGTGCTGCTGTAGACTGCGCATTGAGTCAAAATGAGTTGTTTGTGTGTTACTGTGCTCGTGTAGACTGTGCTTTGAATCACAGTGAGCATGTCTGTGTGTGTGTGCACTAGTATGTGTGGAGCATTTAATCAGTTATTTGTGTTTGTGTGTTTGTGTGCTCGTATGGTCTTTGCATTGAGTAACTGAGGTGTATGTGTGTGTGTGTGTGGTGATACAGACTGTGCATTGAGTCACAGTGAGCCATGTGTGTGTGTGTATGAGAGTGTGTGTGTTGGTGGGCTTTCATTGATTCCATGGGGTGTGTGTGTCTGTGTTTGTTGTGCTAAAGACTGCATTGAGTCACAGTGAGTCGTGTGTGTGTGTGCTGGTATACGCGATTGATTGAGTCACGGTCAGCCATGTGTGTGTGCATGATGGTATGTGTGTGTGTTCTTCTATAGGCTGTGCATTGAGTCACAGTGAACCCTGTATCTGTGCAGGTGTGTATGTGTGTGTGCTGGTATAGGCTGTGCATTGAGTCCCACTGAGGTGTGTGTGTATGCTTGTGTGTTTTGGTATACATTGTACATTGAGTCAGAGTGCTGTGTGTTTGTGTGCACGCTGGTATAGTCTGTGCATTGAGTCACAGTTATGTGTGTGTGTGTCTGCGTGTTCTGGTATAGGCTGACCTTTGTGTCACACAGGGGTGTGTGTGTGCTGGTATAGGCTCCACTTTTTGTCACAGTGAGGTGTGTGTGTGTGTATGTGCAGGTACAGGCTGCACATTGAGTCACAGTGTGGGGGGTGTGTGTGTGTGATGTTATATGCTGTGCACTAGGACACAGTGAGCCGTGTGTGTGTGCTGGTATAATCTGAGCATTGAGTCACAGTGTGGTGTGGTGTGTGTGCCTTTGCTGGTATGGACTGTGCATTGAATCCCAGCCCTGTGTTAGTGTTTGTGTATTTGGTGCTGTAGAGTCTGCATGAGTCACAGTAAGGTGTGTGTGTGTGCTGCTATAGGCCTAGAATTGAGTCACACCTAGGTGAGTGTATGTGTATGTGTATGCTGATATGGGATTTGCATTGAATCACTGAGCGGTGTGTGTGTATGTGTGTACAGTTATTGGCTGTGCATTGAGTCACAGTGAACCATGTGTGTGTGGTGAGCTGCTATAGTCACAGCACTGAGTCACAGTTAAATGTGTGGGAGTTGTGTGTGTATGTGTGTGTGTGTATTTGCTGGTGTAGACTGTGCATTGAGTCACAGTGAGTAGTGTGGTGTGTTTGTGTCTGTGATGGTATGGACTGTGGTTTAATCCACTTTGACATGAACTAGTGTGTGTGTTTGCGTGTGTGTGTGTGTGTGTGTGTGCTGGCACTGGATGACCATTGAGACACAGTGGGCTGTGTGTGTCTGTGTGTCTGTGTGTGCGCTGATATAGACTCTGTATTCAGTCACTGTGAGCTGTGTGTGTGTGTGTATGTGTGCTCGTATAGGCTGTGCATTGAGTCACAGTGTAGTGTTTGTGTGTGTGTGTGCTGGTACAGGAAGCGTTTTCAGTCACAGTCTCGTGTGTGTGTGTGTGCATGTGAGTTTGTGTGCTGGTATGGGCTTTATTGTGCTGGTATGGGCATTATTGACTCATGCGTGTGTGTGTGAGTGTGTGGTGATACAGACTGCATTGAGTCACAGTGAGCTGTGTGCGTGTGTGCTGGTATAGGCGATTGATTGAGTACCAGTGAGCCATGTGTGAGTGCGTGTTGGGGTGTGTGTGTGTTCTGGTATAGGCTGTGCATTGAGTCACAGTGAGGCCTGCATCTGTGCATGTGTGTGTGCGTGTGCGTGTGTGTTGGTATAGGCTGAGCTTTGAGTCACTCTGAGGTGTGTGTGCATGTGCTTGTAACATTGTGCCTTGATTCACTGTGCCATGTGAGTGTGTGTGCATGCTGGTATAGGTTGTGCATTGAGTCAGAGTGAGAGGTGTTTGTGTCTGTGTGTTCTGGTATAGGCTGACAATTGAGGCACACTGAGGTGTGTGTGCACATGTGTGTGTGTGTGCTGGTACAGCCTGCACATTGAGTCATATTGAGTTGTTTGTGGGTGTATGTGCAGGTAGAGACAGCACATTGAGTCACAGTGAGGTGTATGTGTGTGATGTTATACGCTATGCACTGATTCATAGGGAGGTTTGTGTGTGTGTGTGTGCACTTTCTGGTATAGGATTTGCATTGAATCACACTGAGCTGTGTTTTTGAGTGTCAGTATGTGTGCATGTGTCGAGGTATGGGCTGTGGATTGACTCACAGTTTGCTGTATGTGCTTCTCTGTGTGTGTATGTCTGCTAGCATACCCTGTGCACTGAGTCACAGGGAGCCGTGTGTGTGTGTGTGTGTTTGTGTGTTTCCAGGTATAGAGTGTGCATTCATTCACAGTCAGCCATGTGTGTGTGTGTGAGAGTGCACTGGTATAGGATATGCAGTGAGTCACAGTGAAGGGTGTTTGTTTCATTGTGCGTGTGCTTTCAAAGGCTTACCGGCACAGTGAGATGTGGGTATGAGTGTGCCTGTGTGTGTGTGCTGCCATACACTGTGCCTTGAGTCACAGTGAGCTGTGTTGTGTGTTTGGTGCTGGTATGGAGTGGGCACTGACTCCCAGTGAGCCATGTGTGTGTGTTTGTACAGGCGATTGAGTCATCGTGAGACATGTGTGAGTGCATGTTAGTATGTGTGTGTGTTCACATATAGGCTGTGCATTGAATCACAATAAGGTGTGTACGTGTTCGTGTGTGGGCTATTACAGATTGTGAATTGAGTCACAGTGTCATGTGAGTGTGTGCAGGCTGGTATAGACTGTGCATTGTGTCACAGTGAGGGATGTGTGTGTCTGTGTGTTCTCATGTAGGATGATCATCGAGTCATACTTTGGTGTGTGTGTGTGTGTGTGTGCTGGTATAGGTTGCATATCGCATCACAGTGATGTGTGTGTTTGTTTCTGTGCAGGTACAGGCTGCACATTGAGTCACAGTGAGGTGTATGTGTGTGTGTGTGTGTGATGTCATACGCTGTGCACTGAGTCACAGTGAGCCGTGTGGTTGTGCTGGTATAAACTGAGCATTGGATCACACTGAGGTGTCATGTGTGTGTATGTGCTGGTGTGGATTGTACATTGAGTCACAACCATGTGTGAGTTTTTGTATGTGTGTGTGCTGGTACAGGCTGTGCACTCAGTCACAGGGAGGTGAGTGTGTGTGTGGGTGCACGTGCTGGTATATGCTTTGCATTGAGTCACACTAAGCTGTGTGTGAGTGTTTGTATGTGTGTGTGTGTGGAGGTACAGGCTGTGTATTGATTCACAGTGAGCCATGTGTGTTTCTTTGTGTGTGTAACTCTGCTAGCATACACTGTGCACTAAGTAACAGGGAGCCATGTGTGTGTGTCTATGTATGTTTTGGCATACTGTGAGCATTGAGTCAAACTGAGGTGTGTTCTGTGTGACTGTATGCACTGGCATGGAATGTGCATGGAATCACATAGAGCTGTACATGTGTGTGTGTGTGTATTTGGCGGTGTAGAGACTGTATTGTGTCGCAGTAAGCTGTGTGTGTATATGTGTGTGTGCTGGTATAGCCTGTGCATTGAGTCACAGTGAACTTTGTGTGTGTGTTTGCTGGGGTAGGCTGTGCTTTGATTCAAGGTGAGCTGTGAGTGTGTGTGCGGTGCTGGTATGGACTGTGCACTGAGTCACAGAGAACCGTGTGTGTGTCTATGTGTGTTTTGGTATAAAGTGAGCATTGAATCACACTGAGTTGTGTGCTGTGTGTTTTTGTGCACTGGTATAGTGTCTGCATGGAATCACAGTGAGCTGTGCGTGTGTGTGTGTGTATTTGGTTGTGTAGAGTCTCTATTGCATCACAATAAGCTGTGTGTGTGTGTGATGGTACAGGATGTGCACTGTGTCATAGAGAGCAGTGTGTGTGTGTCTCTGCTGGTATAGGCTGTGCATTGACTCACAGTGAGCCTTGTGTGTGTGCAAGTACAGTCTGAGCATTGAGTTACAGTGAGATGTGTTGCATGTGTTTGTGCTGGTAAGAACTGTACATTATGTCAGAATGAGCCGTGCATGTGTGTGTGTGTCTGTGTGTGCGTCTGTGTGCTGGTAGAGGTTGAGCACTGAATCACAGTTAGGTGTGTGTCTGTGAGTGTTTGTATGGGCTTTGCATTGAGTCACTGAGGTGTATGTGTGTGTTTGTGTGTGTGTGTTTGTGGTGCTACAGATTTCATTGAATCACAGTGAGCCTTGTGTGTGTCTGTGTGCTGATATAGGCTGTGGATTGAGTCACAGTGAGTTATGTGTGTGTGTGTGCTGCTGTAGACTGCGCATTGAGTCAAAATGAGTTGTTTGTGTGTTACTGTGCTCGTGTAGACTGTGCTTTGAATCACAGTGAGCATGTCTGTGTGTGTGTGCACTAGTATGTGTGGAGCATTTAATCAGTTATTTGTGTTTGTGTGTTTGTGTGCTCGTATGGTCTTTGCATTGAGTAACTGAGGTGTATGTGTGTGTGTGTGTGGTGATACAGACTGTGCATTGAGTCACAGTGAGCCATGTGTGTGTGTGTATGAGAGTGTGTGTGTTGGTGGGCTTTCATTGATTCCATGGGGTGTGTGTGTCTGTGTTTGTTGTGCTAAAGACTGCATTGAGTCACAGTGAGTCGTGTGTGTGTGTGCTGGTATACGCGATTGATTGAGTCACGGTCAGCCATGTGTGTGTGCATGATGGTATGTGTGTGTGTTCTTCTATAGGCTGTGCATTGAGTCACAGTGAACCCTGTATCTGTGCAGGTGTGTATGTGTGTGTGCTGGTATAGGCTGTGCATTGAGTCCCACTGAGGTGTGTGTGTATGCTTGTGTGTTTTGGTATACATTGTACATTGAGTCAGAGTGCTGTGTGTTTGTGTGCACGCTGGTATAGTCTGTGCATTGAGTCACAGTTATGTGTGTGTGTGTCTGCGTGTTCTGGTATAGGCTGACCTTTGTGTCACACAGGGGTGTGTGTGTGCTGGTATAGGCTCCACTTTTTGTCACAGTGAGGTGTGTGTGTGTGTATGTGCAGGTACAGGCTGCACATTGAGTCACAGTGTGGGGGGTGTGTGTGTGTGATGTTATATGCTGTGTACTAGGACACAGTGAGCCGTGTGTGTGTGCTGGTATAATCTGAGCATTGAGTCACAGTGTGGTGTGGTGTGTGTGCCTTTGCTGGTATGGACTGTGCATTGAATCCCAGCCCTGTGTTAGTGTTTGTGTATTTGGTGCTGTAGAGTCTGCATGAGTCACAGTAAGGTGTGTGTGTGTGCTGCTATAGGCCTAGAATTGAGTCACACCTAGGTGAGTGTATGTGTATGTGTATGCTGATATGGGATTTGCATTGAATCACTGAGCGGTGTGTGTGTATGTGTGTACAGTTATTGGCTGTGCATTGAGTCACAGTGAACCATGTGTGTGTGGTGAGCTGCTATAGTCACAGCACTGAGTCACAGTTAAATGTGTGGGAGTTGTGTGTGTATGTGTGTGTGTGTATTTGCTGGTGTAGACTGTGCATTGAGTCACAGTGAGTAGTGTGGTGTGTTTGTGTCTGTGATGGTATGGACTGTGGTTTAATCCACTTTGACATGAACTAGTGTGTGTGTTTGCGTGTGTGTGTGTGTGTGTGTGTGCTGGCACTGGATGACCATTGAGACACAGTGGGCTGTGTGTGTCTGTGTGTCTGTGTGTGCGCTGATATAGACTCTGTATTCAGTCACTGTGAGCTGTGTGTGTGTGTGTGTATGTGTGCTCGTATAGGCTGTGCATTGAGTCACAGTGTAGTGTTTGTGTGTGTGTGTGCTGGTACAGGAAGCGTTTTCAGTCACAGTCTCGTGTGTGTGTGTGTGCATGTGAGTTTGTGTGCTGGTATGGGCTTTATTGTGCTGGTATGGGCATTATTGACTCATGCGTGTGTGTGTGAGTGTGTGGTGATACAGACTGCATTGAGTCACAGTGAGCTGTGTGCGTGTGTGCTGGTATAGGCGATTGATTGAGTACCAGTGAGCCATGTGTGAGTGCGTGTTGGGGTGTGTGTGTGTTCTGGTATAGGCTGTGCATTGAGTCACAGTGAGGCCTGCATCTGTGCATGTGTGTGTGCGTGTGCGTGTGTGCTGGTATAGGCTGAGCTTTGAGTCACTCTGAGGTGTGTGTGCATGTGCTTGTAACATTGTGCCTTGATTCACTGTGCCATGTGAGTATGTGTGCATGCTGGTATAGGTTGTGCATTGAGTCAGAGTGAGAGGTGTTTGTGTCTGTGTGTTCTGGTATAGGCTGACAATTGAGGCACACTGAGGTGTGTGTGCACATGTGTGTGTGTGTGCTGGTACAGCCTGCACATTGAGTCATATTGAGTTGTTTGTGGGTGTATGTGCAGGTAGAGACAGCACATTGAGTCACAGTGAGGTGTATGTGTGTGATGTTATACGCTATGCACTGATTCATAGGGAGGTTTGTGTGTGTGTGTGTGCACTTTCTGGTATAGGATTTGCATTGAATCACACTGAGCTGTGTTTTTGAGTGTCAGTATGTGCGCATGTGTCGAGGTATGGGCTGTGGATTGACTCACAGTTTGCTGTATGTGCTTCTCTGTGTGTGTATGTCTGCTAGCATACCCTGTGCACTGAGTCACAGGGAGCCGTGTGTGTGTGTGTGTGTTTGTGTGTTTCCAGGTATAGAGTGTGCATTCATTCACAGTCAGCCATGTGTGTGTGTGTGAGAGTGCACTGGTATAGGATATGCAGTGAGTCACAGTGAAGGGTGTTTGTTTCATTGTGCGTGTGCTTTCAAAGGCTTACCGGCACAGTGAGATGTGGGTATGAGTGTGCCTGTGTGTGTGTGCTGCCATACACTGTGCCTTGAGTCACAGTGAGCTGTGTTGTGTGTTTGGTGCTGGTATGGAGTGGGCACTGACTCCCAGTGAGCCATGTGTGTGTGTTTGTACAGGCGATTGAGTCATCGTGAGACATGTGTGAGTGCATGTTAGTATGTGTGTGTGTTCACATATAGGCTGTGCATTGAATCACAATAAGGTGTGTACGTGTTCGTGTGTGGGCTATTACAGATTGTGAATTGAGTCACAGTGTCATGTGAGTGTGTGCAGGCTGGTATAGACTGTGCATTGTGTCACAGTGAGGGATGTGTGTGTCTGTGTGTTCTCATGTAGGATGATCATCGAGTCATACTTTGGTGTGTGTGTGTGTGTGTGTGCTGGTATAGGTTGCATATCGCATCACAGTGATGTGTGTGTTTGTTTCTGTGCAGGTACAGGCTGCACATTGAGTCACAGTGAGGTGTATGTGTGTGTGTGTGTGTGATGTCATACGCTGTGCACTGAGTCACAGTGAGCCGTGTGGTTGTGCTGGTATAAACTGAGCATTGGATCACACTGAGGTGTCATGTGTGTGTATGTGCTGGTGTGGATTGTACATTGAGTCACAACCATGTGTGAGTTTTTGTATGTGTGTGTGCTGGTACAGGCTGTGCACTCAGTCACAGGGAGGTGAGTGTGTGTGTGGGTGCACGTGCTGGTATATGCTTTGCATTGAGTCACACTAAGCTGTGTGTGAGTGTTTGTATGTGTGTGTGTGTGGAGGTACAGGCTGTGTATTGATTCACAGTGAGCCATGTGTGTTTCTTTGTGTGTGTAACTCTGCTAGCATACACTGTGCACTAAGTAACAGGGAGCCATGTGTGTGTGTCTATGTATGTTTTGGCATACTGTGAGCATTGAGTCAAACTGAGGTGTGTTCTGTGTGACTGTATGCACTGGCATGGAATGTGCATGGAATCACATAGAGCTGTACATGTGTGTGTGTGTGTATTTGGCGGTGTAGAGACTGTATTGTGTCGCAGTAAGCTGTGTGTGTATATGTGTGTGTGCTGGTATAGCCTGTGCATTGAGTCACAGTGAACTGTGTGTGTGTGTTTGCTGGGGTAGGCTGTGCTTTGATTCAAGGTGAGCTGTGAGTGTGTGTGCGGTGCTGGTATGGACTGTGCACTGAGTCACAGAGAACCGTGTGTGTGTCTATGTGTGTTTTGGTATAAAGTGAGCATTGAATCACACTGAGTTGTGTGCTGTGTGTTTTTGTGCACTGGTATAGAGTCTGCATGGAATCACAGTGAGCTGTGCGTGTGTGTGTGTGTATTTGGTTGTGTAGAGTCTCTATTGCATCACAATAAGCTGTGTGTGTGTGTGATGGTACAGGATGTGCACTGTGTCATAGAGAGCAGTGTGTGTGTGTCTCTGCTGGTATAGGCTGTGCATTGACTCACAGTGAGCCTTGTGTGTGTGCAAGTACAGTCTGAGCATTGAGTTACAGTGAGATGTGTTGCATGTGTTTGTGCTGGTAAGAACTGTACATTATGTCAGAATGAGCCGTGCATGTGTGTGTGTGTCTGTGTGTGCGTCTGTGTGCTGGTAGAGGTTGAGCACTGAATCACAGTTAGGTGTGTGTCTGTGAGTGTTTGTATGGGCTTTGCATTGAGTCACTGAGGTGTATGTGTGTGTTTGTGTGTGTGTGTTTGTGGTGCTACAGATTTCATTGAATCACAGTGAGCCTTGTGTGTGTCTGTGTGCTGATATAGGCTGTGGATTGAGTCACAGTGAGTTATGTGTGTGTGTGTGCTGCTGTAGACTGCGCATTGAGTCAAAATGAGTTGTTTGTGTGTTACTGTGCTCGTGTAGACTGTGCTTTGAATCACAGTGAGCATGTCTGTGTGTGTGTGCACTAGTATGTGTGGAGCATTTAATCAGTTATTTGTGTTTGTGTGTTTGTGTGCTCGTATGGTCTTTGCATTGAGTAACTGAGGTGTATGTGTGTGTGTGTGTGGTGATACAGACTGTGCATTGAGTCACAGTGAGCCATGTGTGTGTGTGTATGAGAGTGTGTGTGTTGGTGGGCTTTCATTGATTCCATGGGGTGTGTGTGTCTGTGTTTGTTGTGCTAAAGACGGCATTGAGTCACAGTGAGTCGTGTGTGTGTGTGCTGGTATACGCGATTGATTGAGTCACGGTCAGCCATGTGTGTGTGCATGATGGTATGTGTGTGTGTTCTTCTATAGGCTGTGCATTGAGTCACAGTGAACCCTGTATCTGTGCAGGTGTGTATGTGTGTGTGCTGGTATAGGCTGTGCATTGAGTCCCACTGAGGTGTGTGTGTATGCTTGTGTGTTTTGGTATACATTGTACATTGAGTCAGAGTGCTGTGTGTTTGTGTGCACGCTGGTATAGTCTGTGCATTGAGTCACAGTTATGTGTGTGTGTGTCTGCGTGTTCTGGTATAGGCTGACCTTTGTGTCACACAGGGGTGTGTGTGTGCTGGTATAGGCTCCACTTTTTGTCACAGTGAGGTGTGTGTGTGTGTATGTGCAGGTACAGGCTGCACATTGAGTCACAGTGTGGGGGCTGTGTGTGTGTGATGTTATATGCTGTGCACTAGGACACAGTGAGCCGTGTGTGTGTGCTGGTATAATCTGAGCATTGAGTCACAGTGTGGTGTGGTGTGTGTGCCTTTGCTGGTATGGACTGTGCATTGAATCCCAGCCCTGTGTTAGTGTTTGTGTATTTGGTGCTGTAGAGTCTGCATGAGTCACAGTAAGGTGTGTGTGTGTGCTGCTATAGGCCTAGAATTGAGTCACACCTAGGTGAGTGTATGTGTATGTGTATGCTGATATGGGATTTGCATTGAATCACTGAGCGGTGTGTGTGTATGTGTGTACAGTTATTGGCTGTGCATTGAGTCACAGTGAACCATGTGTGTGTGGTGAGCTGCTATAGTCACAGCACTGAGTCACAGTTAAATGTGTGGGAGTTGTGTGTGTATGTGTGTGTGTGTATTTGCTGGTGTAGACTGTGCATTGAGTCACAGTGAGTAGTGTGGTGTGTTTGTGTCTGTGATGGTATGGACTGTGGTTTAATCCACTTTGACATGAACTAGTGTGTGTGTTTGCGTGTGTGTGTGTGTGTGTGTGTGCTGGCACTGGATGACCATTGAGACACAGTGGGCTGTGTGTGTCTGTGTGTCTGTGTGTGCGCTGATATAGACTCTGTATTCAGTCACTGTGAGCTGTGTGTGTGTGTGTGTATGTGTGCTCGTATAGGCTGTGCATTGAGTCACAGTGTAGTGTTTGTGTGTGTGTGTGCTGGTACAGGAAGCGTTTTCAGTCACAGTCTCGTGTGTGTGTGTGTGCATGTGAGTTTGTGTGCTGGTATGGGCTTTATTGTGCTGGTATGGGCATTATTGACTCATGCGTGTGTGTGTGAGTGTGTGGTGATACAGACTGCATTGAGTCACAGTGAGCTGTGTGCGTGTGTGCTGGTATAGGCGATTGATTGAGTACCAGTGAGCCATGTGTGAGTGCGTGTTGGGGTGTGTGTGTGTTCTGGTATAGGCTGTGCATTGAGTCACAGTGAGGCCTGCATCTGTGCATGTGTGTGTGCGTGTGCGTGTGTGCTGGTATAGGCTGAGCTTTGAGTCACTCTGAGGTGTGTGTGCATGTGCTTGTAACATTGTGCCTTGATTCACTGTGCCATGTGAGTGTGTGTGCATGCTGGTATAGGTTGTGCATTGAGTCAGAGTGAGAGGTGTTTGTGTCTGTGTGTTCTGGTATAGGCTGACAATTGAGGCACACTGAGGTGTGTGTGCACATGTGTGTGTGTGTGCTGGTACAGCCTGCACATTGAGTCATATTGAGTTGTTTGTGGGTGTATGTGCAGGTAGAGACAGCACATTGAGTCACAGTGAGGTGTATGTGTGTGATGTTATACGCTATGCACTGATTCATAGGGAGGTTTGTGTGTGTGTGTGTGCACTTTCTGGTATAGGATTTGCATTGAATCACACTGAGCTGTGTTTTTGAGTGTCAGTATGTGTGCATGTGTCGAGGTATGGGCTGTGGATTGACTCACAGTTTGCTGTATGTGCTTCTCTGTGTGTGTATGTCTGCTAGCATACCCTGTGCACTGAGTCACAGGGAGCCGTGTGTGTGTGTGTGTGTTTGTGTGTTTCCAGGTATAGAATGTGCATTCATTCACAGTCAGCCATGTGTGTGTGTGTGAGAGTGCACTGGTATAGGATATGCAGTGAGTCACAGTGAAGGGTGTTTGTTTCATTGTGCGTGTGCTTTCAAAGGCTTACCGGCACAGTGAGATGTGGGTATGAGTGTGCCTGTGTGTGTGTGCTGCCATACACTGTGCCTTGAGTCACAGTGAGCTGTGTTGTGTGTTTGGTGCTGGTATGGAGTGGGCACTGACTCCCAGTGAGCCATGTGTGTGTGTTTGTACAGGCGATTGAGTCATCGTGAGACATGTGTGAGTGCATGTTAGTATGTGTGTGTGTTCACATATAGGCTGTGCATTGAATCATAATAAGGTGTGTACGTGTTCGTGTGTGGGCTATTACAGATTGTGAATTGAGTCACAGTGTCATGTGAGTGTGTGCAGGCTGGTATAGACTGTGCATTGTGTCACAGTGAGGGATGTGTGTGTCTGTGTGTTCTCATGTAGGATGATCATCGAGTCATACTTTGGTGTGTGTGTGTGTGTGTGTGTGCTGGTATAGGTTGCATATCGCATCACAGTGATGTGTGTGTTTGTTTCTGTGCAGGTACAGGCTGCACATTGAGTCACAGTGAGGTGTATGTGTGTGTGTGTGTGTGATGTCATACGCTGTGCACTGAGTCACAGTGAGCCGTGTGGTTGTGCTGGTATAAACTGAGCATTGGATCACACTGAGGTGTCATGTGTGTGTATGTGCTGGTGTGGATTGTACATTGAGTCACAACCATGTGTGAGTTTTTGTATGTGTGTGTGCTGGTACAGGCTGTGCACTCAGTCACAGGGAGGTGAGTGTGTGTGTGCGTGCACGTGCTGGTATATGCTTTGCATTGAGTCACACTAAGCTGTGTGTGAGTGTTTGTATGTGTGTGTGTGTGGAGGTACAGGCTGTGTATTGATTCACAGTGAGCCATGTGTGTTTCTTTGTGTGTGTAACTCTGCTAGCATACACTGTGCACTAAGTAACAGGGAGCCATGTGTGTGTGTCTATGTATGTTTTGGCATACTGTGAGCATTGAGTCAAACTGAGGTGTGTTCTGTGTGACTGTATGCACTGGCATGGAATGTGCATGGAATCACATAGAGCTGTGCATGTGTGTGTGTGTGTATTTGGTGGTGTAGAGACTGTATTGTGTCGCAGTAAGCTGTGTGTGTATATGTGTGTGTGCTGGTATAGCCTGTGCATTGAGTCACAGTGAACTGTGTGTGTGTGTTTGCTGGGGTAGGCTGTGCTTTGATTCAAGGTGAGCTGTGAGTGTGTGTGCGGTGCTGGTATGGACTGTGCACTGAGTCACAGAGAACCGTGTGTGTGTCTATGTGTGTTTTGGTATAAAGTGAGCATTGAATCACACTGAGTTGTGTGCTGTGTGTTTTTGTGCACTGGTATAGAGTCTGCATGGAATCACAGTGAGCTGTGCGTGTGTGTGTGTGTATTTGGTTGTGTAGAGTCTCTATTGCATCACAATAAGCTGTGTGTGTGTGTGATGGTACAGGATGTGCACTGTGTCATAGAGAGCAGTGTGTGTGTGTCTCTGCTGGTATAGGCTGTGCATTGACTCACAGTGAGCCTTGTGTGTGTGCAAGTACAGTCTGAGCATTGAGTTACAGTGAGATGTGTTGCATGTGTTTGTGCTGGTAAGAACTGTACATTATGTCAGAATGAGCCGTGCATGTGTGTGTGTGTCTGTGTGTGCGTCTGTGTGCTGGTAGAGGTTGAGCACTGAATCACAGTTAGGTGTGTGTCTGTGAGTGTTTGTATGGGCTTTGCATTGAGTCACTGAGGTGTATGTGTGTGTTTGTGTGTGTGTGTTTGTGGTGCTACAGATTTCATTGAATCACAGTGAGCCTTGTGTGTGTCTGTGTGCTGATATAGGCTGTGGATTGAGTCACAGTGAGTTATGTGTGTGTGTGTGCTGCTGTAGACTGCGCATTGAGTCAAAATGAGTTGTTTGTGTGTTACTGTGCTCGTGTAGACTGTGCTTTGAATCACAGTGAGCATGTCTGTGTGTGTGTGCACTAGTATGTGTGGAGCATTTAATCAGTTATTTGTGTTTGTGTGTTTGTGTGCTCGTATGGTCTTTGCATTGAGTAACTGAGGTGTATGTGTGTGTGTGTGTGGTGATACAGACTGTGCATTGAGTCACAGTGAGCCATGTGTGTGTGTGTATGAGAGTGGGTGTGTTGGTGGGCTTTCATTGATTCCATGGGGTGTGTGTGTCTGTGTTTGTTGTGCTAAAGACGGCATTGAGTCACAGTGAGTCGTGTGTGTGTGTGCTGGTATACGCGATTGATTGAGTCACGGTCAGCCATGTGTGTGTGCATGATGGTATGTGTGTGTGTTCTTCTATAGGCTGTGCATTGAGTCACAGTGAACCCTGTATCTGTGCAGGTGTGTATGTGTGTGTGCTGGTATAGGCTGTGCATTGAGTCCCACTGAGGTGTGTGTGTATGCTTGTGTGTTTTGGTATACATTGTACATTGAGTCAGAGTGCTGTGTGTTTGTGTGCACGCTGGTATAGTCTGTGCATTGAGTCACAGTTATGTGTGTGTGTGTCTGCGTGTTCTGGTATAGGCTGACCTTTGTGTCACACAGGGGTGTGTGTGTGCTGGTATAGGCTCCACTTTTTGTCACAGTGAGGTGTGTGTGTGTGTATGTGCAGGTACAGGCTGCACATTGAGTCACAGTGTGGGGGGTGTGTGTGTGTGATGTTATATGCTGTGCACTAGGACACAGTGAGCCGTGTGTGTGTGCTGGTATAATCTGAGCATTGAGTCACAGTGTGGTGTGGTGTGTGTGCCTTTGCTGGTATGGACTGTGCATTGAATCCCAGCCCTGTGTTAGTGTTTGTGTATTTGGTGCTGTAGAGTCTGCATGAGTCACAGTAAGGTGTGTGTGTGTGCTGCTATAGGCCTAGAATTGAGTCACACCTAGGTGAGTGTATGTGTATGTGTATGCTGATATGGGATTTGCATTGAATCACTGAGCGGTGTGTGTGTATGTGTGTACAGTTATTGGCTGTGCATTGAGTCACAGTGAACCATGTGTGTGTGGTGAGCTGCTATAGTCACAGCACTGAGTCACAGTTAAATGTGTGGGAGTTGTGTGTGTATGTGTGTGTGTGTATTTGCTGGTGTAGACTGTGCATTGAGTCACAGTGAGTAGTGTGGTGTGTTTGTGTCTGTGATGGTATGGACTGTGGTTTAATCCACTTTGACATGAACTAGTGTGTGTGTTTGCGTGTGTGTGTGTGTGTGTGTGTGCTGGCACTGGATGACCATTGAGACACAGTGGGCTGTGTGTGTCTGTGTGTCTGTGTGTGCGCTGATATAGACTCTGTATTCAGTCACTGTGAGCTGTGTGTGTGTGTGTGTATGTGTGCTCGTATAGGCTGTGCATTGAGTCACAGTGTAGTGTTTGTGTGTGTGTGTGCTGGTACAGGAAGCGTTTTCAGTCACAGTCTCGTGTGTGTGTGTGTGCATGTGAGTTTGTGTGCTGGTATGGGCTTTATTGTGCTGGTATGGGCATTATTGACTCATGCGTGTGTGTGTGAGTGTGTGGTGATACAGACTGCATTGAGTCACAGTGAGCTGTGTGCGTGTGTGCTGGTATAGGCGATTGATTGAGTACCAGTGAGCCATGTGTGAGTGCGTGTTGGGGTGTGTGTGTGTTCTGGTATAGGCTGTGCATTGAGTCACAGTGAGGCCTGCATCTGTGCATGTGTGTGTGCGTGTGCGTGTGTGCTGGTATAGGCTGAGCTTTGAGTCACTCTGAGGTGTGTGTGCATGTGCTTGTAACATTGTGCCTTGATTCACTGTGCCATGTGAGTGTGTGTGCATGCTGGTATAGGTTGTGCATTGAGTCAGAGTGAGAGGTGTTTGTGTCTGTGTGTTCTGGTATAGGCTGACAATTGAGGCACACTGAGGTGTGTGTGCACATGTGTGTGTGTGTGCTGGTACAGCCTGCACATTGAGTCATATTGAGTTGTTTGTGGGTGTATGTGCAGGTAGAGACAGCACATTGAGTCACAGTGAGGTGTATGTGTGTGATGTTATACGTTATGCACTGATTCATAGGGAGGTTTGTGTGTGTGTGTGTGCACTTTCTGGTATAGGATTTGCATTGAATCACACTGAGCTGTGTTTTTGAGTGTCAGTATGTGTGCATGTGTCGAGGTATGGGCTGTGGATTGACTCACAGTTTGCTGTATGTGCTTCTCTGTGTGTGTATGTCTGCTAGCATACCCTGTGCACTGAGTCACAGGGAGCCGTGTGTGTGTGTGTGTGTTTGTGTGTTTCCAGGTATAGAGTGTGCATTCATTCACAGTCAGCCATGTGTGTGTGTGTGAGAGTGCACTGGTATAGGATATGCAGTGAGTCACAGTGAAGGGTGTTTGTTTCATTGTGCGTGTGCTTTCAAAGGCTTACCGGCACAGTGAGATGTGGGTATGAGTGTGCCTGTGTGTGTGTGCTGCCATACACTGTGCCTTGAGTCACAGTGAGCTGTGTTGTGTGTTTGGTGCTGGTATGGAGTGGGCACTGACTCCCAGTGAGCCATGTGTGTGTGTTTGTACAGGCGATTGAGTCATCGTGAGACATGTGTGAGTGCATGTTAGTATGTGTGTGTGTTCACATATAGGCTGTGCATTGAATCACAATAAGGTGTGTACGTGTTCGTGTGTGGGCTATTACAGATTGTGAATTGAGTCACAGTGTCATGTGAGTGTGTGCAGGCTGGTATAGACTGTGCATTGTGTCACAGTGAGGGATGTGTGTGTCTGTGTGTTCTCATGTAGGATGATCATCGAGTCATACTTTGGTGTGTGTGTGTGTGTGTGTGCTGGTATAGGTTGCATATCGCATCACAGTGATGTGTGTGTTTGTTTCTGTGCAGGTACAGGCTGCACATTGAGTCACAGTGAGGTGTATGTGTGTGTGTGTGTGTGATGTCATACGCTGTGCACTGAGTCACAGTGAGCCGTGTGGTTGTGCTGGTATAAACTGAGCATTGGATCACACTGAGGTGTCATGTGTGTGTATGTGCTGGTGTGGATTGTACATTGAGTCACAACCATGTGTGAGTTTTTGTATGTGTGTGTGCTGGTACAGGCTGTGCACTCAGTCACAGGGAGGTGAGTGTGTGTGTGGGTGCACGTGCTGGTATATGCTTTGCATTGAGTCACACTAAGCTGTGTGTGAGTGTTTGTATGTGTGTGTGTGTGGAGGTACAGGCTGTGTATTGATTCACAGTGAGCCATGTGTGTTTCTTTGTGTGTGTAACTCTGCTAGCATACACTGTGCACTAAGTAACAGGGAGCCATGTGTGTGTGTCTATGTATGTTTTGGCATACTGTGAGCATTGAGTCAAACTGAGGTGTGTTCTGTGTGACTGTATGCACTGGCATGGAATGTGCATGGAATCACATAGAGCTGTGCATGTGTGTGTGTGTGTATTTGGCGGTGTAGAGACTGTATTGTGTCGCAGTAAGCTGTGTGTGTATATGTGTGTGTGCTGGTATAGCCTGTGCATTGAGTCACAGTGAACTGTGTGTGTGTGTTTGCTGGGGTAGGCTGTGCTTTGATTCAAGGTGAGCTGTGAGTGTGTGTGCGGTGCTGGTATGGACTGTGCACTGAGTCACAGAGAACCGTGTGTGTGTCTATGTGTGTTTTGGTATAAAGTGAGCATTGAATCACACTGAGTTGTGTGCTGTGTGTTTTTGTGCACTGGTATAGAGTCTGCATGGAATCACAGTGAGCTGTGCGTGTGTGTGTGTGTATTTGGTTGTGTAGAGTCTCTATTGCATCACAATAAGCTGTGTGTGTGTGTGATGGTACAGGATGTGCACTGTGTCATAGAGAGCAGTGTGTGTGTGTCTCTGCTGGTATAGGCTGTGCATTGACTCACAGTGAGCCTTGTGTGTGTGCAAGTACAGTCTGAGCATTGAGTTACAGTGAGATGTGTTGCATGTGTTTGTGCTGGTAAGAACTGTACATTATGTCAGAATGAGCCGTGCATGTGTGTGTGTGTCTGTGTGTGCGTCTGTGTGCTGGTAGAGGTTGAGCACTGAATCACAGTTAGGTGTGTGTCTGTGAGTGTTTGTATGGGCTTTGCATTGAGTCACTGAGGTGTATGTGTGTGTTTGTGTGTGTGTGTTTGTGGTGCTACAGATTTCATTGAATCACAGTGAGCCTTGTGTGTGTCTGTGTGCTGATATAGGCTGTGGATTGAGTCACAGTGAGTTATGTGTGTGTGTGTGCTGCTGTAGACTGCGCATTGAGTCAAAATGAGTTGTTTGTGTGTTACTGTGCTCGTGTAGACTGTGCTTTGAATCACAGTGAGCATGTCTGTGTGTGTGTGCACTAGTATGTGTGGAGCATTTAATCAGTTATTTGTGTTTGTGTGTTTGTGTGCTCGTATGGTCTTTGCATTGAGTAACTGAGGTGTATGTGTGTGTGTGTGTGGTGATACAGACTGTGCATTGAGTCACAGTGAGCCATGTGTGTGTGTGTATGAGAGTGTGTGTGTTGGTGGGCTTTCATTGATTCCATGGGGTGTGTGTGTCTGTGTTTGTTGTGCTAAAGACTGCATTGAGTCACAGTGAGTCGTGTGTGTGTGTGCTGGTATACGCGATTGATTGAGTCACGGTCAGCCATGTGTGTGTGCATGATGGTATGTGTGTGTGTTCTTCTATAGGCTGTGCATTGAGTCACAGTGAACCCTGTATCTGTGCAGGTGTGTATGTGTGTGTGCTGGTATAGGCTGTGCATTGAGTCCCACTGAGGTGTGTGTGTATGCTTGTGTGTTTTGGTATACATTGTACATTGAGTCAGAGTGCTGTGTGTTTGTGTGCACGCTGGTATAGTCTGTGCATTGAGTCACAGTTATGTGTGTGTGTGTCTGCGTGTTCTGGTATAGGCTGACCTTTGTGTCACACAGGGGTGTGTGTGTGCTGGTATAGGCTCCACTTTTTGTCACAGTGAGGTGTGTGTGTGTGTATGTGCAGGTACAGGCTGCACATTGAGTCACAGTGTGGGGGGTGTGTGTGTGTGATGTTATATGCTGTGCACTAGGACACAGTGAGCCGTGTGTGTGTGCTGGTATAATCTGAGCATTGAGTCACAGTGTGGTGTGGTGTGTGTGCCTTTGCTGGTATGGACTGTGCATTGAATCCCAGCCCTGTGTTAGTGTTTGTGTATTTGGTGCTGTAGAGTCTGCATGAGTCACAGTAAGGTGTGTGTGTGTGCTGCTATAGGCCTAGAATTGAGTCACACCTAGGTGAGTGTATGTGTATGTGTATGCTGATATGGGATTTGCATTGAATCACTGAGCGGTGTGTGTGTATGTGTGTACAGTTATTGGCTGTGCATTGAGTCACAGTGAACCATGTGTGTGTGGTGAGCTGCTATAGTCACAGCACTGAGTCACAGTTAAATGTGTGGGAGTTGTGTGTGTATGTGTGTGTGTGTATTTGCTGGTGTAGACTGTGCATTGAGTCACAGTGAGTAGTGTGGTGTGTTTGTGTCTGTGATGGTATGGACTGTGGTTTAATCCACTTTGACATGAACTAGTGTGTGTGTTTGCGTGTGTGTGTGTGTGTGTGTGTGCTGGCACTGGATGACCATTGAGACACAGTGGGCTGTGTGTGTCTGTGTGTCTGTGTGTGCGCTGATATAGACTCTGTATTCAGTCACTGTGAGCTGTGTGTGTGTGTGTGTATGTGTGCTCGTATAGGCTGTGCATTGAGTCACAGTGTAGTGTTTGTGTGTGTGTGTGCTGGTACAGGAAGCGTTTTCAGTCACAGTCTCGTGTGTGTGTGTGTGCATGTGAGTTTGTGTGCTGGTATGGGCTTTATTGTGCTGGTATGGGCATTATTGACTCATGCGTGTGTGTGTGAGTGTGTGGTGATACAGACTGCATTGAGTCACAGTGAGCTGTGTGCGTGTGTGCTGGTATAGGCGATTGATTGAGTACCAGTGAGCCATGTGTGAGTGCGTGTTGGGGTGTGTGTGTGTTCTGGTATAGGCTGTGCATTGAGTCACAGTGAGGCCTGCATCTGTGCATGTGTGTGTGCGTGTGCGTGTGTGCTGGTATAGGCTGAGCTTTGAGTCACTCTGAGGTGTGTGTGCATGTGCTTGTAACATTGTGCCTTGATTCACTGTGCCATGTGAGTGTGTGTGCATGCTGGTATAGGTTGTGCATTGAGTCAGAGTGAGAGGTGTTTGTGTCTGTGTGTTCTGGTATAGGCTGACAATTGAGGCACACTGAGGTGTGTGTGCACATGTGTGTGTGTGTGCTGGTACAGCCTGCACATTGAGTCATATTGAGTTGTTTGTGGGTGTATGTGCAGGTAGAGACAGCACATTGAGTCACAGTGAGGTGTATGTGTGTGATGTTATACGCTATGCACTGATTCATAGGGAGGTTTGTGTGTGTGTGTGTGCACTTTCTGGTATAGGATTTGCATTGAATCACACTGAGCTGTGTTTTTGAGTGTCAGTATGTGTGCATGTGTCGAGGTATGGGCTGTGGATTGACTCACAGTTTGCTGTATGTGCTTCTCTGTGTGTGTATGTCTGCTAGCATACCCTGTGCACTGAGTCACAGGGAGCCGTGTGTGTGTGTGTGTGTTTGTGTGTTTCCAGGTATAGAATGTGCATTCATTCACAGTCAGCCATGTGTGTGTGTGTGAGAGTGCACTGGTATAGGATATGCAGTGAGTCACAGTGAAGGGTGTTTGTTTCATTGTGCGTGTGCTTTCAAAGGCTTACCGGCACAGTGAGATGTGGGTATGAGTGTGCCTGTGTGTGTGTGCTGCCATACACTGTGCCTTGAGTCACAGTGAGCTGTGTTGTGTGTTTGGTGCTGGTATGGAGTGGGCACTGACTCCCAGTGAGCCATGTGTGTGTGCTTGTACAGGCGATTGAGTCATCGTGAGACATGTGTGAGTGCATGTTAGTATGTGTGTGTGTTCACATATAGGCTGTGCATTGAATCATAATAAGGTGTGTACGTGTTCGTGTGTGGGCTATTACAGATTGTGAATTGAGTCACAGTGTCATGTGAGTGTGTGCAGGCTGGTATAGACTGTGCATTGTGTCACAGTGAGGGATGTGTGTGTCTGTGTGTTCTCATGTAGGATGATCATCGAGTCATACTTTGGTGTGTGTGTGTGTGTGTGTGCTGGTATAGGTTGCATATCGCATCACAGTGATGTGTGTGTTTGTTTCTGTGCAGGTACAGGCTGCACATTGAGTCACAGTGAGGTGTATGTGTGTGTGTGTGTGTGATGTCATACGCTGTGCACTGAGTCACAGTGAGCCGTGTGGTTGTGCTGGTATAAACTGAGCATTGGATCACACTGAGGTGTCATGTGTGTGTATGTGCTGGTGTGGATTGTACATTGAGTCACAACCATGTGTGAGTTTTTGTATGTGTGTGTGCTGGTACAGGCTGTGCACTCAGTCACAGGGAGGTGAGTGTGTGTGTGGGTGCACGTGCTGGTATATGCTTTGCATTGAGTCACACTAAGCTGTGTGTGAGTGTTTGTATGTGTGTGTGTGTGGAGGTACAGGCTGTGTATTGATTCACAGTGAGCCATGTGTGTTTCTTTGTGTGTGTAACTCTGCTAGCATACACTGTGCACTAAGTAACAGGGAGCCATGTGTGTGTGTCTATGTATGTTTTGGCATACTGTGAGCATTGAGTCAAACTGAGGTGTGTTCTGTGTGACTGTATGCACTGGCATGGAATGTGCATGGAATCACATAGAGCTGTGCATGTGTGTGTGTGTGTATTTGGTGGTGTAGAGACTGTATTGTGTCGCAGTAAGCTGTGTGTGTATATGTGTGTGTGCTGGTATAGCCTGTGCATTGAGTCACAGTGAACTGTGTGTGTGTGTTTGCTGGGGTAGGCTGTGCTTTGATTCAAGGTGAGCTGTGAGTGTGTGTGCGGTGCTGGTATGGACTGTGCACTGAGTCACAGAGAACCGTGTGTGTGTCTATGTGTGTTTTGGTATAAAGTGAGCATTGAATCACACTGAGTTGTGTGCTGTGTGTTTTTGTGCACTGGTATAGAGTCTGCATGGAATCACAGTGAGCTGTGCGTGTGTGTGTGTGTATTTGGTTGTGTAGAGTCTCTATTGCATCACAATAAGCTGTGTGTGTGTGTGATGGTACAGGATGTGCACTGTGTCATAGAGAGCAGTGTGTGTGTGTCTCTGCTGGTATAGGCTGTGCATTGACTCACAGTGAGCCTTGTGTGTGTGCAAGTACAGTCTGAGCATTGAGTTACAGTGAGATGTGTTGCATGTGTTTGTGCTGGTAAGAACTGTACATTATGTCAGAATGAGCCGTGCATGTGTGTGTGTGTCTGTGTGTGCGTCTGTGTGCTGGTAGAGGTTGAGCACTGAATCACAGTTAGGTGTGTGTCTGTGAGTGTTTGTATGGGCTTTGCATTGAGTCACTGAGGTGTATGTGTGTGTTTGTGTGTGTGTGTTTGTGGTGCTACAGATTTCATTGAATCACAGTGAGCCTTGTGTGTGTCTGTGTGCTGATATAGGCTGTGGATTGAGTCACAGTGAGTTATGTGTGTGTGTGTGCTGCTGTAGACTGCGCATTGAGTCAAAATGAGTTGTTTGTGTGTTACTGTGCTCGTGTAGACTGTGCTTTGAATCACAGTGAGCATGTCTGTGTGTGTGTGCACTAGTATGTGTGGAGCATTTAATCAGTTATTTGTGTTTGTGTGTTTGTGTGCTCGTATGGTCTTTGCATTGAGTAACTGAGGTGTATGTGTGTGTGTGTGTGGTGATACAGACTGTGCATTGAGTCACAGTGAGCCATGTGTGTGTGTGTATGAGAGTGTGTGTGTTGGTGGGCTTTCATTGATTCCATGGGGTGTGTGTGTCTGTGTTTGTTGTGCTAAAGACTGCATTGAGTCACAGTGAGTCGTGTGTGTGTGTGCTGGTATACGCGATTGATTGAGTCACGGTCAGCCATGTGTGTGTGCATGATGGTATGTGTGTGTGTTCTTCTATAGGCTGTGCATTGAGTCACAGTGAACCCTGTATCTGTGCAGGTGTGTATGTGTGTGTGCTGGTATAGGCTGTGCATTGAGTCCCACTGAGGTGTGTGTGTATGCTTGTGTGTTTTGGTATACATTGTACATTGAGTCAGAGTGCTGTGTGTTTGTGTGCACGCTGGTATAGTCTGTGCATTGAGTCACAGTTATGTGTGTGTGTGTCTGCGTGTTCTGGTATAGGCTGACCTTTGTGTCACACAGGGGTGTGTGTGTGCTGGTATAGGCTCCACTTTTTGTCACAGTGAGGTGTGTGTGTGTGTATGTGCAGGTACAGGCTGCACATTGAGTCACAGTGTGGGGGGTGTGTGTGTGTGATGTTATATGCTGTGCACTAGGACACAGTGAGCCGTGTGTGTGTGCTGGTATAATCTGAGCATTGAGTCACAGTGTGGTGTGGTGTGTGTGCCTTTGCTGGTATGGACTGTGCATTGAATCCCAGCCCTGTGTTAGTGTTTGTGTATTTGGTGCTGTAGAGTCTGCATGAGTCACAGTAAGGTGTGTGTGTGTGCTGCTATAGGCCTAGAATTGAGTCACACCTAGGTGAGTGTATGTGTATGTGTATGCTGATATGGGATTTGCATTGAATCACTGAGCGGTGTGTGTGTATGTGTGTACAGTTATTGGCTGTGCATTGAGTCACAGTGAACCATGTGTGTGTGGTGAGCTGCTATAGTCACAGCACTGAGTCACAGTTAAATGTGTGGGAGTTGTGTGTGTATGTGTGTGTGTGTATTTGCTGGTGTAGACTGTGCATTGAGTCACAGTGAGTAGTGTGGTGTGTTTGTGTCTGTGATGGTATGGACTGTGGTTTAATCCACTTTGACATGAACTAGTGTGTGTGTTTGCGTGTGTGTGTGTGTGTGTGTGTGCTGGCACTGGATGACCATTGAGACACAGTGGGCTGTGTGTGTCTGTGTGTCTGTGTGTGCGCTGATATAGACTCTGTATTCAGTCACTGTGAGCTGTGTGTGTGTGTGTGTATGTGTGCTCGTATAGGCTGTGCATTGAGTCACAGTGTAGTGTTTGTGTGTGTGTGTGCTGGTACAGGAAGCGTTTTCAGTCACAGTCTCGTGTGTGTGTGTGTGCATGTGAGTTTGTGTGCTGGTATGGGCTTTATTGTGCTGGTATGGGCATTATTGACTCATGCGTGTGTGTGTGAGTGTGTGGTGATACAGACTGCATTGAGTCACAGTGAGCTGTGTGCGTGTGTGCTGGTATAGGCGATTGATTGAGTACCAGTGAGCCATGTGTGAGTGCGTGTTGGGGTGTGTGTGTGTTCTGGTATAGGCTGTGCATTGAGTCACAGTGAGGCCTGCATCTGTGCATGTGTGTGTGCGTGTGCATGTGTGCTGGTATAGGCTGAGCTTTGAGTCACTCTGAGGTGTGTGTGCATGTGCTTGTAACATTGTGCCTTGATTCACTGTGCCATGTGAGTGTGTGTGCATGCTGGTATAGGTTGTGCATTGAGTCAGAGTGAGAGGTGTTTGTGTCTGTGTGTTCTGGTATAGGCTGACAATTGAGGCACACTGAGGTGTGTGTGCACATGTGTGTGTGTGTGCTGGTACAGCCTGCACATTGAGTCATATTGAGTTGTTTGTGGGTGTATGTGCAGGTAGAGACAGCACATTGAGTCACAGTGAGGTGTATGTGTGTGATGTTATACGCTATGCACTGATTCATAGGGAGGTTTGTGTGTGTGTGTGTGCACTTTCTGGTATAGGATTTGCATTGAATCACACTGAGCTGTGTTTTTGAGTGTCAGTATGTGTGCATGTGTCGAGGTATGGGCTGTGGATTGACTCACAGTTTGCTGTATGTGCTTCTCTGTGTGTGTATGTCTGCTAGCATACCCTGTGCACTGAGTCACAGGGAGCCGTGTGTGTGTGTGTGTGTTTGTGTGTTTCCAGGTATAGAGTGTGCATTCATTCACAGTCAGCCATGTGTGTGTGTGTGAGAGTGCACTGGTATAGGATATGCAGTGAGTCACAGTGAAGGGTGTTTGTTTCATTGTGCGTGTGCTTTCAAAGGCTTACCGGCACAGTGAGATGTGGGTATGAGTGTGCCTGTGTGTGTGTGCTGCCATACACTGTGCCTTGAGTCACAGTGAGCTGTGTTGTGTGTTTGGTGCTGGTATGGAGTGGGCACTGACTCCCAGTGAGCCATGTGTGTGTGTTTGTACAGGCGATTGAGTCATCGTGAGACATGTGTGAGTGCATGTTAGTATGTGTGTGTGTTCACATATAGGCTGTGCATTGAATCACAATAAGGTGTGTACGTGTTCGTGTGTGGGCTATTACAGATTGTGAATTGAGTCACAGTGTCATGTGAGTGTGTGCAGGCTGGTATAGACTGTGCATTGTGTCACAGTGAGGGATGTGTGTGTCTGTGTGTTCTCATGTAGGATGATCATCGAGTCATACTTTGGTGTGTGTGTGTGTGTGTGTGCTGGTATAGGTTGCATATCGCATCACAGTGATGTGTGTGTTTGTTTCTGTGCAGGTACAGGCTGCACATTGAGTCACAGTGAGGTGTATGTGTGTGTGTGTGTGTGATGTCATACGCTGTGCACTGAGTCACAGTGAGCCGTGTGGTTGTGCTGGTATAAACTGAGCATTGGATCACACTGAGGTGTCATGTGTGTGTATGTGCTGGTGTGGATTGTACATTGAGTCACAACCATGTGTGAGTTTTTGTATGTGTGTGTGCTGGTACAGGCTGTGCACTCAGTCACAGGGAGGTGAGTGTGTGTGTGGGTGCACGTGCTGGTATATGCTTTGCATTGAGTCACACTAAGCTGTGTGTGAGTGTTTGTATGTGTGTGTGTGTGGAGGTACAGGCTGTGTATTGATTCACAGTGAGCCATGTGTGTTTCTTTGTGTGTGTAACTCTGCTAGCATACACTGTGCACTAAGTAACAGGGAGCCATGTGTGTGTGTCTATGTATGTTTTGGCATACTGTGAGCATTGAGTCAAACTGAGGTGTGTTCTGTGTGACTGTATGCACTGGCATGGAATGTGCATGGAATCACATAGAGCTGTGCATGTGTGTGTGTGTGTATTTGGCGGTGTAGAGACTGTATTGTGTCGCAGTAAGCTGTGTGTGTATATGTGTGTGTGCTGGTATAGCCTGTGCATTGAGTCACAGTGAACTGTGTGTGTGTGTTTGCTGGGGTAGGCTGTGCTTTGATTCAAGGTGAGCTGTGAGTGTGTGTGCGGTGCTGGTATGGACTGTGCACTGAGTCACAGAGAACCGTGTGTGTGTCTATGTGTGTTTTGGTATAAAGTGAGCATTGAATCACACTGAGTTGTGTGCTGTGTGTTTTTGTGCACTGGTATAGAGTCTGCATGGAATCACAGTGAGCTGTGCGTGTGTGTGTGTGTATTTGGTTGTGTAGAGTCTCTATTGCATCACAATAAGCTGTGTGTGTGTGTGATGGTACAGGATGTGCACTGTGTCATAGAGAGCAGTGTGTGTGTGTCTCTGCTGGTATAGGCTGTGCATTGACTCACAGTGAGCCTTGTGTGTGTGCAAGTACAGTCTGAGCATTGAGTTACAGTGAGATGTGTTGCATGTGTTTGTGCTGGTAAGAACTGTACATTATGTCAGAATGAGCCGTGCATGTGTGTGTGTGTCTGTGTGTGCGTCTGTGTGCTGGTAGAGGTTGAGCACTGAATCACAGTTAGGTGTGTGTCTGTGAGTGTTTGTATGGGCTTTGCATTGAGTCACTGAGGTGTATGTGTGTGTTTGTGTGTGTGTGTTTGTGGTGCTACAGATTTCATTGAATCACAGTGAGCCTTGTGTGTGTCTGTGTGCTGATATAGGCTGTGGATTGAGTCACAGTGAGTTATGTGTGTGTGTGTGCTGCTGTAGACTGCGCATTGAGTCAAAATGAGTTGTTTGTGTGTTACTGTGCTCGTGTAGACTGTGCTTTGAATCACAGTGAGCATGTCTGTGTGTGTGTGCACTAGTATGTGTGGAGCATTTAATCAGTTATTTGTGTTTGTGTGTTTGTGTGCTCGTATGGTCTTTGCATTGAGTAACTGAGGTGTATGTGTGTGTGTGTGTGGTGATACAGACTGTGCATTGAGTCACAGTGAGCCATGTGTGTGTGTGTATGAGAGTGTGTGTGTTGGTGGGCTTTCATTGATTCCATGGGGTGTGTGTGTCTGTGTTTGTTGTGCTAAAGACTGCATTGAGTCACAGTGAGTCGTGTGTGTGTGTGCTGGTATACGCGATTGATTGAGTCACGGTCAGCCATGTGTGTGTGCATGATGGTATGTGTGTGTGTTCTTCTATAGGCTGTGCATTGAGTCACAGTGAACCCTGTATCTGTGCAGGTGTGTATGTGTGTGTGCTGGTATAGGCTGTGCATTGAGTCCCACTGAGGTGTGTGTGTATGCTTGTGTGTTTTGGTATACATTGTACATTGAGTCAGAGTGCTGTGTGTTTGTGTGCACGCTGGTATAGTCTGTGCATTGAGTCACAGTTATGTGTGTGTGTGTCTGCGTGTTCTGGTATAGGCTGACCTTTGTGTCACACAGGGGTGTGTGTGTGCTGGTATAGGCTCCACTTTTTGTCACAGTGAGGTGTGTGTGTGTGTATGTGCAGGTACAGGCTGCACATTGAGTCACAGTGTGGGGGGTGTGTGTGTGTGATGTTATATGCTGTGCACTAGGACACAGTGAGCCGTGTGTGTGTGCTGGTATAATCTGAGCATTGAGTCACAGTGTGGTGTGGTGTGTGTGCCTTTGCTGGTATGGACTGTGCATTGAATCCCAGCCCTGTGTTAGTGTTTGTGTATTTGGTGCTGTAGAGTCTGCATGAGTCACAGTAAGGTGTGTGTGTGTGCTGCTATAGGCCTAGAATTGAGTCACACCTAGGTGAGTGTATGTGTATGTGTATGCTGATATGGGATTTGCATTGAATCACTGAGCGGTGTGTGTGTATGTGTGTACAGTTATTGGCTGTGCATTGAGTCACAGTGAACCATGTGTGTGTGGTGAGCTGCTATAGTCACAGCACTGAGTCACAGTTAAATGTGTGGGAGTTGTGTGTGTATGTGTGTGTGTGTATTTGCTGGTGTAGACTGTGCATTGAGTCACAGTGAGTAGTGTGGTGTGTTTGTGTCTGTGATGGTATGGACTGTGGTTTAATCCACTTTGACATGAACTAGTGTGTGTGTTTGCGTGTGTGTGTGTGTGTGTGTGTGCTGGCACTGGATGACCATTGAGACACAGTGGGCTGTGTGTGTCTGTGTGTCTGTGTGTGCGCTGATATAGACTCTGTATTCAGTCACTGTGAGCTGTGTGTGTGTGTGTGTATGTGTGCTCGTATAGGCTGTGCATTGAGTCACAGTGTAGTGTTTGTGTGTGTGTGTGCTGGTACAGGAAGCGTTTTCAGTCACAGTCTCGTGTGTGTGTGTGTGCATGTGAGTTTGTGTGCTGGTATGGGCTTTATTGTGCTGGTATGGGCATTATTGACTCATGCGTGTGTGTGTGAGTGTGTGGTGATACAGACTGCATTGAGTCACAGTGAGCTGTGTGCGTGTGTGCTGGTATAGGCGATTGATTGAGTACCAGTGAGCCATGTGTGAGTGCGTGTTGGGGTGTGTGTGTGTTCTGGTATAGGCTGTGCATTGAGTCACAGTGAGGCCTGCATCTGTGCATGTGTGTGTGCGTGTGCGTGTGTGCTGGTATAGGCTGAGCTTTGAGTCACTCTGAGGTGTGTGTGCATGTGCTTGTAACATTGTGCCTTGATTCACTGTGCCATGTGAGTGTGTGTGCATGCTGGTATAGGTTGTGCATTGAGTCAGAGTGAGAGGTGTTTGTGTCTGTGTGTTCTGGTATAGGCTGACAATTGAGGCACACTGAGGTGTGTGTGCACATGTGTGTGTGTGTGCTGGTACAGCCTGCACATTGAGTCATATTGAGTTGTTTGTGGGTGTATGTGCAGGTAGAGACAGCACATTGAGTCACAGTGAGGTGTATGTGTGTGATGTTATACGCTATGCACTGATTCATAGGGAGGTTTGTGTGTGTGTGTGTGCACTTTCTGGTATAGGATTTGCATTGAATCACACTGAGCTGTGTTTTTGAGTGTCAGTATGTGTGCATGTGTCGAGGTATGGGCTGTGGATTGACTCACAGTTTGCTGTATGTGCTTCTCTGTGTGTGTATGTCTGCTAGCATACCCTGTGCACTGAGTCACAGGGAGCCGTGTGTGTGTGTGTGTGTTTGTGTGTTTCCAGGTATAGAATGTGCATTCATTCACAGTCAGCCATGTGTGTGTGTGTGAGAGTGCACTGGTATAGGATATGCAGTGAGTCACAGTGAAGGGTGTTTGTTTCATTGTGCGTGTGCTTTCAAAGGCTTACCGGCACAGTGAGATGTGGGTATGAGTGTGCCTGTGTGTGTGTGCTGCCATACACTGTGCCTTGAGTCACAGTGAGCTGTGTTGTGTGTTTGGTGCTGGTATGGAGTGGGCACTGACTCCCAGTGAGCCATGTGTGTGTGCTTGTACAGGCGATTGAGTCATCGTGAGACATGTGTGAGTGCATGTTAGTATGTGTGTGTGTTCACATATAGGCTGTGCATTGAATCATAATAAGGTGTGTACGTGTTCGTGTGTGGGCTATTACAGATTGTGAATTGAGTCACAGTGTCATGTGAGTGTGTGCAGGCTGGTATAGACTGTGCATTGTGTCACAGTGAGGGATGTGTGTGTCTGTGTGTTCTCATGTAGGATGATCATCGAGTCATACTTTGGTGTGTGTGTGTGTGTGTGTGCTGGTATAGGTTGCATATCGCATCACAGTGATGTGTGTGTTTGTTTCTGTGCAGGTACAGGCTGCACATTGAGTCACAGTGAGGTGTATGTGTGTGTGTGTGTGTGATGTCATACGCTGTGCACTGAGTCACAGTGAGCCGTGTGGTTGTGCTGGTATAAACTGAGCATTGGATCACACTGAGGTGTCATGTGTGTGTATGTGCTGGTGTGGATTGTACATTGAGTCACAACCATGTGTGAGTTTTTGTATGTGTGTGTGCTGGTACAGGCTGTGCACTCAGTCACAGGGAGGTGAGTGTGTGTGTGGGTGCACGTGCTGGTATATGCTTTGCATTGAGTCACACTAAGCTGTGTGTGAGTGTTTGTATGTGTGTGTGTGTGGAGGTACAGGCTGTGTATTGATTCACAGTGAGCCATGTGTGTTTCTTTGTGTGTGTAACTCTGTTAGCATACACTGTGCACTAAGTAACAGGGAGCCATGTGTGTGTGTCTATGTATGTTTTGGCATACTGTGAGCATTGAGTCAAACTGAGGTGTGTTCTGTGTGACTGTATGCACTGGCATGGAATGTGCATGGAATCACATAGAGCTGTGCATGTGTGTGTGTGTGTATTTGGTGGTGTAGAGACTGTATTGTGTCGCAGTAAGCTGTGTGTGTATATGTGTGTGTGCTGGTATAGCCTGTGCATTGAGTCACAGTGAACTGTGTGTGTGTGTTTGCTGGGGTAGGCTGTGCTTTGATTCAAGGTGAGCTGTGAGTGTGTGTGCGGTGCTGGTATGGACTGTGCACTGAGTCACAGAGAACCGTGTGTGTGTCTATGTGTGTTTTGGTATAAAGTGAGCATTGAATCACACTGAGTTGTGTGCTGTGTGTTTTTGTGCACTGGTATAGAGTCTGCATGGAATCACAGTGAGCTGTGCGTGTGTGTGTGTGTATTTGGTTGTGTAGAGTCTCTATTGCATCACAATAAGCTGTGTGTGTGTGTGATGGTACAGGATGTGCACTGTGTCATAGAGAGCAGTGTGTGTGTGTCTCTGCTGGTATAGGCTGTGCATTGACTCAGAGTGAGCCTTGTGTGTGTGCAAGTACAGTCTGAGCATTGAGTTACAGTGAGATGTGTTGCATGTGTTTGTGCTGGTAAGAACTGTACATTATGTCAGAATGAGCCGTGCATGTGTGTGTGTGTCTGTGTGTGCGTCTGTGTGCTGGTAGAGGTTGAGCACTGAATCACAGTTAGGTGTGTGTCTGTGAGTGTTTGTATGGGCTTTGCATTGAGTCACTGAGGTGTATGTGTGTGTTTGTGTGTGTGTGTTTGTGGTGCTACAGATTTCATTGAATCACAGTGAGCCTTCTGTGTGTCTGTGTGCTGATATAGGCTGTGGATTGAGTCACAGTGAGTTATGTGTGTGTGTGTGCTGCTGTAGACTGCGCATTGAGTCAAAATGAGTTGTTTGTGTGTTACTGTGCTCGTGTAGACTGTGCTTTGAATCACAGTGAGCATGTCTGTGTGTGTGTGCACTAGTATGTGTGGAACATTTAATCAGTTATTTGTGTTTGTGTGTTTGTGTGCTCGTATGGTCTTTGCATTGAGTAACTGAGGTGTATGTGTGTGTGTGTGTGGTGATACAGACTGTGCATTGAGTCACAGTGAGCCATGTGTGTGTGTGTATGAGAGTGTGTGTGTTGGTGGGCTTTCATTGATTCCATGGGGTGTGTGTGTCTGTGTTTGTTGTGCTAAAGACTGCATTGAGTCACAGTGAGTCGTGTGTGTGTGTGCTGGTATACGCGATTGATTGAGTCACGGTCAGCCATGTGTGTGTGCATGATGGTATGTGTGTGTGTTCTTCTATAGGCTGTGCATTGAGTCACAGTGAACCCTGTATCTGTGCAGGTGTGTATGTGTGTGTGCTGGTATAGGCTGTGCATTGAGTCCCACTGAGGTGTGTGTGTATGCTTGTGTGTTTTGGTATACATTGTACATTGAGTCAGAGTGCTGTGTGTTTGTGTGCACGCTGGTATAGTCTGTGCATTGAGTCACAGTTATGTGTGTGTGTGTCTGCGTGTTCTGGTATAGGCTGACCTTTGTGTCACACAGGGGTGTGTGTGTGCTGGTATAGGCTCCACTTTTTGTCACAGTGAGGTGTGTGTGTGTGTATGTGCAGGTACAGGCTGCACATTGAGTCACAGTGTGGGGGGTGTGTGTGTGTGATGTTATATGCTGTGCACTAGGACACAGTGAGCCGTGTGTGTGTGCTGGTATAATCTGAGCATTGAGTCACAGTGTGGTGTGGTGTGTGTGCCTTTGCTGGTATGGACTGTGCATTGAATCCCAGCCCTGTGTTAGTGTTTGTGTATTTGGTGCTGTAGAGTCTGAATGAGTCACAGTAAGGTGTGTGTGTGTGCTGCTATAGGCCTAGAATTGAGTCACACCTAGGTGAGTGTATGTGTATGTGTATGCTGATATGGGATTTGCATTGAATCACTGAGCGGTGTGTGTGTATGTGTGTACAGTTATTGGCTGTGCATTGAGTCACAGTGAACCATGTGTGTGTGGTGAGCTGCTATAGTCACAGCACTGAGTCACAGTTAAATGTGTGGGAGTTGTGTGTGTATGTGTGTGTGTGTATTTGCTGGTGTAGACTGTGCATTGAGTCACAGTGAGTAGTGTGGTGTGTTTGTGTCTGTGATGGTATGGACTGTGGTTTAATCCACTTTGATATGAACTAGTGTGTGTGTTTGCGTGTGTGTGTGTGTGTGTGTGTGCTGGCACTGGATGACCATTGAGACACAGTGGGCTGTGTGTGTCTGTGTGTCTGTGTGTGCGCTGATATAGACTCTGTATTCAGTCACTGTGAGCTGTGTGTGTGTGTGTGTATGTGTGCTCGTATAGGCTGTGCATTGAGTCACAGTGTAGTGTTTGTGTGTGTGTGTGCTGGTACAGGAAGCGTTTTCAGTCACAGTCTCGTGTGTGTGTGTGTGCATGTGAGTTTGTGTGCTGGTATGGGCTTTATTGTGCTGGTATGGGCATTATTGACTCATGCGTGTGTGTGTGAGTGTGTGGTGATACAGACTGCATTGAGTCACAGTGAGCTGTGTGCGTGTGTGCTGGTATAGGCGATTGATTGAGTACCAGTGAGCCATGTGTGAGTGCGTGTTGGGGTGTGTGTGTGTTCTGGTATAGGCTGTGCATTGAGTCACAGTGAGGCCTGCATCTGTGCATGTGTGTGTGCGTGTGCGTGTGTGCTGGTATAGGCTGAGCTTTGAGTCACTCTGAGGTGTGTGTGCATGTGCTTGTAACATTGTGCCTTGATTCACTGTGCCATGTGAGTGTGTGTGCATGCTGGTATAGGTTGTGCATTGAGTCAGAGTGAGAGGTGTTTGTGTCTGTGTGTTCTGGTATAGGCTGACAATTGAGGCACACTGAGGTGTGTGTGCACATGTGTGTGTGTGTGCTGGTACAGCCTGCACATTGAGTCATATTGAGTTGTTTGTGGGTGTATGTGCAGGTAGAGACAGCACATTGAGTCACAGTGAGGTGTATGTGTGTGATGTTATACGCTATGCACTGATTCATAGGGAGGTTTGTGTGTGTGTGTGTGCACTTTCTGGTATAGGATTTGCATTGAATCACACTGAGCTGTGTTTTTGAGTGTCAGTATGTGTGCATGTGTCGAGGTATGGGCTGTGGATTGACTCACAGTTTGCTGTATGTGCTTCTCTGTGTGTGTATGTCTGCTAGCATACCCTGTGCACTGAGTCACAGGGAGCCGTGTGTGTGTGTGTGTGTTTGTGTGTTTCCAGGTATAGAATGTGCATTCATTCACAGTCAGCCATGTGTGTGTGTGTGAGAGTGCACTGGTATAGGATATGCAGTGAGTCACAGTGAAGGGTGTTTGTTTCATTTTGCGTGTGCTTTCAAAGGCTTACCGGCACAGTGAGATGTGGGTATGAATGTGCCTGTGTGTGTGTGCTGCCATACACTGTGCCTTGAGTCACAGTGAGCTGTGTTGTGTGTTTGGTGCTGGTATGGAGTGGGCACTGACTCCCAGTGAGCCATGTGTGTGTGCTTGTACAGGCGATTGAGTCATCGTGAGACATGTGTGAGTGCATGTTAGTATGTGTGTGTGTTCACATATAGGCTGTGCATTGAATCACAATAAGGTGTGTACGTGTTCGTGTGTGGGCTATTACAGATTGTGAATTGAGTCACAGTGTCATGTGAGTGTGTGCAGGCTGGTATAGACTGTGCATTGTGTCACAGTGAGGGATGTGTGTGTCTGTGTGTTCTCATGTAGGATGATCATCGAGTCACACTTTGGTGTGTGTGTGTGTGTGTGTGTGTGCTGGTATAGGTTGCATATCGCATCACAGTGATGTGTGTGTTTGTTTCTGTGCAGGTACAGGCTGCACATTGAGTCACAGTGAGGTGTATGTGTGTGTGTGTGTGTGATGTCATACGCTGTGCACTGAGTCACAGTGAGCCGTGTGGTTGTGCTGGTATAAACTGAGCATTGGATCACACTGAGGTGTCATGTGTGTGTATGTGCTGGTGTGGATTGTACATTGAGTCACAACCATGTGTGAGTTTTTGTATGTGTGTGTGCGGGTACAGGCTGTGCACTCAGTCACAGGGAGGTGAGTGTGTGTGTGGGTGCACGTGCTGGTATATGCTTTGCATTGAGTCACACTAAGCTGTGTGTGAGTGTTTGTATGTGTGTGTGTGTGGAGGTACAGGCTGTGTATTGATTCACAGTGAGCCATGTGTGTTTCTTTGTGTGTGTAACTCTGCTAGCATACACTGTGCACTAAGTAACAGGGAGCCATGTGTGTGTGTCTATGTATGTTTTGGCATACTGTGAGCATTGAGTCAAACTGAGGTGTGTTCTGTGTGACTGTATGCACTGGCATGGAATGTGCATGGAATCACATAGAGCTGTGCATGTGTGTGTGTGTGTATTTGGTGGTGTAGAGACTGTATTGTGTCGCAGTAAGCTGTGTGTGTATATGTGTGTGTGCTGGTATAGCCTGTGCATTGAGTCACAGTGAACTGTGTGTGTGTGTTTGCTGGGGTAGGCTGTGCTTTGATTCAAGGTGAGCTGTGAGTGTGTGTGCGGTGCTGGTATGGACTGTGCACTGAGTCACAGAGAACCGTGTGTGTGTCTATGTGTGTTTTGGTATAAAGTGAGCATTGAATCACACTGAGTTGTGTGCTGTGTGTTTTTGTGCACTGGTATGGAGTCTGCATGGAATCACAGTGAGCTGTGCGTGTGTGTGTGTGTATTTGGTTGTGTAGAGTCTCTATTGCATCACAATAAGCTGTGTGTGTGTGTGATGGTACAGGATGTGCACTGTGTCATAGAGAGCAGTGTGTGTGTGTCTCTGCTGGTATAGGCTGTGCATTGACTCACAGTGAGCCTTGTGTGTGTGCAAGTACAGTCTGAGCATTGAGTTACAGTGAGATGTGTTGCATGTGTTTGTGCTGGTAAGAACTGTACATTATGTCAGAATGAGCCGTGCATGTGTGTGTGTGTCTGTGTGTGCGTCTGTGTGCTGGTAGAGGTTGAGCACTGAATCACAGTTAGGTGTGTGTCTGTGAGTGTTTGTATGGGCTTTGCATTGAGTCACTGAGGTGTATGTGTGTGTTTGTGTGTGTGTGTTTGTGGTGCTACAGATTTCATTGAATCACAGTGAGCCTTGTGTGTGTCTGTGTGCTGATATAGGCTGTGGATTGAGTCACAGTGAGTTATGTGTGTGTGTGTGCTGCTGTAGACTGCGCATTGAGTCAAAATGAGTTGTTTGTGTGTTACTGTGCTCGTGTAGACTGTGCTTTGAATCACAGTGAGCATGTCTGTGTGTGTGTGCACTAGTATGTGTGGAGCATTTAATCAGTTATATGTGTTTGTGTGTTTGTGTACTCGTATGGTCTTTGCATTGAGTAACTGAGGTGTATGTGTGTGTGTGTGTGGTGATACAGACTGTGCATTGAGTCACAGTGAGCCATGTGTGTGTGTGTATGAGAGTGTGTGTGTTGGTGGGCTTTCATTGATTCCATGGGGTGTGTGTGTCTGTGTTTGTTGTGCTAAAGACTGCATTGAGTCACAGTGAGTCGTGTGTGTGTGTGCTGGTATACGCGATTGATTGAGTCACGGTCAGCCATGTGTGTGTGCATGATGGTATGTGTGTGTGTTCTTCTATAGGCTGTGCATTGAGTCACAGTGAACCCTGTATCTGTGCAGGTGTGTATGTGTGTGTGCTGGTATAGGCTGTGCATTGAGTCCCACTGAGGTGTGTGTGTATGCTTGTGTGTTTTGGTATACATTGTACATTGAGTCAGAGTGCTGTGTGTTTGTGTGCACGCTGGTATAGTCTGTGCATTGAGTCACAGTTATGTGTGTGTGTGTCTGCGTGTTCTGGTATAGGCTGACCTTTGTGTCACACAGGGGTGTGTGTGTGCTGGTATAGGCTCCACTTTTTGTCACAGTGAGGTGTGTGTGTGTGTATGTGCAGGTACAGGCTGCACATTGAGTCACAGTGTGGGGGGTGTGTGTGTGTGATGTTATATGCTGTGCACTAGGACACAGTGAGCCGTGTGTGTGTGCTGGTATAATCTGAGCATTGAGTCACAGTGTGGTGTGGTGTGTGTGCCTTTGCTGGTATGGACTGTGCATTGAATCCCAGCCCTGTGTTAGTGTTTGTGTATTTGGTGCTGTAGAGTCTGCATGAGTCACAGTAAGGTGTGTGTGTGTGCTGCTATAGGCCTAGAATTGAGTCACACCTAGGTGAGTGTATGTGTATGTGTATGCTGATATGGGATTTGCATTGAATCACTGAGCGGTGTGTGTGTATGTGTGTACAGTTATTGGCTGTGCATTGAGTCACAGTGAACCATGTGTGTGTGGTGAGCTGCTATAGTCACAGCACTGAGTCACAGTTAAATGTGTGGGAGTTGTGTGTGTATGTGTGTGTGTGTATTTGCTGGTGTAGACTGTGCATTGAGTCACAGTGAGTAGTGTGGTGTGTTTGTGTCTGTGATGGTATGGACTGTGGTTTAATCCACTTTGAGATGAACTAGTGTGTGTGTTTGCGTGTGTGTGTGTGTGTGTGTGTGCTGGCACTGGATGACCATTGAGACACAGTGGGCTGTGTGTGTCTGTGTGTCTGTGTGTGCGCTGATATAGACTCTGTATTCAGTCACTGTGAGCTGTGTGTGTGTGTGTATGTGTGCTCGTATAGGCTGTGCATTGAGTCACAGTGTAGTGTTTGTGTGTGTGTGTGCTGGTACAGGAAGCGTTTTCAGTCACAGTCTCGTGTGTGTGTGTGTGCATGTGAGTTTGTGTGCTGGTGTGGGCTTTATTGTGCTGGTATGGGCATTATTGACTCATGCGTGTGTGTGTGAGTGTGTGGTGATACAGACTGCATTGAGTCACAGTGAGCTGTGTGCGTGTGTGCTGGTATAGGCGATTGATTGAGTACCAGTGAGCCATGTGTGAGTGCGTGTTGGGGTGTGTGTGTGTTCTGGTATAGGCTGTGCATTGAGTCACAGTGAGGCCTGCATCTGTGCATGTGTGTGTGCGTGTGCGTGTGTGCTGGTATAGGCTGAGCTTTGAGTCACTCTGAGGTGTGTGTGCATGTGCTTGTAACATTGTGCCTTGATTCACTGTGCCATGT
Organism: Globicephala melas; assembly: GCF_963455315.2. Lineage (NCBI taxonomy): Eukaryota > Metazoa > Chordata > Mammalia > Artiodactyla > Delphinidae > Globicephala > Globicephala melas. The sequence goes on along the minus strand of NW_027207461.1, from coordinate 151,153 downwards.
GAGTGTGTGTGCATGCTGGTATAGGTTGTGCATTGAGTCAGAGTGAGAGGTGTTTGTGTCTGTGTGTTCTGGTATAGGCTGACAATTGAGGCACACTGAGGTGTGTGTGCACATGTGTGTGTGTGTGCTGGTACAGCCTGCACATTGAGTCATATTGAGTTGTTTGTGGGTGTATGTGCAGGTAGAGACAGCACATTGAGTCACAGTGAGGTGTATGTGTGTGATGTTATACGCTATGCACTGATTCATAGGGAGGTTTGTGTGTGTGTGTGTGCACTTTCTGGTATAGGATTTGCATTGAATCACACTGAGCTGTGTTTTTGAGTGTCAGTATGTGTGCATGTGTCGAGGTATGGGCTGTGGATTGACTCACAGTTTGCTGTATGTGCTTCTCTGTGTGTGTATGTCTGCTAGCATACCCTGTGCACTGAGTCACAGGGAGCCGTGTGTGTGTGTGTGTGTTTGTGTGTTTCCAGGTATAGAATGTGCATTCATTCACAGTCAGCCATGTGTGTGTGTGTGAGAGTGCACTGGTATAGGATATGCAGTGAGTCACAGTGAAGGGTGTTTGTTTCATTGTGCGTGTGCTTTCAAAGGCTTACCGGCACAGTGAGATGTGGGTATGAGTGTGCCTGTGTGTGTGTGCTGCCATACACTGTGCCTTGAGTCACAGTGAGCTGTGTTGTGTGTTTGGTGCTGGTATGGAGTGGGCACTGACTCCCAGTGAGCCATGTGTGTGTGCTTGTACAGGCGATTGAGTCATCGTGAGACATGTGTGAGTGCATGTTAGTATGTGTGTGTGTTCACATATAGGCTGTGCATTGAATCACAATAAGGTGTGTACGTGTTCGTGTGTGGGCTATTACAGATTGTGAATTGAGTCACAGTGTCATGTGAGTGTGTGCAGGCTGGTATAGACTGTGCATTGTGTCACAGTGAGGGATGTGTGTGTCTGTGTGTTCTCATGTAGGATGATCATCGAGTCATACTTTGGTGTGTGTGTGTGTGTGTGTGCTGGTATAGGTTGCATATCGCATCACAGTGATGTGTGTGTTTGTTTCTGTGCAGGTACAGGCTGCACATTGAGTCACAGTGAGGTGTATGTGTGTGTGTGTGTGTGATGTCATACGCTGTGCACTGAGTCACAGTGAGCCGTGTGGTTGTGCTGGTATAAACTGAGCATTGGATCACACTGAGGTGTCATGTGTGTGTATGTGCTGGTGTGGATTGTACATTGAGTCACAACCATGTGTGAGTTTTTGTATGTGTGTGTGCTGGTACAGGCTGTGCACTCAGTCACAGGGAGGTGAGTGTGTGTGTGGGTGCACGTGCTGGTATATGCTTTGCATTGAGTCACACTAAGCTGTGTGTGAGTGTTTGTATGTGTGTGTGTGTGGAGGTACAGGCTGTGTATTGATTCACAGTGAGCCATGTGTGTTTCTTTGTGTGTGTAACTCTGCTAGCATACACTGTGCACTAAGTAACAGGGAGCCATGTGTGTGTGTCTATGTATGTTTTGGCATACTGTGAGCATTGAGTCAAACTGAGGTGTGTTCTGTGTGACTGTATGCACTGGCATGGAATGTGCATGGAATCACATAGAGCTGTGCATGTGTGTGTGTGTGTATTTGGCGGTGTAGAGACTGTATTGTGTCGCAGTAAGCTGTGTGTGTATATGTGTGTGTGCTGGTATAGCCTGTGCATTGAGTCACAGTGAACTGTGTGTGTGTGTTTGCTGGGGTAGGCTGTGCTTTGATTCAAGGTGAGCTGTGAGTGTGTGTGCGGTGCTGGTATGGACTGTGCACTGAGTCACAGAGAACCGTGTGTGTGTCTATGTGTGTTTTGGTATAAAGTGAGCATTGAATCACACTGAGTTGTGTGCTGTGTGTTTTTGTGCACTGGTATAGAGTCTGCATGGAATCACAGTGAGCTGTGCGTGTGTGTGTGTGTATTTGGTTGTGTAGAGTCTCTATTGCATCACAATAAGCTGTGTGTGTGTGTGATGGTACAGGATGTGCACTGTGTCATAGAGAGCAGTGTGTGTGTGTCTCTGCTGGTATAGGCTGTGCATTGACTCACAGTGAGCCTTGTGTGTGTGCAAGTACAGTCTGAGCATTGAGTTACAGTGAGATGTGTTGCATGTGTTTGTGCTGGTAAGAACTGTACATTATGTCAGAATGAGCCGTGCATGTGTGTGTGTGTCTGTGTGTGCGTCTGTGTGCTGGTAGAGGTTGAGCACTGAATCACAGTTAGGTGTGTGTCTGTGAGTGTTTGTATGGGCTTTGCATTGAGTCACTGAGGTGTATGTGTGTGTTTGTGTGTGTGTGTTTGTGGTGCTACAGATTTCATTGAATCACAGTGAGCCTTGTGTGTGTCTGTGTGCTGATATAGGCTGTGGATTGAGTCACAGTGAGTTATGTGTGTGTGTGTGCTGCTGTAGACTGCGCATTGAGTCAAAATGAGTTGTTTGTGTGTTACTGTGCTCGTGTAGACTGTGCTTTGAATCACAGTGAGCATGTCTGTGTGTGTGTGCACTAGTATGTGTGGAGCATTTAATCAGTTATTTGTGTTTGTGTGTTTGTGTGCTCGTATGGTCTTTGCATTGAGTAACTGAGGTGTATGTGTGTGTGTGTGTGGTGATACAGACTGTGCATTGAGTCACAGTGAGCCATGTGTGTGTGTGTATGAGAGTGTGTGTGTTGGTGGGCTTTCATTGATTCCATGGGGTGTGTGTGTCTGTGTTTGTTGTGCTAAAGACTGCATTGAGTCACAGTGAGTCGTGTGTGTGTGTGCTGGTATACGCGATTGATTGAGTCACGGTCAGCCATGTGTGTGTGCATGATGGTATGTGTGTGTGTTCTTCTATAGGCTGTGCATTGAGTCACAGTGAACCCTGTATCTGTGCAGGTGTGTATGTGTGTGTGCTGGTATAGGCTGTGCATTGAGTCCCACTGAGGTGTGTGTGTATGCTTGTGTGTTTTGGTATACATTGTACATTGAGTCAGAGTGCTGTGTGTTTGTGTGCACGCTGGTATAGTCTGTGCATTGAGTCACAGTTATGTGTGTGTGTGTCTGCGTGTTCTGGTATAGGCTGACCTTTGTGTCACACAGGGGTGTGTGTGTGCTGGTATAGGCTCCACTTTTTGTCACAGTGAGGTGTGTGTGTGTGTATGTGCAGGTACAGGCTGCACATTGAGTCACAGTGTGGGGGGTGTGTGTGTGTGATGTTATATGCTGTGCACTAGGACACAGTGAGCCGTGTGTGTGTGCTGGTATAATCTGAGCATTGAGTCACAGTGTGGTGTGGTGTGTGTGCCTTTGCTGGTATGGACTGTGCATTGAATCCCAGCCCTGTGTTAGTGTTTGTGTATTTGGTGCTGTAGAGTCTGCATGAGTCACAGTAAGGTGTGTGTGTGTGCTGCTATAGGCCTAGAATTGAGTCACACCTAGGTGAGTGTATGTGTATGTGTATGCTGATATGGGATTTGCATTGAATCACTGAGCGGTGTGTGTGTATGTGTGTACAGTTATTGGCTGTGCATTGAGTCACAGTGAACCATGTGTGTGTGGTGAGCTGCTATAGTCACAGCACTGAGTCACAGTTAAATGTGTGGGAGTTGTGTGTGTATGTGTGTGTGTGTATTTGCTGGTGTAGACTGTGCATTGAGTCACAGTGAGTAGTGTGGTGTGTTTGTGTCTGTGATGGTATGGACTGTGGTTTAATCCACTTTGACATGAACTAGTGTGTGTGTTTGCGTGTGTGTGTGTGTGTGTGTGTGCTGGCACTGGATGACCATTGAGACACAGTGGGCTGTGTGTGTCTGTGTGTCTGTGTGTGCGCTGATATAGACTCTGTATTCAGTCACTGTGAGCTGTGTGTGTGTGTGTGTATGTGTGCTCGTATAGGCTGTGCATTGAGTCACAGTGTAGTGTTTGTGTGTGTGTGTGCTGGTACAGGAAGCGTTTTCAGTCACAGTCTCGTGTGTGTGTGTGTGCATGTGAGTTTGTGTGCTGGTATGGGCTTTATTGTGCTGGTATGGGCATTATTGACTCATGCGTGTGTGTGTGAGTGTGTGGTGATACAGACTGCATTGAGTCACAGTGAGCTGTGTGCGTGTGTGCTGGTATAGGCGATTGATTGAGTACCAGTGAGCCATGTGTGAGTGCGTGTTGGGGTGTGTGTGTGTTCTGGTATAGGCTGTGCATTGAGTCACAGTGAGGCCTGCATCTGTGCATGTGTGTGTGCGTGTGCGTGTGTGCTGGTATAGGCTGAGCTTTGAGTCACTCTGAGGTGTGTGTGCATGTGCTTGTAACATTGTGCCTTGATTCACTGTGCCATGTGAGTGTGTGTGCATGCTGGTATAGGTTGTGCATTGAGTCAGAGTGAGAGGTGTTTGTGTCTGTGTGTTCTGGTATAGGCTGACAATTGAGGCACACTGAGGTGTGTGTGCACATGTGTGTGTGTGTGCTGGTACAGCCTGCACATTGAGTCATATTGAGTTGTTTGTGGGTGTATGTGCAGGTAGAGACAGCACATTGAGTCACAGTGAGGTGTATGTGTGTGATGTTATACGCTATGCACTGATTCATAGGGAGGTTTGTGTGTGTGTGTGTGCACTTTCTGGTATAGGATTTGCATTGAATCACACTGAGCTGTGTTTTTGAGTGTCAGTATGTGTGCATGTGTCGAGGTATGGGCTGTGGATTGACTCACAGTTTGCTGTATGTGCTTCTCTGTGTGTGTATGTCTGCTAGCATACCCTGTGCACTGAGTCACAGGGAGCCGTGTGTGTGTGTGTGTGTTTGTGTGTTTCCAGGTATAGAGTGTGCATTCATTCACAGTCAGCCATGTGTGTGTGTGTGAGAGTGCACTGGTATAGGATATGCAGTGAGTCACAGTGAAGGGTGTTTGTTTCATTGTGCGTGTGCTTTCAAAGGCTTACCGGCACAGTGAGATGTGGGTATGAGTGTGCCTGTGTGTGTGTGCTGCCATACACTGTGCCTTGAGTCACAGTGAGCTGTGTTGTGTGTTTGGTGCTGGTATGGAGTGGGCACTGACTCCCAGTGAGCCATGTGTGTGTGTTTGTACAGGCGATTGAGTCATCGTGAGACATGTGTGAGTGCATGTTAGTATGTGTGTGTGTTCACATATAGGCTGTGCATTGAATCACAATAAGGTGTGTACGTGTTCGTGTGTGGGCTATTACAGATTGTGAATTGAGTCACAGTGTCATGTGAGTGTGTGCAGGCTGGTATAGACTGTGCATTGTGTCACAGTGAGGGATGTGTGTGTCTGTGTGTTCTCATGTAGGATGATCATCGAGTCATACTTTGGTGTGTGTGTGTGTGTGTGTGCTGGTATAGGTTGCATATCGCATCACAGTGATGTGTGTGTTTGTTTCTGTGCAGGTACAGGCTGCACATTGAGTCACAGTGAGGTGTATGTGTGTGTGTGTGTGTGATGTCATACGCTGTGCACTGAGTCACAGTGAGCCGTGTGGTTGTGCTGGTATAAACTGAGCATTGGATCACACTGAGGTGTCATGTGTGTGTATGTGCTGGTGTGGATTGTACATTGAGTCACAACCATGTGTGAGTTTTTGTATGTGTGTGTGCTGGTACAGGCTGTGCACTCAGTCACAGGGAGGTGAGTGTGTGTGTGGGTGCACGTGCTGGTACATGCTTTGCATTGAGTCACACTAAGCTGTGTGTGAGTGTTTGTATGTGTGTGTGTGTGGAGGTACAGGCTGTGTATTGATTCACAGTGAGCCATGTGTGTTTCTTTGTGTGTGTAACTCTGCTAGCATACACTGTGCACTAAGTAACAGGGAGCCATGTGTGTGTGTCTATGTATGTTTTGGCATACTGTGAGCATTGAGTCAAACTGAGGTGTGTTCTGTGTGACTGTATGCACTGGCATGGAATGTGCATGGAATCACATAGAGCTGTGCATGTGTGTGTGTGTGTATTTGGCGGTGTAGAGACTGTATTGTGTCGCAGTAAGCTGTGTGTGTATATGTGTGTGTGCTGGTATAGCCTGTGCATTGAGTCACAGTGAACTGTGTGTGTGTGTTTGCTGGGGTAGGCTGTGCTTTGATTCAAGGTGAGCTGTGAGTGTGTGTGCGGTGCTGGTATGGACTGTGCACTGAGTCACAGAGAACCGTGTGTGTGTCTATGTGTGTTTTGGTATAAAGTGAGCATTGAATCACACTGAGTTGTGTGCTGTGTGTTTTTGTGCACTGGTATAGAGTCTGCATGGAATCACAGTGAGCTGTGCGTGTGTGTGTGTGTATTTGGTTGTGTAGAGTCTCTATTGCATCACAATAAGCTGTGTGTGTGTGTGATGGTACAGGATGTGCACTGTGTCATAGAGAGCAGTGTGTGTGTGTCTCTGCTGGTATAGGCTGTGCATTGACTCACAGTGAGCCTTGTGTGTGTGCAAGTACAGTCTGAGCATTGAGTTACAGTGAGATGTGTTGCATGTGTTTGTGCTGGTAAGAACTGTACATTATGTCAGAATGAGCCGTGCATGTGTGTGTGTGTCTGTGTGTGCGTCTGTGTGCTGGTAGAGGTTGAGCACTGAATCACAGTTAGGTGTGTGTCTGTGAGTGTTTGTATGGGCTTTGCATTGAGTCACTGAGGTGTATGTGTGTGTTTGTGTGTGTGTGTTTGTGGTGCTACAGATTTCATTGAATCACAGTGAGCCTTGTGTGTGTCTGTGTGCTGATATAGGCTGTGGATTGAGTCACAGTGAGTTATGTGTGTGTGTGTGCTGCTGTAGACTGCGCATTGAGTCAAAATGAGTTGTTTGTGTGTTACTGTGCTCGTGTAGACTGTGCTTTGAATCACAGTGAGCATGTCTGTGTGTGTGTGCACTAGTATGTGTGGAGCATTTAATCAGTTATTTGTGTTTGTGTGTTTGTGTGCTCGTATGGTCTTTGCATTGAGTAACTGAGGTGTATGTGTGTGTGTGTGTGGTGATACAGACTGTGCATTGAGTCACAGTGAGCCATGTGTGTGTGTGTATGAGAGTGTGTGTGTTGGTGGGCTTTCATTGATTCCATGGGGTGTGTGTGTCTGTGTTTGTTGTGCTAAAGACTGCATTGAGTCACAGTGAGTCGTGTGTGTGTGTGCTGGTATACGCGATTGATTGAGTCACGGTCAGCCATGTGTGTGTGCATGATGGTATGTGTGTGTGTTCTTCTATAGGCTGTGCATTGAGTCACAGTGAACCCTGTATCTGTGCAGGTGTGTATGTGTGTGTGCTGGTATAGGCTGTGCATTGAGTCCCACTGAGGTGTGTGTGTATGCTTGTGTGTTTTGGTATACATTGTACATTGAGTCAGAGTGCTGTGTGTTTGTGTGCACGCTGGTATAGTCTGTGCATTGAGTCACAGTTATGTGTGTGTGTGTCTGCGTGTTCTGGTATAGGCTGACCTTTGTGTCACACAGGGGTGTGTGTGTGCTGGTATAGGCTCCACTTTTTGTCACAGTGAGGTGTGTGTGTGTGTATGTGCAGGTACAGGCTGCACATTGAGTCACAGTGTGGGGGGTGTGTGTGTGTGATGTTATATGCTGTGCACTAGGACACAGTGAGCCGTGTGTGTGTGCTGGTATAATCTGAGCATTGAGTCACAGTGTGGTGTGGTGTGTGTGCCTTTGCTGGTATGGACTGTGCATTGAATCCCAGCCCTGTGTTAGTGTTTGTGTATTTGGTGCTGTAGAGTCTGCATGAGTCACAGTAAGGTGTGTGTGTGTGCTGCTATAGGCCTAGAATTGAGTCACACCTAGGTGAGTGTATGTGTATGTGTATGCTGATATGGGATTTGCATTGAATCACTGAGCGGTGTGTGTGTATGTGTGTACAGTTATTGGCTGTGCATTGAGTCACAGTGAACCATGTGTGTGTGGTGAGCTGCTATAGTCACAGCACTGAGTCACAGTTAAATGTGTGGGAGTTGTGTGTGTATGTGTGTGTGTGTATTTGCTGGTGTAGACTGTGCATTGAGTCACAGTGAGTAGTGTGGTGTGTTTGTGTCTGTGATGGTATGGACTGTGGTTTAATCCACTTTGACATGAACTAGTGTGTGTGTTTGCGTGTGTGTGTGTGTGTGTGTGTGCTGGCACTGGATGACCATTGAGACACAGTGGGCTGTGTGTGTCTGTGTGTCTGTGTGTGCGCTGATATAGACTCTGTATTCAGTCACTGTGAGCTGTGTGTGTGTGTGTGTATGTGTGCTCGTATAGGCTGTGCATTGAGTCACAGTGTAGTGTTTGTGTGTGTGTGTGCTGGTACAGGAAGCGTTTTCAGTCACAGTCTCGTGTGTGTGTGTGTGCATGTGAGTTTGTGTGCTGGTATGGGCTTTATTGTGCTGGTATGGGCATTATTGACTCATGCGTGTGTGTGTGAGTGTGTGGTGATACAGACTGCATTGAGTCACAGTGAGCTGTGTGCGTGTGTGCTGGTATAGGCGATTGATTGAGTACCAGTGAGCCATGTGTGAGTGCGTGTTGGGGTGTGTGTGTGTTCTGGTATAGGCTGTGCATTGAGTCACAGTGAGGCCTGCATCTGTGCATGTGTGTGTGCGTGTGCGTGTGTGCTGGTATAGGCTGAGCTTTGAGTCACTCTGAGGTGTGTGTGCATGTGCTTGTAACATTGTGCCTTGATTCACTGTGCCATGTGAGTGTGTGTGCATGCTGGTATAGGTTGTGCATTGAGTCAGAGTGAGAGGTGTTTGTGTCTGTGTGTTCTGGTATAGGCTGACAATTGAGGCACACTGAGGTGTGTGTGCACATGTGTGTGTGTGTGCTGGTACAGCCTGCACATTGAGTCATATTGAGTTGTTTGTGGGTGTATGTGCAGGTAGAGACAGCACATTGAGTCACAGTGAGGTGTATGTGTGTGATGTTATACGCTATGCACTGATTCATAGGGAGGTTTGTGTGTGTGTGTGTGCACTTTCTGGTATAGGATTTGCATTGAATCACACTGAGCTGTGTTTTTGAGTGTCAGTATGTGTGCATGTGTCGAGGTATGGGCTGTGGATTGACTCACAGTTTGCTGTATGTGCTTCTCTGTGTGTGTATGTCTGCTAGCATACCCTGTGCACTGAGTCACAGGGAGCCGTGTGTGTGTGTGTGTGTTTGTGTGTTTCCAGGTATAGAGTGTGCATTCATTCACAGTCAGCCATGTGTGTGTGTGTGAGAGTGCACTGGTATAGGATATGCAGTGAGTCACAGTGAAGGGTGTTTGTTTCATTGTGCGTGTGCTTTCAAAGGCTTACCGGCACAGTGAGATGTGGGTATGAGTGTGCCTGTGTGTGTGTGCTGCCATACACTGTGCCTTGAGTCACAGTGAGCTGTGTTGTGTGTTTGGTGCTGGTATGGAGTGGGCACTGACTCCCAGTGAGCCATGTGTGTGTGTTTGTACAGGCGATTGAGTCATCGTGAGACATGTGTGAGTGCATGTTAGTATGTGTGTGTGTTCACATATAGGCTGTGCATTGAATCACAATAAGGTGTGTACGTGTTCGTGTGTGGGCTATTACAGATTGTGAATTGAGTCACAGTGTCATGTGAGTGTGTGCAGGCTGGTATAGACTGTGCATTGTGTCACAGTGAGGGATGTGTGTGTCTGTGTGTTCTCATGTAGGATGATCATCGAGTCATACTTTGGTGTGTGTGTGTGTGTGTGTGCTGGTATAGGTTGCATATCGCATCACAGTGATGTGTGTGTTTGTTTCTGTGCAGGTACAGGCTGCACATTGAGTCACAGTGAGGTGTATGTGTGTGTGTGTGTGTGATGTCATACGCTGTGCACTGAGTCACAGTGAGCCGTGTGGTTGTGCTGGTATAAACTGAGCATTGGATCACACTGAGGTGTCATGTGTGTGTATGTGCTGGTGTGGATTGTACATTGAGTCACAACCATGTGTGAGTTTTTGTATGTGTGTGTGCTGGTACAGGCTGTGCACTCAGTCACAGGGAGGTGAGTGTGTGTGTGGGTGCACGTGCTGGTACATGCTTTGCATTGAGTCACACTAAGCTGTGTGTGAGTGTTTGTATGTGTGTGTGTGTGGAGGTACAGGCTGTGTATTGATTCACAGTGAGCCATGTGTGTTTCTTTGTGTGTGTAACTCTGCTAGCATACACTGTGCACTAAGTAACAGGGAGCCATGTGTGTGTGTCTATGTATGTTTTGGCATACTGTGAGCATTGAGTCAAACTGAGGTGTGTTCTGTGTGACTGTATGCACTGGCATGGAATGTGCATGGAATCACATAGAGCTGTGCATGTGTGTGTGTGTGTATTTGGCGGTGTAGAGACTGTATTGTGTCGCAGTAAGCTGTGTGTGTATATGTGTGTGTGCTGGTATAGCCTGTGCATTGAGTCACAGTGAACTGTGTGTGTGTGTTTGCTGGGGTAGGCTGTGCTTTGATTCAAGGTGAGCTGTGAGTGTGTGTGCGGTGCTGGTATGGACTGTGCACTGAGTCACAGAGAACCGTGTGTGTGTCTATGTGTGTTTTGGTATAAAGTGAGCATTGAATCACACTGAGTTGTGTGCTGTGTGTTTTTGTGCACTGGTATAGAGTCTGCATGGAATCACAGTGAGCTGTGCGTGTGTGTGTGTGTATTTGGTTGTGTAGAGTCTCTATTGCATCACAATAAGCTGTGTGTGTGTGTGATGGTACAGGATGTGCACTGTGTCATAGAGAGCAGTGTGTGTGTGTCTCTGCTGGTATAGGCTGTGCATTGACTCACAGTGAGCCTTGTGTGTGTGCAAGTACAGTCTGAGCATTGAGTTACAGTGAGATGTGTTGCATGTGTTTGTGCTGGTAAGAACTGTACATTATGTCAGAATGAGCCGTGCATGTGTGTGTGTGTCTGTGTGTGCGTCTGTGTGCTGGTAGAGGTTGAGCACTGAATCACAGTTAGGTGTGTGTCTGTGAGTGTTTGTATGGGCTTTGCATTGAGTCACTGAGGTGTATGTGTGTGTTTGTGTGTGTGTGTTTGTGGTGCTACAGATTTCATTGAATCACAGTGAGCCTTGTGTGTGTCTGTGTGCTGATATAGGCTGTGGATTGAGTCACAGTGAGTTATGTGTGTGTGTGTGCTGCTGTAGACTGCGCATTGAGTCAAAATGAGTTGTTTGTGTGTTACTGTGCTCGTGTAGACTGTGCTTTGAATCACAGTGAGCATGTCTGTGTGTGTGTGCACTAGTATGTGTGGAGCATTTAATCAGTTATTTGTGTTTGTGTGTTTGTGTGCTCGTATGGTCTTTGCATTGAGTAACTGAGGTGTATGTGTGTGTGTGTGTGGTGATACAGACTGTGCATTGAGTCACAGTGAGCCATGTGTGTGTGTGTATGAGAGTGTGTGTGTTGGTGGGCTTTCATTGATTCCATGGGGTGTGTGTGTCTGTGTTTGTTGTGCTAAAGACTGCATTGAGTCACAGTGAGTCGTGTGTGTGTGTGCTGGTATACGCGATTGATTGAGTCACGGTCAGCCATGTGTGTGTGCATGATGGTATGTGTGTGTGTTCTTCTATAGGCTGTGCATTGAGTCACAGTGAACCCTGTATCTGTGCAGGTGTGTATGTGTGTGTGCTGGTATAGGCTGTGCATTGAGTCCCACTGAGGTGTGTGTGTATGCTTGTGTGTTTTGGTATACATTGTACATTGAGTCAGAGTGCTGTGTGTTTGTGTGCACGCTGGTATAGTCTGTGCATTGAGTCACAGTTATGTGTGTGTGTGTCTGCGTGTTCTGGTATAGGCTGACCTTTGTGTCACACAGGGGTGTGTGTGTGCTGGTATAGGCTCCACTTTTTGTCACAGTGAGGTGTGTGTGTGTGTATGTGCAGGTACAGGCTGCACATTGAGTCACAGTGTGGGGGGTGTGTGTGTGTGATGTTATATGCTGTGCACTAGGACACAGTGAGCCGTGTGTGTGTGCTGGTATAATCTGAGCATTGAGTCACAGTGTGGTGTGGTGTGTGTGCCTTTGCTGGTATGGACTGTGCATTGAATCCCAGCCCTGTGTTAGTGTTTGTGTATTTGGTGCTGTAGAGTCTGCATGAGTCACAGTAAGGTGTGTGTGTGTGCTGCTATAGGCCTAGAATTGAGTCACACCTAGGTGAGTGTATGTGTATGTGTATGCTGATATGGGATTTGCATTGAATCACTGAGCGGTGTGTGTGTATGTGTGTACAGTTATTGGCTGTGCATTGAGTCACAGTGAACCATGTGTGTGTGGTGAGCTGCTATAGTCACAGCACTGAGTCACAGTTAAATGTGTGGGAGTTGTGTGTGTATGTGTGTGTGTGTATTTGCTGGTGTAGACTGTGCATTGAGTCACAGTGAGTAGTGTGGTGTGTTTGTGTCTGTGATGGTATGGACTGTGGTTTAATCCACTTTGACATGAACTAGTGTGTGTGTTTGCGTGTGTGTGTGTGTGTGTGTGTGCTGGCACTGGATGACCATTGAGACACAGTGGGCTGTGTGTGTCTGTGTGTCTGTGTGTGCGCTGATATAGACTCTGTATTCAGTCACTGTGAGCTGTGTGTGTGTGTGTGTATGTGTGCTCGTATAGGCTGTGCATTGAGTCACAGTGTAGTGTTTGTGTGTGTGTGTGCTGGTACAGGAAGCGTTTTCAGTCACAGTCTCGTGTGTGTGTGTGTGCATGTGAGTTTGTGTGCTGGTATGGGCTTTATTGTGCTGGTATGGGCATTATTGACTCATGCGTGTGTGTGTGAGTGTGTGGTGATACAGACTGCATTGAGTCACAGTGAGCTGTGTGCGTGTGTGCTGGTATAGGCGATTGATTGAGTACCAGTGAGCCATGTGTGAGTGCGTGTTGGGGTGTGTGTGTGTTCTGGTATAGGCTGTGCATTGAGTCACAGTGAGGCCTGCATCTGTGCATGTGTGTGTGCGTGTGCGTGTGTGCTGGTATAGGCTGAGCTTTGAGTCACTCTGAGGTGTGTGTGCATGTGCTTGTAACATTGTGCCTTGATTCACTGTGCCATGTGAGTGTGTGTGCATGCTGGTATAGGTTGTGCATTGAGTCAGAGTGAGAGGTGTTTGTGTCTGTGTGTTCTGGTATAGGCTGACAATTGAGGCACACTGAGGTGTGTGTGCACATGTGTGTGTGTGTGCTGGTACAGCCTGCACATTGAGTCATATTGAGTTGTTTGTGGGTGTATGTGCAGGTAGAGACAGCACATTGAGTCACAGTGAGGTGTATGTGTGTGATGTTATACGCTATGCACTGATTCATAGGGAGGTTTGTGTGTGTGTGTGTGCACTTTCTGGTATAGGATTTGCATTGAATCACACTGAGCTGTGTTTTTGAGTGTCAGTATGTGTGCATGTGTCGAGGTATGGGCTGTGGATTGACTCACAGTTTGCTGTATGTGCTTCTCTGTGTGTGTATGTCTGTTAGCATACCCTGTGCACTGAGTCACAGGGAGCCGTGTGTGTGTGTGTGTGTTTGTGTGTTTCCAGGTATAGAATGTGCATTCATTCACAGTCAGCCATGTGTATGTGTGTGAGAGTGCACTGGTATAGGATATGCAGTGAGTCACAGTGAAGGGTGTTTGTTTCATTGTGCGTGTGCTTTCAAAGGCTTACCGGCACAGTGAGATGTGGGTATGAGTGTGCCTGTGTGTGTGTGCTGCCATACACTGTGCCTTGAGTCACAGTGAGCTGTGTTGTGTGTTTGGTGCTGGTATGGAGTGGGCACTGACTCCCAGTGAGCCATGTGTGTGTGCTTGTACAGGCGATTGAGTCATCGTGAGACATGTGTGAGTGCATGTTAGTATGTGTGTGTGTTCACATATAGGCTGTGCATTGAATCATAATAAGGTGTGTACGTGTTCGTGTGTGGGCTATTACAGATTGTGAATTGAGTCACAGTGTCATGTGAGTGTGTGCAGGCTGGTATAGACTGTGCATTGTGTCACAGTGAGGGATGTGTGTGTCTGTGTGTTCTCATGTAGGATGATCATCGAGTCATACTTTGGTGTGTGTGTGTGTGTGTGTGCTGGTATAGGTTGCATATCGCATCACAGTGATGTGTGTGTTTGTTTCTGTGCAGGTACAGGCTGCACATTGAGTCACAGTGAGGTGTATGTGTGTGTGTGTGTGTGATGTCATACGCTGTGCACTGAGTCACAGTGAGCCGTGTGGTTGTGCTGGTATAAACTGAGCATTGGATCACACTGAGGTGTCATGTGTGTGTATGTGCTGGTGTGGATTGTACATTGAGTCACAACCATGTGTGAGTTTTTGTATGTGTGTGTGCTGGTACAGGCTGTGCACTCAGTCACAGGGAGGTGAGTGTGTGTGTGGGTGCACGTGCTGGTATATGCTTTGCATTGAGTCACACTAAGCTGTGTGTGAGTGTTTGTATGTGTGTGTGTGTGGAGGTACAGGCTGTGTATTGATTCACAGTGAGCCATGTGTGTTTCTTTGTGTGTGTAACTCTGCTAGCATACACTGTGCACTAAGTAACAGGGAGCCATGTGTGTGTGTCTATGTATGTTTTGGCATACTGTGAGCATTGAGTCAAACTGAGGTGTGTTCTGTGTGACTGTATGCACTGGCATGGAATGTGCATGGAATCACATAGAGCTGTGCATGTGTGTGTGTGTGTGTATTTGGTGGTGTAGAGACTGTATTGTGTCGCAGTAAGCTGTGTGTGTATATGTGTGTGTGCTGGTATAGCCTGTGCATTGAGTCACAGTGAACTGTGTGTGTGTGTTTGCTGGGGTAGGCTGTGCTTTGATTCAAGGTGAGCTGTGAGTGTGTGTGCGGTGCTGGTATGGACTGTGCACTGAGTCACAGAGAACCGTGTGTGTGTCTATGTGTGTTTTGGTATAAAGTGAGCATTGAATCACACTGAGTTGTGTGCTGTGTGTTTTTGTGCACTGGTATAGAGTCTGCATGGAATCACAGTGAGCTGTGCGTGTGTGTGTGTGTATTTGGTTGTGTAGAGTCTCTATTGCATCACAATAAGCTGTGTGTGTGTGTGATGGTACAGGATGTGCACTGTGTCATAGAGAGCAGTGTGTGTGTGTCTCTGCTGGTATAGGCTGTGCATTGACTCACAGTGAGCCTTGTGTGTGTGCAAGTACAGTCTGAGCATTGAGTTACAGTGAGATGTGTTGCATGTGTTTGTGCTGGTAAGAACTGTACATTATGTCAGAATGAGCCGTGCATGTGTGTGTGTGTCTGTGTGTGCGTCTGTGTGCTGGTAGAGGTTGAGCACTGAATCACAGTTAGGTGTGTGTCTGTGAGTGTTTGTATGGGCTTTGCATTGAGTCACTGAGGTGTATGTGTGTGTTTGTGTGTGTGTGTTTGTGGTGCTACAGATTTCATTGAATCACAGTGAGCCTTGTGTGTGTCTGTGTGCTGATATAGGCTGTGGATTGAGTCACAGTGAGTTATGTGTGTGTGTGTGCTGCTGTAGACTGCGCATTGAGTCAAAATGAGTTGTTTGTGTGTTACTGTGCTCGTGTAGACTGTGCTTTGAATCACAGTGAGCATGTCTGTGTGTGTGTGCACTAGTATGTGTGGAGCATTTAATCAGTTATTTGTGTTTGTGTGTTTGTGTGCTCGTATGGTCTTTGCATTGAGTAACTGAGGTGTATGTGTGTGTGTGTGTGGTGATACAGACTGTGCATTGAGTCACAGTGAGCCATGTGTGTGTGTGTATGAGAGTGTGTGTGTTGGTGGGCTTTCATTGATTCCATGGGGTGTGTGTGTCTGTGTTTGTTGTGCTAAAGACTGCATTGAGTCACAGTGAGTCGTGTGTGTGTGTGCTGGTATACGCGATTGATTGAGTCACGGTCAGCCATGTGTGTGTGCATGATGGTATGTGTGTGTGTTCTTCTATAGGCTGTGCATTGAGTCACAGTGAACCCTGTATCTGTGCAGGTGTGTATGTGTGTGTGCTGATATAGGCTGTGCATTGAGTCCCACTGAGGTGTGTGTGTATGCTTGTGTGTTTTGGTATACATTGTATATTGAGTCAGAGTGCTGTGTGTTTGTGTGCACGCTGGTATAGTCTGTGCATTGAGTCACAGTTATGTGTGTGTGTGTCTGCGTGTTCTGGTATAGGCTGACCTTTGTGTCACACAGGGGTGTGTGTGTGCTGGTATAGGCTCCACTTTTTGTCACAGTGAGGTGTGTGTGTGTGTATGTGCAGGTACAGGCTGCACATTGAGTCACAGTGTGGGGGGTGTGTGTGTGTGATGTTATATGCTGTGCACTAGGACACAGTGAGCCGTGTGTGTGTGCTGGTATAATCTGAGCATTGAGTCACAGTGTGGTGTGGTGTGTGTGCCTTTGCTGGTATGGACTGTGCATTGAATCCCAGCCCTGTGTTAGTGTTTGTGTATTTGGTGCTGTAGAGTCTGCATGAGTCACAGTAAGGTGTGTGTGTGTGCTGCTATAGGCCTAGAATTGAGTCACACCTAGGTGAGTGTATGTGTATGTGTATGCTGATATGGGATTTGCATTGAATCACTGAGCGGTGTGTGTGTATGTGTGTACAGTTATTGGCTGTGCATTGAGTCACAGTGAACCATGTGTGTGTGGTGAGCTGCTATAGTCACAGCACTGAGTCACAGTTAAATGTGTGGGAGTTGTGTGTGTATGTGTGTGTGTGTATTTGCTGGTGTAGACTGTGCATTGAGTCACAGTGAGTAGTGTGGTGTGTTTGTGTCTGTGATGGTATGGACTGTGGTTTAATCCACTTTGACATGAACTAGTGTGTGTGTTTGCGTGTGTGTGTGTGCGTGTGTGTGCTGGCACTGGATGACCATTGAGACACAGTGGGCTGTGTGTGTCTGTGTGTCTGTGTGTGCGCTGATATAGACTCTGTATTCAGTCACTGTGAGCTGTGTGTGTGTGTGTATATGTGTGCTCGTATAGGCTGTGCATTGAGTCACAGTGTAGTGTTTGTGTGTGTGTGTGCTGGTACAGGAAGCGTTTTCAGTCACAGTCTCGTGTGTGTGTGTGTGCATGTGAGTTTGTGTGCTGGTATGGGCTTTATTGTGCTGGTATGGGCATTATTGACTCATGGGTGCGTGTGTGAGTGTGTGGTGATACAGACTGCATTGAGTCAGAGTGAGCTGTGTGCGTGTGTGCTGGTATAGGCGATTGATTGAGTACCAGTGAGCCATGTGTGAGTGCGTGTTGGGGTGTGTGTGTGTTCTGGTATAGGCTGTGCATTGAGTCACAGTGAGGCCTGCATCTGTGCATGTGTGTGTGCGTGTGCGTGTGTGCTGGTATAGGCTGAGCTTTGAGTCACTCTGAGGTGTGTGTGCATGTGCTTGTAACATTGTGCCTTGATTCACTGTGCCATGTGAGTGTGTGTGCATGCTGGTATAGGTTGTGCATTGAGTCAGAGTGAGAGGTGTTTGTGTCTGTGTGTTCTGGTATAGGCTGACAATTGAGGCACACTGAGGTGTGTGTGCACATGTGTGTGTGTGTGCTGGTACAGCCTGCACATTGAGTCATATTGAGTTGTTTGTGGGTGTATGTGCAGGTAGAGGCAGCACATTGAGTCACAGTGAGGTGTATGTGTGTGATGTTATACGCTATGCACTGATTCATAGGGAGGTTTGTGTGTGTGTGTGTGCACTTTCTGGTATAGGATTTGCATTGAATCACACTGAGCTGTGTTTTTGAGTGTCAGTATGTGTGCATGTGTCGAGGTATGGGCTGTGGATTGACTCACAGTTTGCTGTATGTGCTTCTCTGTGTGTGTATGTCTGCTAGCATATCCTGTGCACTGAGTCACAGGGAGCCGTGTGTGTGTGTGTGTTTGTGTGTTTCCAGGTATAGAGTGTGCATTCATTCACAGTCAGCCATGTGTGTGTGTGTGAGAGTGCACTGGTATAGGATATGCAGTGAGTCACAGTGAGGGGTGTTTGTTTCATTGTGCGTGTGCTTTCAAAGGCTTACCGGCACAGTGAGATGTGGGTATGAGTGTGCCTGTGTGTGTGTGCTGCCATACACTGTGCCTTGAGTCACAGTGAGCTGTGTTGTGTGTTTGGTGCTGGTATGGAGTGGGCACTGACTCCCAGTGAGCCATGTGTGTGTGCTTGTACAGGCGATTGAGTCATCGTGAGACATGTGTGAGTGCATGTTAGTATGTGTGTGTGTTCACATATAGGCTGTGCATTGAATCACAATAAGGTGTGTACGTGTTCGTGTGTGGGCTATTACAGATTGTGCATTGAGTCACAGTGTCATGTGAGTGTGTGCAGGCTGGTATAGACTGTGCATTGTGTCACAGTGAGGGATGTGTGTGTCTGTGTGTTCTCATGTAGGATGACCATTGAGTCACACTTTGGTGTGTGTGTGTGTGTGTGTGTGTGCTGGTATAGGTTGCATATCGCATCACAGTGATGTGTGTGTTTGTTTCTGTGCAGGTACAGGCTGCACATTGAGTCACAGTGAGGTGTATGTGTGTGTGATGTCATACGCTGTGCACTGAGTCACAGTGAGCCGTGTGGTTGTGCTGGTATAAACTGAGCATTGGATCACACTGAGGTGTCATGTGTGTGTATGTGCTGGTGTGGATTGTACATTGAGTCACAACCATGTGTGAGTTTTTGTATGTGTGTGTGCTGGTACAGGCTGTGCACTCAGTCACAGGGAGGTGAGTGTGTGTGTGGGTGCACGTGCTGGTATATGCTTTGCATTGAGTCACACTAAGCTGTGTGTGAGTGTTTGTATGTGTGTGTGTGTGTGTGTGGAGGTACAGGCTGTGTATTGATTCACAGTGAGCCATGTGTGTTTCTTTGTGTGTGTAACTCTGCTAGCATACACTGTGCACTAAGTAACAGGGAGCCATGTGTGTGTGTCTATGTATGTTTTGGCATACTGTGAGCATTGAGTCAAACTGAGGTGTGTTCTGTGTGACTGTATGCACTGGCATGGAATGTGCATGGAATCACATAGAGCTGTACATGTGTGTGTGTGTGTATTTGGTGGTGTAGAGACTGTATTGTGTCGCAGTAAGCTGTGTGTGTATATGTGTGTGTGCTGGTATAGCCTGTGCATTGAGTCACAGTGAACTGTGTGTGTGTGTTTGCTGGGGTAGGCTGTGCTTTGATTCAAGGTGAGCTGTGAGTGTGTGTGCGGTGCTGGTATGGACTGTGCACTGAGTCACAGAGAACCGTGTGTGTGTCTATGTGTGTTTTGGTATAAAGTGAGCATTGAATCACACTGAGTTGTGTGCTGTGTGTTTTTGTGCCCTGGTATGGAGTCTGCATGGAATCACAGTGAGCTGTGCGTGTGTGTGTGTGTATTTGGTTGTGTAGAGTCTCTATTGCATCACAATAAGCTGTGTGTGTGTGTGATGGTACAGGATGTGCACTGTGTCATAGAGAGCAGTGTGTGTGTGTCTCTGCTGGTATAGGCTGTGCATTGACTCACAGTGAGCCTTGTGTGTGTGCAAGTACAGTCTGAGCATTGAGTTACAGTGAGATGTGTTGCATGTGTTTGTGCTGGTAAGAACTGTACATTATGTCAGAATGAGCCGTGCATGTGTGTGTGTGTCTGTGTGTGCGTCTGTGTGCTGGTAGAGGTTGAGCACTGAATCACAGTTAGGTGTGTGTCTGTGAGTGTTCGTATGGGCTTTGCATTGAGTCACTGAGGTGTATGTGTGTGTTTGTGTGTGTGTGTGGTGCTACAGATTTCATTGAATCACAGTGAGCCTTGTGTGTGTCTGTGTGCTGATATAGGCTGTGGATTGAGTCACAGTGAGTTATGTGTGTGTGTGTGCTGCTGTAGACTGCGCATTGAGTCAAAATGAGTTGTTTGTGTGTTACTGTGCACGTGTAGACTGTGCCTTGAATCACAGTGAGCATGTCTGTGTGTGTGTGCACTAGTATGTGTGGAGCATTTAATCAGTTATTTGTGTTTGTGTGTTTGTGTGCTCGTATGGTCTTTGCATTGAGTAACTGAGGTGTATGTGTGTGTGTGTGTGGTGATACAGACTGTGCATTGAGTCACAGTGAGCCATGTGTGTGTGTGTATGAGAGTGTGTGTGTTGGTGGGCTTTCATTGATTCCATGGGGTGTGTGTGTCTGTGTTTGTTGTGCTAAAGACTGCATTGAGTCACAGTGAGTCGTGTGTGTGTGTGCTGGTATACGCGATTGATTGAGTCACGGTCAGCCATGTGTGTGTGCATGATGGTATGTGTGTGTGTTCTTCTATAGGCTGTGCATTGAGTCACAGTGAACCCTGTATCTGTGCAGGTGTGTATGTGTGTGTGCTGGTATAGGCTGTGCATTGAGTCCCACTGAGGTGTGTGTGTATGCTTGTGTGTTTTGGTATACATTGTACATTGAGTCAGAGTGCTGTGTGTTTGTGTGCACGCTGGTATAGTCTGTGCATTGAGTCACAGTTATGTGTGTGTGTGTCTGCGTGTTCTGGTATAGGCTGACCGTTGTGTCACACAGGGGTGTGTGTGTGCTGGTATAGGATCCACTTTTTGTCACAGTGAGGTGTGTGTGTGTGTATGTGCAGGTACAGGCTGCACATTGAGTCACAGTGTGGGGTGTGTGTGTGTGTGATGTTATATGCTGTGCACTAGGACACATTGAGCCGTGTGTGTGTGCTGGTATAATCTGAGCATTGAGTCACAGTGTGGTGTGGTGTGTGTGCCATTGCTGGTATGGACTGTGCATTGAATCCCAGCCCTGTGTTAGTGTTTGTGTATGTGGTGCTGTAGAGTCTACATGAGTCACAGTAGGGTGTGTGTGTGTGCTGCTATAGGCCTAGAATTGAGTCACACCTAGGTGAGTGTATGTGTATGTGTATGCTGATATGGGATTTGCATTGAATCACTGAGCGGTGTGTGTGTGTGTGTATGTGTACAGTTTTGGGCTGTGCATTGAGTCACAGTGAACCATGTGTGTGTGGCGAGCTGCTATAGTCACAGCACTGAGTCACAGTTTAATGTGCAGGAGTTGTGTGTGTATGTGTGTGTGTGTATTTGCTGGTGTAGACTGTGCATTGAGTCACAGTGAGTAGTGCGGTGTGTTTGTGTCTGTGATGGTATGGACTGTGGTTTAATCCACTTTGACATGAACTAGTGTGTGTGTTTGCATGTGTGTGTGTGTGTGTGTGCTGGCACTGGATGACCATTGAGACACAGTGGGCTGTGTGTGTCTGTGTGTCTGTGTGTGCGCTGATATAGACTCTGTATTCAGTCACTGTGAGCTGTGTGTGTGTGTGTGTATGTGTGCTCGTATAGGCTGTGCATTGAGTCACAGTGTAGTGTTTGTGTGTGTGTGTGCTGGTACAGGAAGCGTTTTCAGTCACAGTCTCGTGTGTGTGTGTTTGCATGTGAGTTTGTGTGCTGGTATGGGCTTTATTGTGCTGGTATGGGCATTATTGACTCATGGGTGTGTGTGTGAGTGTGTGGTGATACAGACTGCATTGAGTCACAGTGAGCTGTGTGCGTGTGTGCTGGTATAGGCGATTGATTGAGTACCAGTGAGCCATGTGTGAGTGCGTGTTGGGGTGTGTGTGTGTTCTGGTATAGGCTGTGCATTGAGTCACAGTGAGGCCTGCATCTGTGCATGTGTGTGTGCGTGTGCGTGTGTGCTGGTATAGGCTGAGCTTTGAGTCACTCTGAGGTGTGTGTGCATGTGCTTGTAACATTGTGCCTTGATTCACTGTGCCATGTGAGTGTGTGTGCATGCTGGTATAGGTTGTGCATTGAGTCAGAGTGAGAGGTGTTTGTGTCTGTGTGTTCTGGTATAGGCTGACAATTGAGGCACACTGAGGTGTGTGTGCACATGTGTGTGTGTGTGCTGGTACAGCCTGCACATTGAGTCATATTGAGTTGTTTGTGGGTGTATGTGCAGGTAGAGGCAGCACATTGAGTCACAGTGAGGTGTATGTGTGTGATGTTATACGCTATGCACTGATTCATAGGGAGGTTTGTGTGTGTGTGTGTGCACTTTCTGGTATAGGATTTGCATTGAATCACACTGAGCTGTGTTTTTGAGTGTCAGTATGTGTGCATGTGTCGAGGTATGGGCTGTGGATTGACTCACAGTTTGCTGTATGTGCTTCTCTGTGTGTGTATGTCTGCTAGCATACCCTGTGCACTGAGTCACAGGGAGCCGTCTGTGTGTGTGTGTGTTTGTGTGTTTCCAGGTATAGAATGTGCATTCATTCACAGTCAGCCATGTGTGTGTGTGTGAGAGTGCACTGGTATAGGATATGCAGTGAGTCACAGTGAAGGGTGTTTGTTTCATTGTGTGTGTGCTTTCACAGGGTTACCGGCACAGTGAGATGTGGGTAGGAGTGTGCCTGTGTGTGTGTGCTGCCATACACTGTGCCTTGAGTCACAGTGAGCTGTGTTGTGTGTTTGGTGCTGGTATGGAGTGGGCACTGACTCCCAGTGAGCCATGTGTGTGTGCTTGTACAGGCGATTGAGTCATCGTGAGACATGTGTGAGTGCATGTTAGTATGTGTGTGTGTTCACATATAGGCTGTGCATTGAATCACAATAAGGTGTGTACGTGTTCGTGTGTGGGTTATTACAGATTGTGAATTGAGTCACAGTGTCATGTGAGTGTGTGCAGGCTGGTATAGACTGTGCATTGTGTCACAGTGAGGGATGTGTGTGTCTGTGTGTTCTCATGTAGGATGATCATCGAGTCATACTTTGGTGTGTGTGTGTGTGTGTGTGCTGGTATAGGTTGCATATCGCATCACAGTGATGTGTGTGTTTGTTTCTGTGCAGGTACAGGCTGCACATTGAGTCACAGTGAGGTGTATGTGTGTGTGTGTGTGTGATGTCATACGCTGTGCACTGAGTCACAGTGAGCCGTGTGGTTGTGCTGGTATAAACTGAGCATTGGATCACACTGAGGTGTCATGTGTGTGTATGTGCTGGTGTGGATTGTACATTGAGTCACAACCATGTGTGAGTTTTTGTATGTGTGTGTGCTGGTACAGGCTGTGCACTCAGTCACAGGGAGGTGAGTGTGTGTGTGCGTGCACGTGCTGGTATATGCTTTGCATTGAGTCACACTAAGCTGTGTGTGAGTGTTTGTATGTGTGTGTGTGTGGAGGTACAGGCTGTGTATTGATTCACAGTGAGCCATGTGTGTTTCTTTGTGTGTGTAACTCTGCTAGCATACACTGTGCACTAAGTAACAGGGAGCCATGTGTGTGTGTCTATGTATGTTTTGGCATACTGTGAGCATTGAGTCAAACTGAGGTGTGTTCTGTGTGACTGTATGCACTGGCATGGAATGTGCATGGAATCACATAGAGCTGTGCATGTGTGTGTGTGTGTATTTGGTGGTGTAGAGACTGTATTGTGTCGCAGTAAGCTGTGTGTGTATATGTGTGTGTGCTGGTATAGCCTGTGCATTGAGTCACAGTGAACTGTGTGTGTGTGTTTGCTGGGGTAGGCTGTGCTTTGATTCAAGGTGAGCTGTGAGTGTGTGTGCGGTGCTGGTATGGACTGTGCACTGAGTCACAGAGAACCGTGTGTGTGTCTATGTGTGTTTTGGTATAAAGTGAGCATTGAATCACACTGAGTTGTGTGCTGTGTGTTTTTGTGCACTGGTATAGAGTCTGCATGGAATCACAGTGAGCTGTGCGTGTGTGTGTGTGTATTTGGTTGTGTAGAGTCTCTATTGCATCACAATAAGCTGTGTGTGTGTGTGATGGTACAGGATGTGCACTGTGTCATAGAGAGCAGTGTGTGTGTGTCTCTGCTGGTATAGGCTGTGCATTGACTCACAGTGAGCCTTGTGTGTGTGCAAGTACAGTCTGAGCATTGAGTTACAGTGAGATGTGTTGCATGTGTTTGTGCTGGTAAGAACTGTACATTATGTCAGAATGAGCCGTGCATGTGTGTGTGTGTCTGTGTGTGCGTCTGTGTGCTGGTAGAGGTTGAGCACTGAATCACAGTTAGGTGTGTGTCTGTGAGTGTTTGTATGGGCTTTGCATTGAGTCACTGAGGTGTATGTGTGTGTTTGTGTGTGTGTGTTTGTGGTGCTACAGATTTCATTGAATCACAGTGAGCCTTGTGTGTGTCTGTGTGCTGATATAGGCTGTGGATTGAGTCACAGTGAGTTATGTGTGTGTGTGTGCTGCTGTAGACTGCGC
The DNA here is from genome assembly GCF_963455315.2 of Globicephala melas. NCBI lineage: Eukaryota > Metazoa > Chordata > Mammalia > Artiodactyla > Delphinidae > Globicephala > Globicephala melas. The sequence goes on along the minus strand of NW_027207461.1, from coordinate 127,001 downwards.
ATTGAGTCAAAATGAGTTGTTTGTGTGTTACTGTGCTCGTGTAGACTGTGCTTTGAATCACAGTGAGCATGTCTGTGTGTGTGTGCACTAGTATGTGTGGAGCATTTAATCAGTTATTTGTGTTTGTGTGTTTGTGTGCTCGTATGGTCTTTGCATTGAGTAACTGAGGTGTATGTGTGTGTGTGTGTGGTGATACAGACTGTGCATTGAGTCACAGTGAGCCATGTGTGTGTGTGTATGAGAGTGTGTGTGTTGGTGGGCTTTCATTGATTCCATGGGGTGTGTGTGTCTGTGTTTGTTGTGCTAAAGACTGCATTGAGTCACAGTGAGTCGTGTGTGTGTGTGCTGGTATACGCGATTGATTGAGTCACGGTCAGCCATGTGTGTGTGCATGATGGTATGTGTGTGTGTTCTTCTATAGGCTGTGCATTGAGTCACAGTGAACCCTGTATCTGTGCAGGTGTGTATGTGTGTGTGCTGGTATAGGCTGTGCATTGAGTCCCACTGAGGTGTGTGTGTATGCTTGTGTGTTTTGGTATACATTGTACATTGAGTCAGAGTGCTGTGTGTTTGTGTGCACGCTGGTATAGTCTGTGCATTGAGTCACAGTTATGTGTGTGTGTGTCTGCGTGTTCTGGTATAGGCTGACCTTTGTGTCACACAGGGGTGTGTGTGTGCTGGTATAGGCTCCACTTTTTGTCACAGTGAGGTGTGTGTGTGTGTATGTGCAGGTACAGGCTGCACATTGAGTCACAGTGTGGGGGGTGTGTGTGTGTGATGTTATATGCTGTGCACTAGGACACAGTGAGCCGTGTGTGTGTGCTGGTATAATCTGAGCATTGAGTCACAGTGTGGTGTGGTGTGTGTGCCTTTGCTGGTATGGACTGTGCATTGAATCCCAGCCCTGTGTTAGTGTTTGTGTATTTGGTGCTGTAGAGTCTGCATGAGTCACAGTAAGGTGTGTGTGTGTGCTGCTATAGGCCTAGAATTGAGTCACACCTAGGTGAGTGTATGTGTATGTGTATGCTGATATGGGATTTGCATTGAATCACTGAGCGGTGTGTGTGTATGTGTGTACAGTTATTGGCTGTGCATTGAGTCACAGTGAACCATGTGTGTGTGGTGAGCTGCTATAGTCACAGCACTGAGTCACAGTTAAATGTGTGGGAGTTGTGTGTGTATGTGTGTGTGTGTATTTGCTGGTGTAGACTGTGCATTGAGTCACAGTGAGTAGTGTGGTGTGTTTGTGTCTGTGATGGTATGGACTGTGGTTTAATCCACTTTGACATGAACTAGTGTGTGTGTTTGCGTGTGTGTGTGTGTGTGTGTGTGCTGGCACTGGATGACCATTGAGACACAGTGGGCTGTGTGTGTCTGTGTGTCTGTGTGTGCGCTGATATAGACTCTGTATTCAGTCACTGTGAGCTGTGTGTGTGTGTGTATGTGTGCTCGTATAGGCTGTGCATTGAGTCACAGTGTAGTGTTTGTGTGTGTGTGTGCTGGTACAGGAAGCGTTTTCAGTCACAGTCTCGTGTGTGTGTGTGTGCATGTGAGTTTGTGTGCTGGTATGGGCTTTATTGTGCTGGTATGGGCATTATTGACTCATGCGTGTGTGTGTGAGTGTGTGGTGATACAGACTGCATTGAGTCACAGTGAGCTGTGTGCGTGTGTGCTGGTATAGGCGATTGATTGAGTACCAGTGAGCCATGTGTGAGTGCGTGTTGGGGTGTGTGTGTGTTCTGGTATAGGCTGTGCATTGAGTCACAGTGAGGCCTGCATCTGTGCATGTGTGTGTGCGTGTGCGTGTGTGCTGGTATAGGCTGAGCTTTGAGTCACTCTGAGGTGTGTGTGCATGTGCTTGTAACATTGTGCCTTGATTCACTGTGCCATGTGAGTGTGTGTGCATGCTGGTATAGGTTGTGCATTGAGTCAGAGTGAGAGGTGTTTGTGTCTGTGTGTTCTGGTATAGGCTGACAATTGAGGCACACTGAGGTGTGTGTGCACATGTGTGTGTGTGTGCTGGTACAGCCTGCACATTGAGTCATATTGAGTTGTTTGTGGGTGTATGTGCAGGTAGAGACAGCACATTGAGTCACAGTGAGGTGTATGTGTGTGATGTTATACGCTATGCACTGATTCATAGGGAGGTTTGTGTGTGTGTGTGTGCACTTTCTGGTATAGGATTTGCATTGAATCACACTGAGCTGTGTTTTTGAGTGTCAGTATGTGTGCATGTGTCGAGGTATGGGCTGTGGATTGACTCACAGTTTGCTGTATGTGCTTCTCTGTGTGTGTATGTCTGCTAGCATACCCTGTGCACTGAGTCACAGGGAGCCGTGTGTGTGTGTGTGTGTTTGTGTGTTTCCAGGTATAGAGTGTGCATTCATTCACAGTCAGCCATGTGTGTGTGTGTGAGAGTGCACTGGTATAGGATATGCAGTGAGTCACAGTGAAGGGTGTTTGTTTCATTGTGCGTGTGCTTTCAAAGGCTTACCGGCACAGTGAGATGTGGGTATGAGTGTGCCTGTGTGTGTGTGCTGCCATACACTGTGCCTTGAGTCACAGTGAGCTGTGTTGTGTGTTTGGTGCTGGTATGGAGTGGGCACTGACTCCCAGTGAGCCATGTGTGTGTGTTTGTACAGGCGATTGAGTCATCGTGAGACATGTGTGAGTGCATGTTAGTATGTGTGTGTGTTCACATATAGGCTGTGCATTGAATCACAATAAGGTGTGTACGTGTTCGTGTGTGGGCTATTACAGATTGTGAATTGAGTCACAGTGTCATGTGAGTGTGTGCAGGCTGGTATAGACTGTGCATTGTGTCACAGTGAGGGATGTGTGTGTCTGTGTGTTCTCATGTAGGATGATCATCGAGTCATACTTTGGTGTGTGTGTGTGTGTGTGTGCTGGTATAGGTTGCATATCGCATCACAGTGATGTGTGTGTTTGTTTCTGTGCAGGTACAGGCTGCACATTGAGTCACAGTGAGGTGTATGTGTGTGTGTGTGTGTGATGTCATACGCTGTGCACTGAGTCACAGTGAGCCGTGTGGTTGTGCTGGTATAAACTGAGCATTGGATCACACTGAGGTGTCATGTGTGTGTATGTGCTGGTGTGGATTGTACATTGAGTCACAACCATGTGTGAGTTTTTGTATGTGTGTGTGCTGGTACAGGCTGTGCACTCAGTCACAGGGAGGTGAGTGTGTGTGTGGGTGCACGTGCTGGTATATGCTTTGCATTGAGTCACACTAAGCTGTGTGTGAGTGTTTGTATGTGTGTGTGTGTGGAGGTACAGGCTGTGTATTGATTCACAGTGAGCCATGTGTGTTTCTTTGTGTGTGTAACTCTGCTAGCATACACTGTGCACTAAGTAACAGGGAGCCATGTGTGTGTGTCTATGTATGTTTTGGCATACTGTGAGCATTGAGTCAAACTGAGGTGTGTTCTGTGTGACTGTATGCACTGGCATGGAATGTGCATGGAATCACATAGAGCTGTACATGTGTGTGTGTGTGTATTTGGCGGTGTAGAGACTGTATTGTGTCGCAGTAAGCTGTGTGTGTATATGTGTGTGTGCTGGTATAGCCTGTGCATTGAGTCACAGTGAACTGTGTGTGTGTGTTTGCTGGGGTAGGCTGTGCTTTGATTCAAGGTGAGCTGTGAGTGTGTGTGCGGTGCTGGTATGGACTGTGCACTGAGTCACAGAGAACCGTGTGTGTGTCTATGTGTGTTTTGGTATAAAGTGAGCATTGAATCACACTGAGTTGTGTGCTGTGTGTTTTTGTGCACTGGTATAGTGTCTGCATGGAATCACAGTGAGCTGTGCGTGTGTGTGTGTGTATTTGGTTGTGTAGAGTCTCTATTGCATCACAATAAGCTGTGTGTGTGTGTGATGGTACAGGATGTGCACTGTGTCATAGAGAGCAGTGTGTGTGTGTCTCTGCTGGTATAGGCTGTGCATTGACTCACAGTGAGCCTTGTGTGTGTGCAAGTACAGTCTGAGCATTGAGTTACAGTGAGATGTGTTGCATGTGTTTGTGCTGGTAAGAACTGTACATTATGTCAGAATGAGCCGTGCATGTGTGTGTGTGTCTGTGTGTGCGTCTGTGTGCTGGTAGAGGTTGAGCACTGAATCACAGTTAGGTGTGTGTCTGTGAGTGTTTGTATGGGCTTTGCATTGAGTCACTGAGGTGTATGTGTGTGTTTGTGTGTGTGTGTTTGTGGTGCTACAGATTTCATTGAATCACAGTGAGCCTTGTGTGTGTCTGTGTGCTGATATAGGCTGTGGATTGAGTCACAGTGAGTTATGTGTGTGTGTGTGCTGCTGTAGACTGCGCATTGAGTCAAAATGAGTTGTTTGTGTGTTACTGTGCTCGTGTAGACTGTGCTTTGAATCACAGTGAGCATGTCTGTGTGTGTGTGCACTAGTATGTGTGGAGCATTTAATCAGTTATTTGTGTTTGTGTGTTTGTGTGCTCGTATGGTCTTTGCATTGAGTAACTGAGGTGTATGTGTGTGTGTGTGTGGTGATACAGACTGTGCATTGAGTCACAGTGAGCCATGTGTGTGTGTGTATGAGAGTGTGTGTGTTGGTGGGCTTTCATTGATTCCATGGGGTGTGTGTGTCTGTGTTTGTTGTGCTAAAGACTGCATTGAGTCACAGTGAGTCGTGTGTGTGTGTGCTGGTATACGCGATTGATTGAGTCACGGTCAGCCATGTGTGTGTGCATGATGGTATGTGTGTGTGTTCTTCTATAGGCTGTGCATTGAGTCACAGTGAACCCTGTATCTGTGCAGGTGTGTATGTGTGTGTGCTGGTATAGGCTGTGCATTGAGTCCCACTGAGGTGTGTGTGTATGCTTGTGTGTTTTGGTATACATTGTACATTGAGTCAGAGTGCTGTGTGTTTGTGTGCACGCTGGTATAGTCTGTGCATTGAGTCACAGTTATGTGTGTGTGTGTCTGCGTGTTCTGGTATAGGCTGACCTTTGTGTCACACAGGGGTGTGTGTGTGCTGGTATAGGCTCCACTTTTTGTCACAGTGAGGTGTGTGTGTGTGTATGTGCAGGTACAGGCTGCACATTGAGTCACAGTGTGGGGGGTGTGTGTGTGTGATGTTATATGCTGTGCACTAGGACACAGTGAGCCGTGTGTGTGTGCTGGTATAATCTGAGCATTGAGTCACAGTGTGGTGTGGTGTGTGTGCCTTTGCTGGTATGGACTGTGCATTGAATCCCAGCCCTGTGTTAGTGTTTGTGTATTTGGTGCTGTAGAGTCTGCATGAGTCACAGTAAGGTGTGTGTGTGTGCTGCTATAGGCCTAGAATTGAGTCACACCTAGGTGAGTGTATGTGTATGTGTATGCTGATATGGGATTTGCATTGAATCACTGAGCGGTGTGTGTGTATGTGTGTACAGTTATTGGCTGTGCATTGAGTCACAGTGAACCATGTGTGTGTGGTGAGCTGCTATAGTCACAGCACTGAGTCACAGTTAAATGTGTGGGAGTTGTGTGTGTATGTGTGTGTGTGTATTTGCTGGTGTAGACTGTGCATTGAGTCACAGTGAGTAGTGTGGTGTGTTTGTGTCTGTGATGGTATGGACTGTGGTTTAATCCACTTTGACATGAACTAGTGTGTGTGTTTGCGTGTGTGTGTGTGTGTGTGTGTGCTGGCACTGGATGACCATTGAGACACAGTGGGCTGTGTGTGTCTGTGTGTCTGTGTGTGCGCTGATATAGACTCTGTATTCAGTCACTGTGAGCTGTGTGTGTGTGTGTGTATGTGTGCTCGTATAGGCTGTGCATTGAGTCACAGTGTAGTGTTTGTGTGTGTGTGTGCTGGTACAGGAAGCGTTTTCAGTCACAGTCTCGTGTGTGTGTGTGTGCATGTGAGTTTGTGTGCTGGTATGGGCTTTATTGTGCTGGTATGGGCATTATTGACTCATGCGTGTGTGTGTGAGTGTGTGGTGATACAGACTGCATTGAGTCACAGTGAGCTGTGTGCGTGTGTGCTGGTATAGGCGATTGATTGAGTACCAGTGAGCCATGTGTGAGTGCGTGTTGGGGTGTGTGTGTGTTCTGGTATAGGCTGTGCATTGAGTCACAGTGAGGCCTGCATCTGTGCATGTGTGTGTGCGTGTGCGTGTGTGCTGGTATAGGCTGAGCTTTGAGTCACTCTGAGGTGTGTGTGCATGTGCTTGTAACATTGTGCCTTGATTCACTGTGCCATGTGAGTGTGTGTGCATGCTGGTATAGGTTGTGCATTGAGTCAGAGTGAGAGGTGTTTGTGTCTGTGTGTTCTGGTATAGGCTGACAATTGAGGCACACTGAGGTGTGTGTGCACATGTGTGTGTGTGTGCTGGTACAGCCTGCACATTGAGTCATATTGAGTTGTTTGTGGGTGTATGTGCAGGTAGAGACAGCACATTGAGTCACAGTGAGGTGTATGTGTGTGATGTTATACGCTATGCACTGATTCATAGGGAGGTTTGTGTGTGTGTGTGTGCACTTTCTGGTATAGGATTTGCATTGAATCACACTGAGCTGTGTTTTTGAGTGTCAGTATGTGTGCATGTGTCGAGGTATGGGCTGTGGATTGACTCACAGTTTGCTGTATGTGCTTCTCTGTGTGTGTATGTCTGCTAGCATACCCTGTGCACTGAGTCACAGGGAGCCGTGTGTGTGTGTGTGTGTTTGTGTGTTTCCAGGTATAGAGTGTGCATTCATTCACAGTCAGCCATGTGTGTGTGTGTGAGAGTGCACTGGTATAGGATATGCAGTGAGTCACAGTGAAGGGTGTTTGTTTCATTGTGCGTGTGCTTTCAAAGGCTTACCGGCACAGTGAGATGTGGGTATGAGTGTGCCTGTGTGTGTGTGCTGCCATACACTGTGCCTTGAGTCACAGTGAGCTGTGTTGTGTGTTTGGTGCTGGTATGGAGTGGGCACTGACTCCCAGTGAGCCATGTGTGTGTGTTTGTACAGGCGATTGAGTCATCGTGAGACATGTGTGAGTGCATGTTAGTATGTGTGTGTGTTCACATATAGGCTGTGCATTGAATCACAATAAGGTGTGTACGTGTTCGTGTGTGGGCTATTACAGATTGTGAATTGAGTCACAGTGTCATGTGAGTGTGTGCAGGCTGGTATAGACTGTGCATTGTGTCACAGTGAGGGATGTGTGTGTCTGTGTGTTCTCATGTAGGATGATCATCGAGTCATACTTTGGTGTGTGTGTGTGTGTGTGTGCTGGTATAGGTTGCATATCGCATCACAGTGATGTGTGTGTTTGTTTCTGTGCAGGTACAGGCTGCACATTGAGTCACAGTGAGGTGTATGTGTGTGTGTGTGTGTGATGTCATACGCTGTGCACTGAGTCACAGTGAGCCGTGTGGTTGTGCTGGTATAAACTGAGCATTGGATCACACTGAGGTGTCATGTGTGTATATGTGCTGGTGTGGATTGTACATTGAGTCACAACCATGTGTGAGTTTTTGTATGTGTGTGTGCTGGTACAGGCTGTGCACTCAGTCACAGGGAGGTGAGTGTGTGTGTGGGTGCACGTGCTGGTATATGCTTTGCATTGAGTCACACTAAGCTGTGTGTGAGTGTTTGTATGTGTGTGTGTGTGGAGGTACAGGCTGTGTATTGATTCACAGTGAGCCATGTGTGTTTCTTTGTGTGTGTAACTCTGCTAGCATACACTGTGCACTAAGTAACAGGGAGCCATGTGTGTGTGTCTATGTATGTTTTGGCATACTGTGAGCATTGAGTCAAACTGAGGTGTGTTCTGTGTGACTGTATGCACTGGCATGGAATGTGCATGGAATCACATAGAGCTGTACATGTGTGTGTGTGTGTATTTGGCGGTGTAGAGACTGTATTGTGTCGCAGTAAGCTGTGTGTGTATATGTGTGTGTGCTGGTATAGCCTGTGCATTGAGTCACAGTGAACTGTGTGTGTGTGTTTGCTGGGGTAGGCTGTGCTTTGATTCAAGGTGAGCTGTGAGTGTGTGTGCGGTGCTGGTATGGACTGTGCACTGAGTCACAGAGAACCGTGTGTGTGTCTATGTGTGTTTTGGTATAAAGTGAGCATTGAATCACACTGAGTTGTGTGCTGTGTGTTTTTGTGCCCTGGTATGGAGTCTGCATGGAATCACAGTGAGCTGTGCGTGTGTGTGTGTGTATTTGGTTGTGTAGAGTCTCTATTGCATCACAATAAGCTGTGTGTGTGTGTGATGGTACAGGATGTGCACTGTGTCATAGAGAGCAGTGTGTGTGTGTCTCTACTGGTATAGGCTGTGCATTGACTCACAGTGAGCCTTGTGTGTGTGCAAGTACAGTCTGAGCATTGAGTTACAGTGAGATGTGTTGCATGTGTTTGTGCTGGTAAGAACTGTACATTATGTCAGAATGAGCCGTGCATGTGTGTGTGTGTCTGTGTGTGCGTCTGTGTGCTGGTAGAGGTTGAGCACTGAATCACAGTTAGGTGTGTGTCTGTGAGTGTTTGTATGGGCTTTGCATTGAGTCACTGAGGTGTATGTGTGTGTTTGTGTGTGTGTGTTTGTGGTGCTACAGATTTCATTGAATCACAGTGAGCCTTGTGTGTGTCTGTGTGCTGATATAGGCTGTGGATTGAGTCACAGTGAGTTATGTGTGTGTGTGTGCTGCTGTAGACTGCGCATTGAGTCAAAATGAGTTGTTTGTGTGTTACTGTGCTCGTGTAGACTGTGCTTTGAATCACAGTGAGCATGTCTGTGTGTGTGTGCACTAGTATGTGTGGAGCATTTAATCAGTTATTTGTGTTTGTGTGTTTGTGTGCTCGTATGGTCTTTGCATTGAGTAACTGAGGTGTATGTGTGTGTGTGTGTGGTGATACAGACTGTGCATTGAGTCACAGTGAGCCATGTGTGTGTGTGTATGAGAGTGGGTGTGTTGGTGGGCTTTCATTGATTCCATGGGGTGTGTGTGTCTGTGTTTGTTGTGCTAAAGACGGCATTGAGTCACAGTGAGTCGTGTGTGTGTGTGCTGGTATACGCGATTGATTGAGTCACGGTCAGCCATGTGTGTGTGCATGATGGTATGTGTGTGTGTTCTTCTATAGGCTGTGCATTGAGTCACAGTGAACCCTGTATCTGTGCAGGTGTGTATGTGTGTGTGCTGGTATAGGCTGTGCATTGAGTCCCACTGAGGTGTGTGTGTATGCTTGTGTGTTTTGGTATACATTGTACATTGAGTCAGAGTGCTGTGTGTTTGTGTGCACGCTGGTATAGTCTGTGCATTGAGTCACAGTTATGTGTGTGTGTGTCTGCGTGTTCTGGTATAGGCTGACCTTTGTGTCACACAGGGGTGTGTGTGTGCTGGTATAGGCTCCACTTTTTGTCACAGTGAGGTGTGTGTGTGTGTATGTGCAGGTACAGGCTGCACATTGAGTCACAGTGTGGGGGGTGTGTGTGTGTGATGTTATATGCTGTGCACTAGGACACAGTGAGCCGTGTGTGTGTGCTGGTATAATCTGAGCATTGAGTCACAGTGTGGTGTGGTGTGTGTGCCTTTGCTGGTATGGACTGTGCATTGAATCCCAGCCCTGTGTTAGTGTTTGTGTATTTGGTGCTGTAGAGTCTGCATGAGTCACAGTAAGGTGTGTGTGTGTGCTGCTATAGGCCTAGAATTGAGTCACACCTAGGTGAGTGTATGTGTATGTGTATGCTGATATGGGATTTGCATTGAATCACTGAGCGGTGTGTGTGTATGTGTGTACAGTTATTGGCTGTGCATTGAGTCACAGTGAACCATGTGTGTGTGGTGAGCTGCTATAGTCACAGCACTGAGTCACAGTTAAATGTGTGGGAGTTGTGTGTGTATGTGTGTGTGTGTATTTGCTGGTGTAGACTGTGCATTGAGTCACAGTGAGTAGTGTGGTGTGTTTGTGTCTGTGATGGTATGGACTGTGGTTTAATCCACTTTGACATGAACTAGTGTGTGTGTTTGCGTGTGTGTGTGTGTGTGTGTGTGCTGGCACTGGATGACCATTGAGACACAGTGGGCTGTGTGTGTCTGTGTGTCTGTGTGTGCGCTGATATAGACTCTGTATTCAGTCACTGTGAGCTGTGTGTGTGTGTGTGTATGTGTGCTCGTATAGGCTGTGCATTGAGTCACAGTGTAGTGTTTGTGTGTGTGTGTGCTGGTACAGGAAGCGTTTTCAGTCACAGTCTCGTGTGTGTGTGTGTGCATGTGAGTTTGTGTGCTGGTATGGGCTTTATTGTGCTGGTATGGGCATTATTGACTCATGCGTGTGTGTGTGAGTGTGTGGTGATACAGACTGCATTGAGTCACAGTGAGCTGTGTGCGTGTGTGCTGGTATAGGCGATTGATTGAGTACCAGTGAGCCATGTGTGAGTGCGTGTTGGGGTGTGTGTGTGTTCTGGTATAGGCTGTGCATTGAGTCACAGTGAGGCCTGCATCTGTGCATGTGTGTGTGCGTGTGCGTGTGTGCTGGTATAGGCTGAGCTTTGAGTCACTCTGAGGTGTGTGTGCATGTGCTTGTAACATTGTGCCTTGATTCACTGTGCCATGTGAGTGTGTGTGCATGCTGGTATAGGTTGTGCATTGAGTCAGAGTGAGAGGTGTTTGTGTCTGTGTGTTCTGGTATAGGCTGACAATTGAGGCACACTGAGGTGTGTGTGCACATGTGTGTGTGTGTGCTGGTACAGCCTGCACATTGAGTCATATTGAGTTGTTTGTGGGTGTATGTGCAGGTAGAGACAGCACATTGAGTCACAGTGAGGTGTATGTGTGTGATGTTATACGCTATGCACTGATTCATAGGGAGGTTTGTGTGTGTGTGTGTGCACTTTCTGGTATAGGATTTGCATTGAATCACACTGAGCTGTGTTTTTGAGTGTCAGTATGTGTGCATGTGTCGAGGTATGGGCTGTGGATTGACTCACAGTTTGCTGTATGTGCTTCTCTGTGTGTGTATGTCTGCTAGCATACCCTGTGCACTGAGTCACAGGGAGCCGTGTGTGTGTGTGTGTGTTTGTGTGTTTCCAGGTATAGAGTGTGCATTCATTCACAGTCAGCCATGTGTGTGTGTGTGAGAGTGCACTGGTATAGGATATGCAGTGAGTCACAGTGAAGGGTGTTTGTTTCATTGTGCGTGTGCTTTCAAAGGCTTACCGGCACAGTGAGATGTGGGTATGAGTGTGCCTGTGTGTGTGTGCTGCCATACACTGTGCCTTGAGTCACAGTGAGCTGTGTTGTGTGTTTGGTGCTGGTATGGAGTGGGCACTGACTCCCAGTGAGCCATGTGTGTGTGTTTGTACAGGCGATTGAGTCATCGTGAGACATGTGTGAGTGCATGTTAGTATGTGTGTGTGTTCACATATAGGCTGTGCATTGAATCACAATAAGGTGTGTACGTGTTCGTGTGTGGGCTATTACAGATTGTGAATTGAGTCACAGTGTCATGTGAGTGTGTGCAGGCTGGTATAGACTGTGCATTGTGTCACAGTGAGGGATGTGTGTGTCTGTGTGTTCTCATGTAGGATGATCATCGAGTCATACTTTGGTGTGTGTGTGTGTGTGTGTGCTGGTATAGGTTGCATATCGCATCACAGTGATGTGTGTGTTTGTTTCTGTGCAGGTACAGGCTGCACATTGAGTCACAGTGAGGTGTATGTGTGTGTGTGTGTGTGATGTCATACGCTGTGCACTGAGTCACAGTGAGCCGTGTGGTTGTGCTGGTATAAACTGAGCATTGGATCACACTGAGGTGTCATGTGTGTATATGTGCTGGTGTGGATTGTACATTGAGTCACAACCATGTGTGAGTTTTTGTATGTGTGTGTGCTGGTACAGGCTGTGCACTCAGTCACAGGGAGGTGAGTGTGTGTGTGGGTGCACGTGCTGGTATATGCTTTGCATTGAGTCACACTAAGCTGTGTGTGAGTGTTTGTATGTGTGTGTGTGTGGAGGTACAGGCTGTGTATTGATTCACAGTGAGCCATGTGTGTTTCTTTGTGTGTGTAACTCTGCTAGCATACACTGTGCACTAAGTAACAGGGAGCCATGTGTGTGTGTCTATGTATGTTTTGGCATACTGTGAGCATTGAGTCAAACTGAGGTGTGTTCTGTGTGACTGTATGCACTGGCATGGAATGTGCATGGAATCACATAGAGCTGTACATGTGTGTGTGTGTGTATTTGGCGGTGTAGAGACTGTATTGTGTCGCAGTAAGCTGTGTGTGTATATGTGTGTGTGCTGGTATAGCCTGTGCATTGAGTCACAGTGAACTGTGTGTGTGTGTTTGCTGGGGTAGGCTGTGCTTTGATTCAAGGTGAGCTGTGAGTGTGTGTGCGGTGCTGGTATGGACTGTGCACTGAGTCACAGAGAACCGTGTGTGTGTCTATGTGTGTTTTGGTATAAAGTGAGCATTGAATCACACTGAGTTGTGTGCTGTGTGTTTTTGTGCCCTGGTATGGAGTCTGCATGGAATCACAGTGAGCTGTGCGTGTGTGTGTGTGTATTTGGTTGTGTAGAGTCTCTATTGCATCACAATAAGCTGTGTGTGTGTGTGATGGTACAGGATGTGCACTGTGTCATAGAGAGCAGTGTGTGTGTGTCTCTACTGGTATAGGCTGTGCATTGACTCACAGTGAGCCTTGTGTGTGTGCAAGTACAGTCTGAGCATTGAGTTACAGTGAGATGTGTTGCATGTGTTTGTGCTGGTAAGAACTGTACATTATGTCAGAATGAGCCGTGCATGTGTGTGTGTGTCTGTGTGTGCGTCTGTGTGCTGGTAGAGGTTGAGCACTGAATCACAGTTAGGTGTGTGTCTGTGAGTGTTTGTATGGGCTTTGCATTGAGTCACTGAGGTGTATGTGTGTGTTTGTGTGTGTGTGTTTGTGGTGCTACAGATTTCATTGAATCACAGTGAGCCTTGTGTGTGTCTGTGTGCTGATATAGGCTGTGGATTGAGTCACAGTGAGTTATGTGTGTGTGTGTGCTGCTGTAGACTGCGCATTGAGTCAAAATGAGTTGTTTGTGTGTTACTGTGCTCGTGTAGACTGTGCTTTGAATCACAGTGAGCATGTCTGTGTGTGTGTGCACTAGTATGTGTGGAGCATTTAATCAGTTATTTGTGTTTGTGTGTTTGTGTGCTCGTATGGTCTTTGCATTGAGTAACTGAGGTGTATGTGTGTGTGTGTGTGGTGATACAGACTGTGCATTGAGTCACAGTGAGCCATGTGTGTGTGTGTATGAGAGTGGGTGTGTTGGTGGGCTTTCATTGATTCCATGGGGTGTGTGTGTCTGTGTTTGTTGTGCTAAAGACGGCATTGAGTCACAGTGAGTCGTGTGTGTGTGTGCTGGTATACGCGATTGATTGAGTCACGGTCAGCCATGTGTGTGTGCATGATGGTATGTGTGTGTGTTCTTCTATAGGCTGTGCATTGAGTCACAGTGAACCCTGTATCTGTGCAGGTGTGTATGTGTGTGTGCTGGTATAGGCTGTGCATTGAGTCCCACTGAGGTGTGTGTGTATGCTTGTGTGTTTTGGTATACATTGTACATTGAGTCAGAGTGCTGTGTGTTTGTGTGCACGCTGGTATAGTCTGTGCATTGAGTCACAGTTATGTGTGTGTGTGTCTGCGTGTTCTGGTATAGGCTGACCTTTGTGTCACACAGGGGTGTGTGTGTGCTGGTATAGGCTCCACTTTTTGTCACAGTGAGGTGTGTGTGTGTGTATGTGCAGGTACAGGCTGCACATTGAGTCACAGTGTGGGGGGTGTGTGTGTGTGATGTTATATGCTGTGCACTAGGACACAGTGAGCCGTGTGTGTGTGCTGGTATAATCTGAGCATTGAGTCACAGTGTGGTGTGGTGTGTGTGCCTTTGCTGGTATGGACTGTGCATTGAATCCCAGCCCTGTGTTAGTGTTTGTGTATTTGGTGCTGTAGAGTCTGCATGAGTCACAGTAAGGTGTGTGTGTGTGCTGCTATAGGCCTAGAATTGAGTCACACCTAGGTGAGTGTATGTGTATGTGTATGCTGATATGGGATTTGCATTGAATCACTGAGCGGTGTGTGTGTATGTGTGTACAGTTATTGGCTGTGCATTGAGTCACAGTGAACCATGTGTGTGTGGTGAGCTGCTATAGTCACAGCACTGAGTCACAGTTAAATGTGTGGGAGTTGTGTGTGTATGTGTGTGTGTGTATTTGCTGGTGTAGACTGTGCATTGAGTCACAGTGAGTAGTGTGGTGTGTTTGTGTCTGTGATGGTATGGACTGTGGTTTAATCCACTTTGACATGAACTAGTGTGTGTGTTTGCGTGTGTGTGTGTGTGTGTGTGTGCTGGCACTGGATGACCATTGAGACACAGTGGGCTGTGTGTGTCTGTGTGTCTGTGTGTGCGCTGATATAGACTCTGTATTCAGTCACTGTGAGCTGTGTGTGTGTGTGTGTATGTGTGCTCGTATAGGCTGTGCATTGAGTCACAGTGTAGTGTTTGTGTGTGTGTGTGCTGGTACAGGAAGCGTTTTCAGTCACAGTCTCGTGTGTGTGTGTGTGCATGTGAGTTTGTGTGCTGGTATGGGCTTTATTGTGCTGGTATGGGCATTATTGACTCATGCGTGTGTGTGTGAGTGTGTGGTGATACAGACTGCATTGAGTCACAGTGAGCTGTGTGCGTGTGTGCTGGTATAGGCGATTGATTGAGTACCAGTGAGCCATGTGTGAGTGCGTGTTGGGGTGTGTGTGTGTTCTGGTATAGGCTGTGCATTGAGTCACAGTGAGGCCTGCATCTGTGCATGTGTGTGTGCGTGTGCGTGTGTGCTGGTATAGGCTGAGCTTTGAGTCACTCTGAGGTGTGTGTGCATGTGCTTGTAACATTGTGCCTTGATTCACTGTGCCATGTGAGTGTGTGTGCATGCTGGTATAGGTTGTGCATTGAGTCAGAGTGAGAGGTGTTTGTGTCTGTGTGTTCTGGTATAGGCTGACAATTGAGGCACACTGAGGTGTGTGTGCACATGTGTGTGTGTGTGCTGGTACAGCCTGCACATTGAGTCATATTGAGTTGTTTGTGGGTGTATGTGCAGGTAGAGACAGCACATTGAGTCACAGTGAGGTGTATGTGTGTGATGTTATACGCTATGCACTGATTCATAGGGAGGTTTGTGTGTGTGTGTGTGCACTTTCTGGTATAGGATTTGCATTGAATCACACTGAGCTGTGTTTTTGAGTGTCAGTATGTGTGCATGTGTCGAGGTATGGGCTGTGGATTGACTCACAGTTTGCTGTATGTGCTTCTCTGTGTGTGTATGTCTGCTAGCATACCCTGTGCACTGAGTCACAGGGAGCCGTGTGTGTGTGTGTGTGTTTGTGTGTTTCCAGGTATAGAGTGTGCATTCATTCACAGTCAGCCATGTGTGTGTGTGTGAGAGTGCACTGGTATAGGATATGCAGTGAGTCACAGTGAAGGGTGTTTGTTTCATTGTGCGTGTGCTTTCAAAGGCTTACCGGCACAGTGAGATGTGGGTATGAGTGTGCCTGTGTGTGTGTGCTGCCATACACTGTGCCTTGAGTCACAGTGAGCTGTGTTGTGTGTTTGGTGCTGGTATGGAGTGGGCACTGACTCCCAGTGAGCCATGTGTGTGTGTTTGTACAGGCGATTGAGTCATCGTGAGACATGTGTGAGTGCATGTTAGTATGTGTGTGTGTTCACATATAGGCTGTGCATTGAATCACAATAAGGTGTGTACGTGTTCGTGTGTGGGCTATTACAGATTGTGAATTGAGTCACAGTGTCATGTGAGTGTGTGCAGGCTGGTATAGACTGTGCATTGTGTCACAGTGAGGGATGTGTGTGTCTGTGTGTTCTCATGTAGGATGATCATCGAGTCATACTTTGGTGTGTGTGTGTGTGTGTGTGCTGGTATAGGTTGCATATCGCATCACAGTGATGTGTGTGTTTGTTTCTGTGCAGGTACAGGCTGCACATTGAGTCACAGTGAGGTGTATGTGTGTGTGTGTGTGTGATGTCATACGCTGTGCACTGAGTCACAGTGAGCCGTGTGGTTGTGCTGGTATAAACTGAGCATTGGATCACACTGAGGTGTCATGTGTGTGTATGTGCTGGTGTGGATTGTACATTGAGTCACAACCATGTGTGAGTTTTTGTATGTGTGTGTGCTGGTACAGGCTGTGCACTCAGTCACAGGGAGGTGAGTGTGTGTGTGGGTGCACGTGCTGGTATATGCTTTGCATTGAGTCACACTAAGCTGTGTGTGAGTGTTTGTATGTGTGTGTGTGTGGAGGTACAGGCTGTGTATTGATTCACAGTGAGCCATGTGTGTTTCTTTGTGTGTGTAACTCTGCTAGCATACACTGTGCACTAAGTAACAGGGAGCCATGTGTGTGTGTCTATGTATGTTTTGGCATACTGTGAGCATTGAGTCAAACTGAGGTGTGTTCTGTGTGACTGTATGCACTGGCATGGAATGTGCATGGAATCACATAGAGCTGTGCATGTGTGTGTGTGTGTATTTGGCGGTGTAGAGACTGTATTGTGTCGCAGTAAGCTGTGTGTGTATATGTGTGTGTGCTGGTATAGCCTGTGCATTGAGTCACAGTGAACTGTGTGTGTGTGTTTGCTGGGGTAGGCTGTGCTTTGATTCAAGGTGAGCTGTGAGTGTGTGTGCGGTGCTGGTATGGACTGTGCACTGAGTCACAGAGAACCGTGTGTGTGTCTATGTGTGTTTTGGTATAAAGTGAGCATTGAATCACACTGAGTTGTGTGCTGTGTGTTTTTGTGCACTGGTATAGAGTCTGCATGGAATCACAGTGAGCTGTGCGTGTGTGTGTGTGTATTTGGTTGTGTAGAGTCTCTATTGCATCACAATAAGCTGTGTGTGTGTGTGATGGTACAGGATGTGCACTGTGTCATAGAGAGCAGTGTGTGTGTGTCTCTGCTGGTATAGGCTGTGCATTGACTCACAGTGAGCCTTGTGTGTGTGCAAGTACAGTCTGAGCATTGAGTTACAGTGAGATGTGTTGCATGTGTTTGTGCTGGTAAGAACTGTACATTATGTCAGAATGAGCCGTGCATGTGTGTGTGTGTCTGTGTGTGCGTCTGTGTGCTGGTAGAGGTTGAGCACTGAATCACAGTTAGGTGTGTGTCTGTGAGTGTTTGTATGGGCTTTGCATTGAGTCACTGAGGTGTATGTGTGTGTTTGTGTGTGTGTGTTTGTGGTGCTACAGATTTCATTGAATCACAGTGAGCCTTGTGTGTGTCTGTGTGCTGATATAGGCTGTGGATTGAGTCACAGTGAGTTATGTGTGTGTGTGTGCTGCTGTAGACTGCGCATTGAGTCAAAATGAGTTGTTTGTGTGTTACTGTGCTCGTGTAGACTGTGCTTTGAATCACAGTGAGCATGTCTGTGTGTGTGTGCACTAGTATGTGTGGAGCATTTAATCAGTTATTTGTGTTTGTGTGTTTGTGTGCTCGTATGGTCTTTGCATTGAGTAACTGAGGTGTATGTGTGTGTGTGTGTGGTGATACAGACTGTGCATTGAGTCACAGTGAGCCATGTGTGTGTGTGTATGAGAGTGTGTGTGTTGGTGGGCTTTCATTGATTCCATGGGGTGTGTGTGTCTGTGTTTGTTGTGCTAAAGACTGCATTGAGTCACAGTGAGTCGTGTGTGTGTGTGCTGGTATACGCGATTGATTGAGTCACGGTCAGCCATGTGTGTGTGCATGATGGTATGTGTGTGTGTTCTTCTATAGGCTGTGCATTGAGTCACAGTGAACCCTGTATCTGTGCAGGTGTGTATGTGTGTGTGCTGGTATAGGCTGTGCATTGAGTCCCACTGAGGTGTGTGTGTATGCTTGTGTGTTTTGGTATACATTGTACATTGAGTCAGAGTGCTGTGTGTTTGTGTGCACGCTGGTATAGTCTGTGCATTGAGTCACAGTTATGTGTGTGTGTGTCTGCGTGTTCTGGTATAGGCTGACCTTTGTGTCACACAGGGGTGTGTGTGTGCTGGTATAGGCTCCACTTTTTGTCACAGTGAGGTGTGTGTGTGTGTATGTGCAGGTACAGGCTGCACATTGAGTCACAGTGTGGGGGGTGTGTGTGTGTGATGTTATATGCTGTGCACTAGGACACAGTGAGCCGTGTGTGTGTGCTGGTATAATCTGAGCATTGAGTCACAGTGTGGTGTGGTGTGTGTGCCTTTGCTGGTATGGACTGTGCATTGAATCCCAGCCCTGTGTTAGTGTTTGTGTATTTGGTGCTGTAGAGTCTGCATGAGTCACAGTAAGGTGTGTGTGTGTGCTGCTATAGGCCTAGAATTGAGTCACACCTAGGTGAGTGTATGTGTATGTGTATGCTGATATGGGATTTGCATTGAATCACTGAGCGGTGTGTGTGTATGTGTGTACAGTTATTGGCTGTGCATTGAGTCACAGTGAACCATGTGTGTGTGGTGAGCTGCTATAGTCACAGCACTGAGTCACAGTTAAATGTGTGGGAGTTGTGTGTGTATGTGTGTGTGTGTATTTGCTGGTGTAGACTGTGCATTGAGTCACAGTGAGTAGTGTGGTGTGTTTGTGTCTGTGATGGTATGGACTGTGGTTTAATCCACTTTGACATGAACTAGTGTGTGTGTTTGCGTGTGTGTGTGTGTGTGTGTGTGCTGGCACTGGATGACCATTGAGACACAGTGGGCTGTGTGTGTCTGTGTGTCTGTGTGTGCGCTGATATAGACTCTGTATTCAGTCACTGTGAGCTGTGTGTGTGTGTGTGTATGTGTGCTCGTATAGGCTGTGCATTGAGTCACAGTGTAGTGTTTGTGTGTGTGTGTGCTGGTACAGGAAGCGTTTTCAGTCACAGTCTCGTGTGTGTGTGTGTGCATGTGAGTTTGTGTGCTGGTATGGGCTTTATTGTGCTGGTATGGGCATTATTGACTCATGCGTGTGTGTGTGAGTGTGTGGTGATACAGACTGCATTGAGTCACAGTGAGCTGTGTGCGTGTGTGCTGGTATAGGCGATTGATTGAGTACCAGTGAGCCATGTGTGAGTGCGTGTTGGGGTGTGTGTGTGTTCTGGTATAGGCTGTGCATTGAGTCACAGTGAGGCCTGCATCTGTGCATGTGTGTGTGCGTGTGCGTGTGTGCTGGTATAGGCTGAGCTTTGAGTCACTCTGAGGTGTGTGTGCATGTGCTTGTAACATTGTGCCTTGATTCACTGTGCCATGTGAGTGTGTGTGCATGCTGGTATAGGTTGTGCATTGAGTCAGAGTGAGAGGTGTTTGTGTCTGTGTGTTCTGGTATAGGCTGACAATTGAGGCACACTGAGGTGTGTGTGCACATGTGTGTGTGTGTGCTGGTACAGCCTGCACATTGAGTCATATTGAGTTGTTTGTGAGTGTATGTGCAGGTAGAGACAGCACATTGAGTCACAGTGAGGTGTATGTGTGTGATGTTATACGCTATGCACTGATTCATAGGGAGGTTTGTGTGTGTGTGTGTGCACTTTCTGGTATAGGATTTGCATTGAATCACACTGAGCTGTGTTTTTGAGTGTCAGTATGTGTGCATGTGTCGAGGTATGGGCTGTGGATTGACTCACAGTTTGCTGTATGTGCTTCTCTGTGTGTGTATGTCTGCTAGCATACCCTGTGCACTGAGTCACAGGGAGCCGTGTGTGTGTGTGTGTGTTTGTGTGTTTCCAGGTATAGAATGTGCATTCATTCACAGTCAGCCATGTGTGTGTGTGTGAGAGTGCACTGGTATAGGATATGCAGTGAGTCACAGTGAAGGGTGTTTGTTTCATTGTGCGTGTGCTTTCAAAGGCTTACCGGCACAGTGAGATGTGGGTATGAGTGTGCCTGTGTGTGTGTGCTGCCATACACTGTGCCTTGAGTCACAGTGAGCTGTGTTGTGTGTTTGGTGCTGGTATGGAGTGGGCACTGACTCCCAGTGAGCCATGTGTGTGTGCTTGTACAGGCGATTGAGTCATCGTGAGACATGTGTGAGTGCATGTTAGTATGTGTGTGTGTTCACATATAGGCTGTGCATTGAATCATAATAAGGTGTGTACGTGTTCGTGTGTGGGCTATTACAGATTGTGAATTGAGTCACAGTGTCATGTGAGTGTGTGCAGGCTGGTATAGACTGTGCATTGTGTCACAGTGAGGGATGTGTGTGTCTGTGTGTTCTCATGTAGGATGATCATCGAGTCATACTTTGGTGTGTGTGTGTGTGTGTGTGCTGGTATAGGTTGCATATCGCATCACAGTGATGTGTGTGTTTGTTTCTGTGCAGGTACAGGCTGCACATTGAGTCACAGTGAGGTGTATGTGTGTGTGTGTGTGTGATGTCATACGCTGTGCACTGAGTCACAGTGAGCCGTGTGGTTGTGCTGGTATAAACTGAGCATTGGATCACACTGAGGTGTCATGTGTGTGTATGTGCTGGTGTGGATTGTACATTGAGTCACAACCATGTGTGAGTTTTTGTATGTGTGTGTGCTGGTACAGGCTGTGCACTCAGTCACAGGGAGGTGAGTGTGTGTGTGCGTGCACGTGCTGGTATATGCTTTGCATTGAGTCACACTAAGCTGTGTGTGAGTGTTTGTATGTGTGTGTGTGTGGAGGTACAGGCTGTGTATTGATTCACAGTGAGCCATGTGTGTTTCTTTGTGTGTGTAACTCTGCTAGCATACACTGTGCACTAAGTAACAGGGAGCCATGTGTGTGTGTCTATGTATGTTTTGGCATACTGTGAGCATTGAGTCAAACTGAGGTGTGTTCTGTGTGACTGTATGCACTGGCATGGAATGTGCATGGAATCACATAGAGCTGTGCATGTGTGTGTGTGTGTATTTGGTGGTGTAGAGACTGTATTGTGTCGCAGTAAGCTGTGTGTGTATATGTGTGTGTGCTGGTATAGCCTGTGCATTGAGTCACAGTGAACTGTGTGTGTGTGTTTGCTGGGGTAGGCTGTGCTTTGATTCAAGGTGAGCTGTGAGTGTGTGTGCGGTGCTGGTATGGACTGTGCACTGAGTCACAGAGAACCGTGTGTGTGTCTATGTGTGTTTTGGTATAAAGTGAGCATTGAATCACACTGAGTTGTGTGCTGTGTGTTTTTGTGCACTGGTATAGAGTCTGCATGGAATCACAGTGAGCTGTGCGTGTGTGTGTGTGTATTTGGTTGTGTAGAGTCTCTATTGCATCACAATAAGCTGTGTGTGTGTGTGATGGTACAGGATGTGCACTGTGTCATAGAGAGCAGTGTGTGTGTGTCTCTGCTGGTATAGGCTGTGCATTGACTCACAGTGAGCCTTGTGTGTGTGCAAGTACAGTCTGAGCATTGAGTTACAGTGAGATGTGTTGCATGTGTTTGTGCTGGTAAGAACTGTACATTATGTCAGAATGAGCCGTGCATGTGTGTGTGTGTCTGTGTGTGCGTCTGTGTGCTGGTAGAGGTTGAGCACTGAATCACAGTTAGGTGTGTGTCTGTGAGTGTTTGTATGGGCTTTGCATTGAGTCACTGAGGTGTATGTGTGTGTTTGTGTGTGTGTGTTTGTGGTGCTACAGATTTCATTGAATCACAGTGAGCCTTGTGTGTGTCTGTGTGCTGATATAGGCTGTGGATTGAGTCACAGTGAGTTATGTGTGTGTGTGTGCTGCTGTAGACTGCGCATTGAGTCAAAATGAGTTGTTTGTGTGTTACTGTGCTCGTGTAGACTGTGCTTTGAATCACAGTGAGCATGTCTGTGTGTGTGTGCACTAGTATGTGTGGAGCATTTAATCAGTTATTTGTGTTTGTGTGTTTGTGTGCTCGTATGGTCTTTGCATTGAGTAACTGAGGTGTATGTGTGTGTGTGTGTGGTGATACAGACTGTGCATTGAGTCACAGTGAGCCATGTGTGTGTGTGTATGAGAGTGTGTGTGTTGGTGGGCTTTCATTGATTCCATGGGGTGTGTGTGTCTGTGTTTGTTGTGCTAAAGACTGCATTGAGTCACAGTGAGTCGTGTGTGTGTGTGCTGGTATACGCGATTGATTGAGTCACGGTCAGCCATGTGTGTGTGCATGATGGTATGTGTGTGTGTTCTTCTATAGGCTGTGCATTGAGTCACAGTGAACCCTGTATCTGTGCAGGTGTGTATGTGTGTGTGCTGGTATAGGCTGTGCATTGAGTCCCACTGAGGTGTGTGTGTATGCTTGTGTGTTTTGGTATACATTGTACATTGAGTCAGAGTGCTGTGTGTTTGTGTGCACGCTGGTATAGTCTGTGCATTGAGTCACAGTTATGTGTGTGTGTGTCTGCGTGTTCTGGTATAGGCTGACCTTTGTGTCACACAGGGGTGTGTGTGTGCTGGTATAGGCTCCACTTTTTGTCACAGTGAGGTGTGTGTGTGTGTATGTGCAGGTACAGGCTGCACATTGAGTCACAGTGTGGGGGGTGTGTGTGTGTGATGTTATATGCTGTGCACTAGGACACAGTGAGCCGTGTGTGTGTGCTGGTATAATCTGAGCATTGAGTCACAGTGTGGTGTGGTGTGTGTGCCTTTGCTGGTATGGACTGTGCATTGAATCCCAGCCCTGTGTTAGTGTTTGTGTATTTGGTGCTGTAGAGTCTGCATGAGTCACAGTAAGGTGTGTGTGTGTGCTGCTATAGGCCTAGAATTGAGTCACACCTAGGTGAGTGTATGTGTATGTGTATGCTGATATGGGATTTGCATTGAATCACTGAGCGGTGTGTGTGTATGTGTGTACAGTTATTGGCTGTGCATTGAGTCACAGTGAACCATGTGTGTGTGGTGAGCTGCTATAGTCACAGCACTGAGTCACAGTTAAATGTGTGGGAGTTGTGTGTGTATGTGTGTGTGTGTATTTGCTGGTGTAGACTGTGCATTGAGTCACAGTGAGTAGTGTGGTGTGTTTGTGTCTGTGATGGTATGGACTGTGGTTTAATCCACTTTGACATGAACTAGTGTGTGTGTTTGCGTGTGTGTGTGTGTGTGTGTGTGCTGGCACTGGATGACCATTGAGACACAGTGGGCTGTGTGTGTCTGTGTGTCTGTGTGTGCGCTGATATAGACTCTGTATTCAGTCACTGTGAGCTGTGTGTGTGTGTGTGTATGTGTGCTCGTATAGGCTGTGCATTGAGTCACAGTGTAGTGTTTGTGTGTGTGTGTGCTGGTACAGGAAGCGTTTTCAGTCACAGTCTCGTGTGTGTGTGTGTGCATGTGAGTTTGTGTGCTGGTATGGGCTTTATTGTGCTGGTATGGGCATTATTGACTCATGCGTGTGTGTGTGAGTGTGTGGTGATACAGACTGCATTGAGTCACAGTGAGCTGTGTGCGTGTGTGCTGGTATAGGCGATTGATTGAGTACCAGTGAGCCATGTGTGAGTGCGTGTTGGGGTGTGTGTGTGTTCTGGTATAGGCTGTGCATTGAGTCACAGTGAGGCCTGCATCTGTGCATGTGTGTGTGCGTGTGCATGTGTGCTGGTATAGGCTGAGCTTTGAGTCACTCTGAGGTGTGTGTGCATGTGCTTGTAACATTGTGCCTTGATTCACTGTGCCATGTGAGTGTGTGTGCATGCTGGTATAGGTTGTGCATTGAGTCAGAGTGAGAGGTGTTTGTGTCTGTGTGTTCTGGTATAGGCTGACAATTGAGGCACACTGAGGTGTGTGTGCACATGTGTGTGTGTGTGCTGGTACAGCCTGCACATTGAGTCATATTGAGTTGTTTGTGGGTGTATGTGCAGGTAGAGACAGCACATTGAGTCACAGTGAGGTGTATGTGTGTGATGTTATACGCTATGCACTGATTCATAGGGAGGTTTGTGTGTGTGTGTGTGCACTTTCTGGTATAGGATTTGCATTGAATCACACTGAGCTGTGTTTTTGAGTGTCAGTATGTGTGCATGTGTCGAGGTATGGGCTGTGGATTGACTCACAGTTTGCTGTATGTGCTTCTCTGTGTGTGTATGTCTGCTAGCATACCCTGTGCACTGAGTCACAGGGAGCCGTGTGTGTGTGTGTGTGTTTGTGTGTTTCCAGGTATAGAGTGTGCATTCATTCACAGTCAGCCATGTGTGTGTGTGTGAGAGTGCACTGGTATAGGATATGCAGTGAGTCACAGTGAAGGGTGTTTGTTTCATTGTGCGTGTGCTTTCAAAGGCTTACCGGCACAGTGAGATGTGGGTATGAGTGTGCCTGTGTGTGTGTGCTGCCATACACTGTGCCTTGAGTCACAGTGAGCTGTGTTGTGTGTTTGGTGCTGGTATGGAGTGGGCACTGACTCCCAGTGAGCCATGTGTGTGTGCTTGTACAGGCGATTGAGTCATCGTGAGACATGTGTGAGTGCATGTTAGTATGTGTGTGTGTTCACATATAGGCTGTGCATTGAATCACAATAAGGTGTGTACGTGTTCGTGTGTGGGCTATTACAGATTGTGAATTGAGTCACAGTGTCATGTGAGTGTGTGCAGGCTGGTATAGACTGTGCATTGTGTCACAGTGAGGGATGTGTGTGTCTGTGTGTTCTCATGTAGGATGATCATCGAGTCATACTTTGGTGTGTGTGTGTGTGTGTGTGCTGGTATAGGTTGCATATCGTATCACAGTGATGTGTGTGTTTGTTTCTGTGCAGGTACAGGCTGCACATTGAGTCACAGTGAGGTGTATGTGTGTGTGTGTGTGATGTCATACGCTGTGCACTGAGTCACAGTGAGCCGTGTGGTTGTGCTGGTATAAACTGAGCATTGGATCACACTGAGGTGTCATGTGTGTGTATGTGCTGGTGTGGATTGTACATTGAGTCACAACCATGTGTGAGTTTTTGTATGTGTGTGTGCTGGTACAGGCTGTGCACTCAGTCACAGGGAGGTGAGTGTGTGTGTGGGTGCACGTGCTGGTATATGCTTTGCATTGAGTCACACTAAGCTGTGTGTGAGTGTTTGTATGTGTGTGTGTGTGGAGGTACAGGCTGTGTATTGATTCACAGTGAGCCATGTGTGTTTCTTTGTGTGTGTAACTCTGCTAGCATACACTGTGCACTAAGTAACAGGGAGCCATGTGTGTGTGTCTATGTATGTTTTGGCATACTGTGAGCATTGAGTCAAACTGAGGTGTGTTCTGTGTGACTGTATGCACTGGCATGGAATGTGCATGGAATCACATAGAGCTGTGCATGTGTGTGTGTGTGTATTTGGCGGTGTAGAGACTGTATTGTGTCGCAGTAAGCTGTGTGTGTATATGTGTGTGTGCTGGTATAGCCTGTGCATTGAGTCACAGTGAACTGTGTGTGTGTGTTTGCTGGGGTAGGCTGTGCTTTGATTCAAGGTGAGCTGTGAGTGTGTGTGCGGTGCTGGTATGGACTGTGCACTGAGTCACAGAGAACCGTGTGTGTGTCTATGTGTGTTTTGGTATAAAGTGAGCATTGAATCACACTGAGTTGTGTGCTGTGTGTTTTTGTGCACTGGTATAGAGTCTGCATGGAATCACAGTGAGCTGTGCGTGTGTGTGTGTGTATTTGGTTGTGTAGAGTCTCTATTGCATCACAATAAGCTGTGTGTGTGTGTGATGGTACAGGATGTGCACTGTGTCATAGAGAGCAGTGTGTGTGTGTCTCTGCTGGTATAGGCTGTGCATTGACTCACAGTGAGCCTTGTGTGTGTGCAAGTACAGTCTGAGCATTGAGTTACAGTGAGATGTGTTGCATGTGTTTGTGCTGGTAAGAACTGTACATTATGTCAGAATGAGCCGTGCATGTGTGTGTGTGTCTGTGTGTGCGTCTGTGTGCTGGTAGAGGTTGAGCACTGAATCACAGTTAGGTGTGTGTCTGTGAGTGTTTGTATGGGCTTTGCATTGAGTCACTGAGGTGTATGTGTGTGTTTGTGTGTGTGTGTTTGTGGTGCTACAGATTTCATTGAATCACAGTGAGCCTTGTGTGTGTCTGTGTGCTGATATAGGCTGTGGATTGAGTCACAGTGAGTTATGTGTGTGTGTGTGCTGCTGTAGACTGCGCATTGAGTCAAAATGAGTTGTTTGTGTGTTACTGTGCTCGTGTAGACTGTGCTTTGAATCACAGTGAGCATGTCTGTGTGTGTGTGCACTAGTATGTGTGGAGCATTTAATCAGTTATTTGTGTTTGTGTGTTTGTGTGCTCGTATGGTCTTTGCATTGAGTAACTGAGGTGTATGTGTGTGTGTGTGTGGTGATACAGACTGTGCATTGAGTCACAGTGAGCCATGTGTGTGTGTGTATGAGAGTGTGTGTGTTGGTGGGCTTTCATTGATTCCATGGGGTGTGTGTGTCTGTGTTTGTTGTGCTAAAGACTGCATTGAGTCACAGTGAGTCGTGTGTGTGTGTGCTGGTATACGCGATTGATTGAGTCACGGTCAGCCATGTGTGTGTGCATGATGGTATGTGTGTGTGTTCTTCTATAGGCTGTGCATTGAGTCACAGTGAACCCTGTATCTGTGCAGGTGTGTATGTGTGTGTGCTGGTATAGGCTGTGCATTGAGTCCCACTGAGGTGTGTGTGTATGCTTGTGTGTTTTGGTATACATTGTACATTGAGTCAGAGTGCTGTGTGTTTGTGTGCACGCTGGTATAGTCTGTGCATTGAGTCACAGTTATGTGTGTGTGTGTCTGCGTGTTCTGGTATAGGCTGACCTTTGTGTCACACAGGGGTGTGTGTGTGCTGGTATAGGCTCCACTTTTTGTCACAGTGAGGTGTGTGTGTGTGTATGTGCAGGTACAGGCTGCACATTGAGTCACAGTGTGGGGGGTGTGTGTGTGTGATGTTATATGCTGTGCACTAGGACACAGTGAGCCGTGTGTGTGTGCTGGTATAATCTGAGCATTGAGTCACAGTGTGGTGTGGTGTGTGTGCCTTTGCTGGTATGGACTGTGCATTGAATCCCAGCCCTGTGTTAGTGTTTGTGTATTTGGTGCTGTAGAGTCTGCATGAGTCACAGTAAGGTGTGTGTGTGTGCTGCTATAGGCCTAGAATTGAGTCACACCTAGGTGAGTGTATGTGTATGTGTATGCTGATATGGGATTTGCATTGAATCACTGAGCGGTGTGTGTGTATGTGTGTACAGTTATTGGCTGTGCATTGAGTCACAGTGAACCATGTGTGTGTGGTGAGCTGCTATAGTCACAGCACTGAGTCACAGTTAAATGTGTGGGAGTTGTGTGTGTATGTGTGTGTGTGTATTTGCTGGTGTAGACTGTGCATTGAGTCACAGTGAGTAGTGTGGTGTGTTTGTGTCTGTGATGGTATGGACTGTGGTTTAATCCACTTTGACATGAACTAGTGTGTGTGTTTGCGTGTGTGTGTGTGTGTGTGTGTGCTGGCACTGGATGACCATTGAGACACAGTGGGCTGTGTGTGTCTGTGTGTCTGTGTGTGCGCTGATATAGACTCTGTATTCAGTCACTGTGAGCTGTGTGTGTGTGTGTGTATGTGTGCTCGTATAGGCTGTGCATTGAGTCACAGTGTAGTGTTTGTGTGTGTGTGTGCTGGTACAGGAAGCGTTTTCAGTCACAGTCTCGTGTGTGTGTGTGTGCATGTGAGTTTGTGTGCTGGTATGGGCTTTATTGTGCTGGTATGGGCATTATTGACTCATGCGTGTGTGTGTGAGTGTGTGGTGATACAGACTGCATTGAGTCACAGTGAGCTGTGTGCGTGTGTGCTGGTATAGGCGATTGATTGAGTACCAGTGAGCCATGTGTGAGTGCGTGTTGGGGTGTGTGTGTGTTCTGGTATAGGCTGTGCATTGAGTCACAGTGAGGCCTGCATCTGTGCATGTGTGTGTGCGTGTGCGTGTGTGCTGGTATAGGCTGAGCTTTGAGTCACTCTGAGGTGTGTGTGCATGTGCTTGTAACATTGTGCCTTGATTCACTGTGCCATGTGAGTGTGTGTGCATGCTGGTATAGGTTGTGCATTGAGTCAGAGTGAGAGGTGTTTGTGTCTGTGTGTTCTGGTATAGGCTGACAATTGAGGCACACTGAGGTGTGTGTGCACATGTGTGTGTGTGTGCTGGTACAGCCTGCACATTGAGTCATATTGAGTTGTTTGTGGGTGTATGTGCAGGTAGAGACAGCACATTGAGTCACAGTGAGGTGTATGTGTGTGATGTTATACGCTATGCACTGATTCATAGGGAGGTTTGTGTGTGTGTGTGTGCACTTTCTGGTATAGGATTTGCATTGAATCACACTGAGCTGTGTTTTTGAGTGTCAGTATGTGTGCATGTGTCGAGGTATGGGCTGTGGATTGACTCACAGTTTGCTGTATGTGCTTCTCTGTGTGTGTATGTCTGCTAGCATACCCTGTGCACTGAGTCACAGGGAGCCGTGTGTGTGTGTGTGTGTTTGTGTGTTTCCAGGTATAGAATGTGCATTCATTCACAGTCAGCCATGTGTGTGTGTGTGAGAGTGCACTGGTATAGGATATGCAGTGAGTCACAGTGAAGGGTGTTTGTTTCATTGTGCGTGTGCTTTCAAAGGCTTACCGGCACAGTGAGATGTGGGTATGAGTGTGCCTGTGTGTGTGTGCTGCCATACACTGTGCCTTGAGTCACAGTGAGCTGTGTTGTGTGTTTGGTGCTGGTATGGAGTGGGCACTGACTCCCAGTGAGCCATGTGTGTGTGCTTGTACAGGCGATTGAGTCATCGTGAGACATGTGTGAGTGCATGTTAGTATGTGTGTGTGTTCACATATAGGCTGTGCATTGAATCATAATAAGGTGTGTACGTGTTCGTGTGTGGGCTATTACAGATTGTGAATTGAGTCACAGTGTCATGTGAGTGTGTGCAGGCTGGTATAGACTGTGCATTGTGTCACAGTGAGGGATGTGTGTGTCTGTGTGTTCTCATGTAGGATGATCATCGAGTCATACTTTGGTGTGTGTGTGTGTGTGTGTGCTGGTATAGGTTGCATATCGCATCACAGTGATGTGTGTGTTTGTTTCTGTGCAGGTACAGGCTGCACATTGAGTCACAGTGAGGTGTATGTGTGTGTGTGTGTGTGATGTCATACGCTGTGCACTGAGTCACAGTGAGCCGTGTGGTTGTGCTGGTATAAACTGAGCATTGGATCACACTGAGGTGTCATGTGTGTGTATGTGCTGGTGTGGATTGTACATTGAGTCACAACCATGTGTGAGTTTTTGTATGTGTGTGTGCTGGTACAGGCTGTGCACTCAGTCACAGGGAGGTGAGTGTGTGTGTGGGTGCACGTGCTGGTATATGCTTTGCATTGAGTCACACTAAGCTGTGTGTGAGTGTTTGTATGTGTGTGTGTGTGGAGGTACAGGCTGTGTATTGATTCACAGTGAGCCATGTGTGTTTCTTTGTGTGTGTAACTCTGCTAGCATACACTGTGCACTAAGTAACAGGGAGCCATGTGTGTGTGTCTATGTATGTTTTGGCATACTGTGAGCATTGAGTCAAACTGAGGTGTGTTCTGTGTGACTGTATGCACTGGCATGGAATGTGCATGGAATCACATAGAGCTGTGCATGTGTGTGTGTGTGTATTTGGTGGTGTAGAGACTGTATTGTGTCGCAGTAAGCTGTGTGTGTATATGTGTGTGTGCTGGTATAGCCTGTGCATTGAGTCACAGTGAACTGTGTGTGTGTGTTTGCTGGGGTAGGCTGTGCTTTGATTCAAGGTGAGCTGTGAGTGTGTGTGCGGTGCTGGTATGGACTGTGCACTGAGTCACAGAGAACCGTGTGTGTGTCTATGTGTGTTTTGGTATAAAGTGAGCATTGAATCACACTGAGTTGTGTGCTGTGTGTTTTTGTGCACTGGTATAGAGTCTGCATGGAATCACAGTGAGCTGTGCGTGTGTGTGTGTGTATTTGGTTGTGTAGAGTCTCTATTGCATCACAATAAGCTGTGTGTGTGTGTGATGGTACAGGATGTGCACTGTGTCATAGAGAGCAGTGTGTGTGTGTCTCTGCTGGTATAGGCTGTGCATTGACTCACAGTGAGCCTTGTGTGTGTGCAAGTACAGTCTGAGCATTGAGTTACAGTGAGATGTGTTGCATGTGTTTGTGCTGGTAAGAACTGTACATTATGTCAGAATGAGCCGTGCATGTGTGTGTGTGTCTGTGTGTGCGTCTGTGTGCTGGTAGAGGTTGAGCACTGAATCACAGTTAGGTGTGTGTCTGTAAGTGTTTGTATGGGCTTTGCATTGAGTCACTGAGGTGTATGTGTGTGTTTGTGTGTGTGTGTTTGTGGTGCTACAGATTTCATTGAATCACAGTGAGCCTTGTGTGTGTCTGTGTGCTGATATAGGCTGTGGATTGAGTCACAGTGAGTTATGTGTGTGTGTGTGCTGCTGTAGACTGCGCATTGAGTCAAAATGAGTTGTTTGTGTGTTACTGTGCTCGTGTAGACTGTGCTTTGAATCACAGTGAGCATGTCTGTGTGTGTGTGCACTAGTATGTGTGGAGCATTTAATCAGTTATATGTGTTTGTGTGTTTGTGTACTCGTATGGTCTTTGCATTGAGTAACTGAGGTGTATGTGTGTGTGTGTGTGGTGATACAGACTGTGCATTGAGTCACAGTGAGCCATGTGTGTGTGTGTATGAGAGTGTGTGTGTTGGTGGGCTTTCATTGATTCCATGGGGTGTGTGTGTCTGTGTTTGTTGTGCTAAAGACTGCATTGAGTCACAGTGAGTCGTGTGTGTGTGTGCTGGTATACGCGATTGATTGAGTCACGGTCAGCCATGTGTGTGTGCATGATGGTATGTGTGTGTGTTCTTCTATAGGCTGTGCATTGAGTCACAGTGAACCCTGTATCTGTGCAGGTGTGTATGTGTGTGTGCTGGTATAGGCTGTGCATTGAGTCCCACTGAGGTGTGTGTGTATGCTTGTGTGTTTTGGTATACATTGTACATTGAGTCAGAGTGCTGTGTGTTTGTGTGCACGCTGGTATAGTCTGTGCATTGAGTCACAGTTATGTGTGTGTGTGTCTGCGTGTTCTGGTATAGGCTGACCTTTGTGTCACACAGGGGTGTGTGTGTGCTGGTATAGGCTCCACTTTTTGTCACAGTGAGGTGTGTGTGTGTGTATGTGCAGGTACAGGCTGCACATTGAGTCACAGTGTGGGGGGTGTGTGTGTGTGATGTTATATGCTGTGCACTAGGACACAGTGAGCCGTGTGTGTGTGCTGGTATAATCTGAGCATTGAGTCACAGTGTGGTGTGGTGTGTGTGCCTTTGCTGGTATGGACTGTGCATTGAATCCCAGCCCTGTGTTAGTGTTTGTGTATTTGGTGCTGTAGAGTCTGCATGAGTCACAGTAAGGTGTGTGTGTGTGCTGCTATAGGCCTAGAATTGAGTCACACCTAGGTGAGTGTATGTGTATGTGTATGCTGATATGGGATTTGCATTGAATCACTGAGCGGTGTGTGTGTATGTGTGTACAGTTATTGGCTGTGCATTGAGTCACAGTGAACCATGTGTGTGTGGTGAGCTGCTATAGTCACAGCACTGAGTCACAGTTAAATGTGTGGGAGTTGTGTGTGTATGTGTGTGTGTGTATTTGCTGGTGTAGACTGTGCATTGAGTCACAGTGAGTAGTGTGGTGTGTTTGTGTCTGTGATGGTATGGACTGTGGTTTAATCCACTTTGACATGAACTAGTGTGTGTGTTTGCATGTGTGTGTGTGTGTGTGTGTGCTGGCACTGGATGACCATTGAGACACAGTGGGCTGTGTGTGTCTGTGTGTCTGTGTGTGCGCTGATATAGACTCTGTATTCAGTCACTGTGAGCTGTGTGTGTGTGTGTATGTGTGCTCGTATAGGCTGTGCATTGAGTCACAGTGTAGTGTTTGTGTGTGTGTGTGCTGGTACAGGAAGCGTTTTCAGTCACAGTCTCGTGTGTGTGTGTGTGCATGTGAGTTTGTGTGCTGGTGTGGGCTTTATTGTGCTGGTATGGGCATTATTGACTCATGCGTGTGTGTGTGAGTGTGTGGTGATACAGACTGCATTGAGTCACAGTGAGCTGTGTGCGTGTGTGCTGGTATAGGCGATTGATTGAGTACCAGTGAGCCATGTGTGAGTGCGTGTTGGGGTGTGTGTGTGTTCTGGTATAGGCTGTGCATTGAGTCACAGTGAGGCCTGCATCTGTGCATGTGTGTGTGCGTGTGCGTGTGTGCTGGTATAGGCTGAGCTTTGAGTCACTCTGAGGTGTGTGTGCATGTGCTTGTAACATTGTGCCTTGATTCACTGTGCCATGTGAGTGTGTGTGCATGCTGGTATAGGTTGTGCATTGAGTCAGAGTGAGAGGTGTTTGTGTCTGTGTGTTCTGGTATAGGCTGACAATTGAGGCACACTGAGGTGTGTGTGCACATGTGTGTGTGTGTGCTGGTACAGCCTGCACATTGAGTCATATTGAGTTGTTTGTGGGTGTATGTGCAGGTAGAGACAGCACATTGAGTCACAGTGAGGTGTATGTGTGTGATGTTATACGCTATGCACTGATTCATAGGGAGGTTTGTGTGTGTGTGTGTGCACTTTCTGGTATAGGATTTGCATTGAATCACACTGAGCTGTGTTTTTGAGTGTCAGTATGTGTGCATGTGTCGAGGTATGGGCTGTGGATTGACTCACAGTTTGCTGTATGTGCTTCTCTGTGTGTGTATGTCTGCTAGCATACCCTGTGCACTGAGTCACAGGGAGCCGTGTGTGTGTGTGTGTGTTTGTGTGTTTCCAGGTATAGAATGTGCATTCATTCACAGTCAGCCATGTGTGTGTGTGTGAGAGTGCACTGGTATAGGATATGCAGTGAGTCACAGTGAAGGGTGTTTGTTTCATTGTGCGTGTGCTTTCAAAGGCTTACCGGCACAGTGAGATGTGGGTATGAGTGTGCCTGTGTGTGTGTGCTGCCATACACTGTGCCTTGAGTCACAGTGAGCTGTGTTGTGTGTTTGGTGCTGGTATGGAGTGGGCACTGACTCCCAGTGAGCCATGTGTGTGTGCTTGTACAGGCGATTGAGTCATCGTGAGACATGTGTGAGTGCATGTTAGTATGTGTGTGTGTTCACATATAGGCTGTGCATTGAATCACAATAAGGTGTGTACGTGTTCGTGTGTGGGCTATTACAGATTGTGAATTGAGTCACAGTGTCATGTGAGTGTGTGCAGGCTGGTATAGACTGTGCATTGTGTCACAGTGAGGGATGTGTGTGTCTGTGTGTTCTCATGTAGGATGATCATCGAGTCATACTTTGGTGTGTGTGTGTGTGTGTGTGCTGGTATAGGTTGCATATCGCATCACAGTGATGTGTGTGTTTGTTTCTGTGCAGGTACAGGCTGCACATTGAGTCACAGTGAGGTGTATGTGTGTGTGTGTGTGTGATGTCATACGCTGTGCACTGAGTCACAGTGAGCCGTGTGGTTGTGCTGGTATAAACTGAGCATTGGATCACACTGAGGTGTCATGTGTGTGTATGTGCTGGTGTGGATTGTACATTGAGTCACAACCATGTGTGAGTTTTTGTATGTGTGTGTGCTGGTACAGGCTGTGCACTCAGTCACAGGGAGGTGAGTGTGTGTGTGGGTGCACGTGCTGGTATATGCTTTGCATTGAGTCACACTAAGCTGTGTGTGAGTGTTTGTATGTGTGTGTGTGTGGAGGTACAGGCTGTGTATTGATTCACAGTGAGCCATGTGTGTTTCTTTGTGTGTGTAACTCTGCTAGCATACACTGTGCACTAAGTAACAGGGAGCCATGTGTGTGTGTCTATGTCTGTTTTGGCATACTGTGAGCATTGAGTCAAACTGAGGTGTGTTCTGTGTGACTGTATGCACTGGCATGGAATGTGCATGGAATCACATAGAGCTGTGCATGTGTGTGTGTGTGTATTTGGTGGTGTAGAGACTGTATTGTGTCGCAGTAAGCTGTGTGTGTATATGTGTGTGTGCTGGTATAGCCTGTGCATTGAGTCACAGTGAACTGTGTGTGTGTGTTTGCTGGGGTAGGCTGTGCTTTGATTCAAGGTGAGCTGTGAGTGTGTGTGCGGTGCTGGTATGGACTGTGCACTGAGTCACAGAGAACCGTGTGTGTGTCTATGTGTGTTTTGGTATAAAGTGAGCATTGAATCACACTGAGTTGTGTGCTGTGTGTTTTTGTGCACTGGTATAGAGTCTGCATGGAATCACAGTGAGCTGTGCGTGTGTGTGTGTGTATTTGGTTGTGTAGAGTCTCTATTGCATCACAATAAGCTGTGTGTGTGTGTGATGGTACAGGATGTGCACTGTGTCATAGAGAGCAGTGTGTGTGTGTCTCTGCTGGTATAGGCTGTGCATTGACTCACAGTGAGCCTTGTGTGTGTGCAAGTACAGTCTGAGCATTGAGTTACAGTGAGATGTGTTGCATGTGTTTGTGCTGGTAAGAACTGTACATTATGTCAGAATGAGCCGTGCATGTGTGTGTGTGTCTGTGTGTGCGTCTGTGTGCTGGTAGAGGTTGAGCACTGAATCACAGTTAGGTGTGTGTCTGTGAGTGTTTGTATGGGCTTTGCATTGAGTCACTGAGGTGTATGTGTGTGTTTGTGTGTGTGTGTTTGTGGTGCTACAGATTTCATTGAATCACAGTGAGCCTTGTGTGTGTCTGTGTGCTGATATAGGCTGTGGATTGAGTCACAGTGAGTTATGTGTGTGTGTGTGCTGCTGTAGACTGCGCATTGAGTCAAAATGAGTTGTTTGTGTGTTACTGTGCTCGTGTAGACTGTGCTTTGAATCACAGTGAGCATGTCTGTGTGTGTGTGCACTAGTATGTGTGGAGCATTTAATCAGTTATTTGTGTTTGTGTGTTTGTGTGCTCGTATGGTCTTTGCATTGAGTAACTGAGGTGTATGTGTGTGTGTGTGTGGTGATACAGACTGTGCATTGAGTCACAGTGAGCCATGTGTGTGTGTGTATGAGAGTGTGTGTGTTGGTGGGCTTTCATTGATTCCATGGGGTGTGTGTGTCTGTGTTTGTTGTGCTAAAGACTGCATTGAGTCACAGTGAGTCGTGTGTGTGTGTGCTGGTATACGCGATTGATTGAGTCACGGTCAGCCATGTGTGTGTGCATGATGGTATGTGTGTGTGTTCTTCTATAGGCTGTGCATTGAGTCACAGTGAACCCTGTATCTGTGCAGGTGTGTATGTGTGTGTGCTGGTATAGGCTGTGCATTGAGTCCCACTGAGGTGTGTGTGTATGCTTGTGTGTTTTGGTATACATTGTACATTGAGTCAGAGTGCTGTGTGTTTGTGTGCACGCTGGTATAGTCTGTGCATTGAGTCACAGTTATGTGTGTGTGTGTCTGCGTGTTCTGGTATAGGCTGACCTTTGTGTCACACAGGGGTGTGTGTGTGCTGGTATAGGCTCCACTTTTTGTCACAGTGAGGTGTGTGTGTGTGTATGTGCAGGTACAGGCTGCACATTGAGTCACAGTGTGGGGTGTGTGTGTGTGTGATGTTATATGCTGTGCACTAGGACACAGTGAGCCGTGTGTGTGTGCTGGTATAATCTGAGCATTGAGTCACAGTGTGGTGTGGTGTGTGTGCCTTTGCTGGTATGGACTGTGCATTGAATCCCAGCCCTGTGTTAGTGTTTGTGTATTTGGTGCTGTAGAGTCTGCATGAGTCACAGTAAGGTGTGTGTGTGTGCTGCTATAGGCCTAGAATTGAGTCACACCTAGGTGAGTGTATGTGTATGTGTATGCTGATATGGGATTTGCATTGAATCACTGAGCGGTGTGTGTGTATGTGTGTACAGTTATTGGCTGTGCATTGAGTCACAGTGAACCATGTGTGTGTGGTGAGCTGCTATAGTCACAGCACTGAGTCACAGTTAAATGTGTGGGAGTTGTGTGTGTATGTGTGTGTGTGTATTTGCTGGTGTAGACTGTGCATTGAGTCACAGTGAGTAGTGTGGTGTGTTTGTGTCTGTGATGGTATGGACTGTGGTTTAATCCACTTTGACATGAACTAGTGTGTGTGTTTGCGTGTGTGTGTGTGTGTGTGTGTGCTGGCACTGGATGACCATTGAGACACAGTGGGCTGTGTGTGTCTGTGTGTCTGTGTGTGCGCTGATATAGACTCTGTATTCAGTCACTGTGAGCTGTGTGTGTGTGTGTGTATGTGTGCTCGTATAGGCTGTGCATTGAGTCACAGTGTAGTGTTTGTGTGTGTGTGTGCTGGTACAGGAAGCGTTTTCAGTCACAGTCTCGTGTGTGTGTGTGTGCATGTGAGTTTGTGTGCTGGTATGGGCTTTATTGTGCTGGTATGGGCATTATTGACTCATGCGTGTGTGTGTGAGTGTGTGGTGATACAGACTGCATTGAGTCACAGTGAGCTGTGTGCGTGTGTGCTGGTATAGGCGATTGATTGAGTACCAGTGAGCCATGTGTGAGTGCGTGTTGGGGTGTGTGTGTGTTCTGGTATAGGCTGTGCATTGAGTCACAGTGAGGCCTGCATCTGTGCATGTGTGTGTGCGTGTGCGTGTGTGCTGGTATAGGCTGAGCTTTGAGTCACTCTGAGGTGTGTGTGCATGTGCTTGTAACATTGTGCCTTGATTCACTGTGCCATGTGAGTGTGTGTGCATGCTGGTATAGGTTGTGCATTGAGTCAGAGTGAGAGGTGTTTGTGTCTGTGTGTTCTGGTATAGGCTGACAATTGAGGCACACTGAGGTGTGTGTGCACATGTGTGTGTGTGTGCTGGTACAGCCTGCACATTGAGTCATATTGAGTTGTTTGTGGGTGTATGTGCAGGTAGAGACAGCACATTGAGTCACAGTGAGGTGTATGTGTGTGATGTTATACGCTATGCACTGATTCATAGGGAGGTTTGTGTGTGTGTGTGTGCACTTTCTGGTATAGGATTTGCATTGAATCACACTGAGCTGTGTTTTTGAGTGTCAGTATGTGTGCATGTGTCGAGGTATGGGCTGTGGATTGACTCACAGTTTGCTGTATGTGCTTCTCTGTGTGTGTATGTCTGCTAGCATACCCTGTGCACTGAGTCACAGGGAGCCGTGTGTGTGTGTGTGTGTTTGTGTGTTTCCAGGTATAGAATGTGCATTCATTCACAGTCAGCCATGTGTGTGTGTGTGAGAGTGCACTGGTATAGGATATGCAGTGAGTCACAGTGAAGGGTGTTTGTTTCATTGTGCGTGTGCTTTCAAAGGCTTACCGGCACAGTGAGATGTGGGTATGAGTGTGCCTGTGTGTGTGTGCTGCCATACACTGTGCCTTGAGTCACAGTGAGCTGTGTTGTGTGTTTGGTGCTGGTATGGAGTGGGCACTGACTCCCAGTGAGCCATGTGTGTGTGCTTGTACAGGCGATTGAGTCATCGTGAGACATGTGTGAGTGCATGTTAGTATGTGTGTGTGTTCACATATAGGCTGTGCATTGAATCACAATAAGGTGTGTACGTGTTCGTGTGTGGGCTATTACAGATTGTGAATTGAGTCACAGTGTCATGTGAGTGTGTGCAGGCTGGTATAGACTGTGCATTGTGTCACAGTGAGGGATGTGTGTGTCTGTGTGTTCTCATGTAGGATGATCATCGAGTCATACTTTGGTGTGTGTGTGTGTGTGTGTGCTGGTATAGGTTGCATATCGCATCACAGTGATGTGTGTGTTTGTTTCTGTGCAGGTACAGGCTGCACATTGAGTCACAGTGAGGTGTATGTGTGTGTGTGTGTGTGATGTCATACGCTGTGCACTGAGTCACAGTGAGCCGTGTGGTTGTGCTGGTATAAACTGAGCATTGGATCACACTGAGGTGTCATGTGTGTGTATGTGCTGGTGTGGATTGTACATTGAGTCACAACCATGTGTGAGTTTTTGTATGTGTGTGTGCTGGTACAGGCTGTGCACTCAGTCACAGGGAGGTGAGTGTGTGTGTGGGTGCACGTGCTGGTATATGCTTTGCATTGAGTCACACTAAGCTGTGTGTGAGTGTTTGTATGTGTGTGTGTGTGGAGGTACAGGCTGTGTATTGATTCACAGTGAGCCATGTGTGTTTCTTTGTGTGTGTAACTCTGCTAGCATACACTGTGCACTAAGTAACAGGGAGCCATGTGTGTGTGTCTATGTCTGTTTTGGCATACTGTGAGCATTGAGTCAAACTGAGGTGTGTTCTGTGTGACTGTATGCACTGGCATGGAATGTGCATGGAATCACATAGAGCTGTGCATGTGTGTGTGTGTGTATTTGGTGGTGTAGAGACTGTATTGTGTCGCAGTAAGCTGTGTGTGTATATGTGTGTGTGCTGGTATAGCCTGTGCATTGAGTCACAGTGAACTGTGTGTGTGTGTTTGCTGGGGTAGGCTGTGCTTTGATTCAAGGTGAGCTGTGAGTGTGTGTGCGGTGCTGGTATGGACTGTGCACTGAGTCACAGAGAACCGTGTGTGTGTCTATGTGTGTTTTGGTATAAAGTGAGCATTGAATCACACTGAGTTGTGTGCTGTGTGTTTTTGTGCACTGGTATAGAGTCTGCATGGAATCACAGTGAGCTGTGCGTGTGTGTGTGTGTATTTGGTTGTGTAGAGTCTCTATTGCATCACAATAAGCTGTGTGTGTGTGTGATGGTACAGGATGTGCACTGTGTCATAGAGAGCAGTGTGTGTGTGTCTCTGCTGGTATAGGCTGTGCATTGACTCACAGTGAGCCTTGTGTGTGTGCAAGTACAGTCTGAGCATTGAGTTACAGTGAGATGTGTTGCATGTGTTTGTGCTGGTAAGAACTGTACATTATGTCAGAATGAGCCGTGCATGTGTGTGTGTGTCTGTGTGTGCGTCTGTGTGCTGGTAGAGGTTGAGCACTGAATCACAGTTAGGTGTGTGTCTGTGAGTGTTTGTATGGGCTTTGCATTGAGTCACTGAGGTGTATGTGTGTGTTTGTGTGTGTGTGTTTGTGGTGCTACAGATTTCATTGAATCACAGTGAGCCTTGTGTGTGTCTGTGTGCTGATATAGGCTGTGGATTGAGTCACAGTGAGTTATGTGTGTGTGTGTGCTGCTGTAGACTGCGCATTGAGTCAAAATGAGTTGTTTGTGTGTTACTGTGCTCGTGTAGACTGTGCTTTGAATCACAGTGAGCATGTCTGTGTGTGTGTGCACTAGTATGTGTGGAGCATTTAATCAGTTATTTGTGTTTGTGTGTTTGTGTGCTCGTATGGTCTTTGCATTGAGTAACTGAGGTGTATGTGTGTGTGTGTGTGGTGATACAGACTGTGCATTGAGTCACAGTGAGCCATGTGTGTGTGTGTATGAGAGTGTGTGTGTTGGTGGGCTTTCATTGATTCCATGGGGTGTGTGTGTCTGTGTTTGTTGTGCTAAAGACTGCATTGAGTCACAGTGAGTCGTGTGTGTGTGTGCTGGTATACGCGATTGATTGAGTCACGGTCAGCCATGTGTGTGTGCATGATGGTATGTGTGTGTGTTCTTCTATAGGCTGTGCATTGAGTCACAGTGAACCCTGTATCTGTGCAGGTGTGTATGTGTGTGTGCTGGTATAGGCTGTGCATTGAGTCCCACTGAGGTGTGTGTGTATGCTTGTGTGTTTTGGTATACATTGTACATTGAGTCAGAGTGCTGTGTGTTTGTGTGCACGCTGGTATAGTCTGTGCATTGAGTCACAGTTATGTGTGTGTGTGTCTGCGTGTTCTGGTATAGGCTGACCTTTGTGTCACACAGGGGTGTGTGTGTGCTGGTATAGGCTCCACTTTTTGTCACAGTGAGGTGTGTGTGTGTGTATGTGCAGGTACAGGCTGCACATTGAGTCACAGTGTGGGGTGTGTGTGTGTGTGATGTTATATGCTGTGCACTAGGACACAGTGAGCCGTGTGTGTGTGCTGGTATAATCTGAGCATTGAGTCACAGTGTGGTGTGGTGTGTGTGCCTTTGCTGGTATGGACTGTGCATTGAATCCCAGCCCTGTGTTAGTGTTTGTGTATTTGGTGCTGTAGAGTCTGCATGAGTCACAGTAAGGTGTGTGTGTGTGCTGCTATAGGCCTAGAATTGAGTCACACCTAGGTGAGTGTATGTGTATGTGTATGCTGATATGGGATTTGCATTGAATCACTGAGCGGTGTGTGTGTATGTGTGTACAGTTATTGGCTGTGCATTGAGTCACAGTGAACCATGTGTGTGTGGTGAGCTGCTATAGTCACAGCACTGAGTCACAGTTAAATGTGTGGGAGTTGTGTGTGTATGTGTGTGTGTGTATTTGCTGGTGTAGACTGTGCATTGAGTCACAGTGAGTAGTGTGGTGTGTTTGTGTCTGTGATGGTATGGACTGTGGTTTAATCCACTTTGACATGAACTAGTGTGTGTGTTTGCGTGTGTGTGTGTGTGTGTGTGTGCTGGCACTGGATGACCATTGAGACACAGTGGGCTGTGTGTGTCTGTGTGTCTGTGTGTGCGCTGATATAGACTCTGTATTCAGTCACTGTGAGCTGTGTGTGTGTGTGTGTATGTGTGCTCGTATAGGCTGTGCATTGAGTCACAGTGTAGTGTTTGTGTGTGTGTGTGCTGGTACAGGAAGCGTTTTCAGTCACAGTCTCGTGTGTGTGTGTGTGCATGTGAGTTTGTGTGCTGGTATGGGCTTTATTGTGCTGGTATGGGCATTATTGACTCATGCGTGTGTGTGTGAGTGTGTGGTGATACAGACTGCATTGAGTCACAGTGAGCTGTGTGTGTGTGTGCTGGTATAGGCGATTGATTGAGTACCAGTGAGCCATGTGTGAGTGCGTGTTGGGGTGTGTGTGTGTTCTGGTATAGGCTGTGCATTGAGTCACAGTGAGGCCTGCATCTGTGCATGTGTGTGTGCGTGTGCGTGTGTGCTGGTATAGGCTGAGCTTTGAGTCACTCTGAGGTGTGTGTGCATGTGCTTGTAACATTGTGCCTTGATTCACTGTGCCATGTGAGTGTGTGTGCATGCTGGTATAGGTTGTGCATTGAGTCAGAGTGAGAGGTGTTTGTGTCTGTGTGTTCTGGTATAGGCTGACAATTGAGGCACACTGAGGTGTGTGTGCACATGTGTGTGTGTGTGCTGGTACAGCCTGCACATTGAGTCATATTGAGTTGTTTGTGGGTGTATGTGCAGGTAGAGACAGCACATTGAGTCACAGTGAGGTGTATGTGTGTGATGTTATACGCTATGCACTGATTCATAGGGAGGTTTGTGTGTGTGTGTGTGCACTTTCTGGTATAGGATTTGCATTGAATCACACTGAGCTGTGTTTTTGAGTGTCAGTATGTGTGCATGTGTCGAGGTATGGGCTGTGGATTGACTCACAGTTTGCTGTATGTGCTTCTCTGTGTGTGTATGTCTGCTAGCATACCCTGTGCACTGAGTCACAGGGAGCCGTGTGTGTGTGTGTGTGTTTGTGTGTTTCCAGGTATAGAGTGTGCATTCATTCACAGTCAGCCATGTGTGTGTGTGTGAGAGTGCACTGGTATAGGATATGCAGTGAGTCACAGTGAAGGGTGTTTGTTTCATTGTGCGTGTGCTTTCAAAGGCTTACCGGCACAGTGAGATGTGGGTATGAGTGTGCCTGTGTGTGTGTGCTGCCATACACTGTGCCTTGAGTCACAGTGAGCTGTGTTGTGTGTTTGGTGCTGGTATGGAGCGGGCACTGACTCCCAGTGAGCCATGTGTGTGTGTTTGTACAGGCGATTGAGTCATCGTGAGACATGTGTGAGTGCATGTTAGTATGTGTGTGTGTTCACATATAGGCTGTGCATTGAATCACAATAAGGTGTGTACGTGTTCGTGTGTGGGCTATTACAGATTGTGAATTGAGTCACAGTGTCATGTGAGTGTGTGCAGGCTGGTATAGACTGTGCATTGTGTCACAGTGAGGGATGTGTGTGTCTGTGTGTTCTCATGTAGGATGATCA
The DNA here is from genome assembly GCF_963455315.2 of Globicephala melas. NCBI lineage: Eukaryota > Metazoa > Chordata > Mammalia > Artiodactyla > Delphinidae > Globicephala > Globicephala melas. The sequence continues at coordinate 85,066 of NW_027207461.1, read as the reverse complement.
TCGAGTCATACTTTGGTGTGTGTGTGTGTGTGTGTGCTGGTATAGGTTGCATATCGCATCACAGTGATGTGTGTGTTTGTTTCTGTGCAGGTACAGGCTGCACATTGAGTCACAGTGAGGTGTATGTGTGTGTGTGTGTGTGATGTCATACGCTGTGCACTGAGTCACAGTGAGCCGTGTGGTTGTGCTGGTATAAACTGAGCATTGGATCACACTGAGGTGTCATGTGTGTGTATGTGCTGGTGTGGATTGTACATTGAGTCACAACCATGTGTGAGTTTTTGTATGTGTGTGTGCTGGTACAGGCTGTGCACTCAGTCACAGGGAGGTGAGTGTGTGTGTGGGTGCACGTGCTGGTATATGCTTTGCATTGAGTCACACTAAGCTGTGTGTGAGTGTTTGTATGTGTGTGTGTGTGGAGGTACAGGCTGTGTATTGATTCACAGTGAGCCATGTGTGTTTCTTTGTGTGTGTAACTCTGCTAGCATACACTGTGCACTAAGTAACAGGGAGCCATGTGTGTGTGTCTATGTATGTTTTGGCATACTGTGAGCATTGAGTCAAACTGAGGTGTGTTCTGTGTGACTGTATGCACTGGCATGGAATGTGCATGGAATCACATAGAGCTGTGCATGTGTGTGTGTGTGTATTTGGCGGTGTAGAGACTGTATTGTGTCGCAGTAAGCTGTGTGTGTATATGTGTGTGTGCTGGTATAGCCTGTGCATTGAGTCACAGTGAACTGTGTGTGTGTGTTTGCTGGGGTAGGCTGTGCTTTGATTCAAGGTGAGCTGTGAGTGTGTGTGCGGTGCTGGTATGGACTGTGCACTGAGTCACAGAGAACCGTGTGTGTGTCTATGTGTGTTTTGGTATAAAGTGAGCATTGAATCACACTGAGTTGTGTGCTGTGTGTTTTTGTGCACTGGTATGGAGTCTGCATGGAATCACAGTGAGCTGTGCGTGTGTGTGTGTGTATTTGGTTGTGTAGAGTCTCTATTGCATCACAATAAGCTGTGTGTGTGTGTGATGGTACAGGATGTGCACTGTGTCATAGAGAGCAGTGTGTGTGTGTCTCTGCTGGTATAGGCTGTGCATTGACTCACAGTGAGCCTTGTGTGTGTGCAAGTACAGTCTGAGCATTGAGTTACAGTGAGATGTGTTGCATGTGTTTGTGCTGGTAAGAACTGTACATTATGTCAGAATGAGCCGTGCATGTGTGTGTGTGTCTGTGTGTGCGTCTGTGTGCTGGTAGAGGTTGAGCACTGAATCACAGTTAGGTGTGTGTCTGTGAGTGTTTGTATGGGCTTTGCATTGAGTCACTGAGGTGTATGTGTGTGTTTGTGTGTGTGTGTTTGTGGTGCTACAGATTTCATTGAATCACAGTGAGCCTTGTGTGTGTCTGTGTGCTGATATAGGCTGTGGATTGAGTCACAGTGAGTTATGTGTGTGTGTGTGCTGCTGTAGACTGCGCATTGAGTCAAAATGAGTTGTTTGTGTGTTACTGTGCTCGTGTAGACTGTGCTTTGAATCACAGTGAGCATGTCTGTGTGTGTGTGCACTAGTATGTGTGGAGCATTTAATCAGTTATTTGTGTTTGTGTGTTTGTGTGCTCGTATGGTCTTTGCATTGAGTAACTGAGGTGTATGTGTGTGTGTGTGTGGTGATACAGACTGTGCATTGAGTCACAGTGAGCCATGTGTGTGTGTGTATGAGAGTGTGTGTGTTGGTGGGCTTTCATTGATTCCATGGGGTGTGTGTGTCTGTGTTTGTTGTGCTAAAGACTGCATTGAGTCACAGTGAGTCGTGTGTGTGTGTGCTGGTATACGCGATTGATTGAGTCACGGTCAGCCATGTGTGTGTGCATGATGGTATGTGTGTGTGTTCTTCTATAGGCTGTGCATTGAGTCACAGTGAACCCTGTATCTGTGCAGGTGTGTATGTGTGTGTGCTGGTATAGGCTGTGCATTGAGTCCCACTGAGGTGTGTGTGTATGCTTGTGTGTTTTGGTATACATTGTACATTGAGTCAGAGTGCTGTGTGTTTGTGTGCACGCTGGTATAGTCTGTGCATTGAGTCACAGTTATGTGTGTGTGTGTCTGCGTGTTCTGGTATAGGCTGACCTTTGTGTCACACAGGGGTGTGTGTGTGCTGGTATAGGCTCCACTTTTTGTCACAGTGAGGTGTGTGTGTGTGTATGTGCAGGTACAGGCTGCACATTGAGTCACAGTGTGGGGGGTGTGTGTGTGTGATGTTATATGCTGTGCACTAGGACACAGTGAGCCGTGTGTGTGTGCTGGTATAATCTGAGCATTGAGTCACAGTGTGGTGTGGTGTGTGTGCCTTTGCTGGTATGGACTGTGCATTGAATCCCAGCCCTGTGTTAGTGTTTGTGTATTTGGTGCTGTAGAGTCTGCATGAGTCACAGTAAGGTGTGTGTGTGTGCTGCTATAGGCCTAGAATTGAGTCACACCTAGGTGAGTGTATGTGTATGTGTATGCTGATATGGGATTTGCATTGAATCACTGAGCGGTGTGTGTGTATGTGTGTACAGTTATTGGCTGTGCATTGAGTCACAGTGAACCATGTGTGTGTGGTGAGCTGCTATAGTCACAGCACTGAGTCACAGTTAAATGTGTGGGAGTTGTGTGTGTATGTGTGTGTGTGTATTTGCTGGTGTAGACTGTGCATTGAGTCACAGTGAGTAGTGTGGTGTGTTTGTGTCTGTGATGGTATGGACTGTGGTTTAATCCACTTTGACATGAACTAGTGTGTGTGTTTGCGTGTGTGTGTGTGTGTGTGTGTGTGCTGGCACTGGATGACCATTGAGACACAGTGGGCTGTGTGTGTCTGTGTGTCTGTGTGTGCGCTGATATAGACTCTGTATTCAGTCACTGTGAGCTGTGTGTGTGTGTGTGTATGTGTGCTCGTATAGGCTGTGCATTGAGTCACAGTGTAGTGTTTGTGTGTGTGTGTGCTGGTACAGGAAGCGTTTTCAGTCACAGTCTCGTGTGTGTGTGTGTGCATGTGAGTTTGTGTGCTGGTATGGGCTTTATTGTGCTGGTATGGGCATTATTGACTCATGCGTGTGTGTGTGAGTGTGTGGTGATACAGACTGCATTGAGTCACAGTGAGCTGTGTGCGTGTGTGCTGGTATAGGCGATTGATTGAGTACCAGTGAGCCATGTGTGAGTGCGTGTTGGGGTGTGTGTGTGTTCTGGTATAGGCTGTGCATTGAGTCACAGTGAGGCCTGCATCTGTGCATGTGTGTGTGCGTGTGCGTGTGTGCTGGTATAGGCTGAGATTTGAGTCACTCTGAGGTGTGTGTGCATGTGCTTGTAACATTGTGCCTTGATTCACTGTGCCATGTGAGTGTGTGTGCATGCTGGTATAGGTTGTGCATTGAGTCAGAGTGAGAGGTGTTTGTGTCTGTGTGTTCTGGTATAGGCTGACAATTGAGGCACACTGAGGTGTGTGTGCACATGTGTGTGTGTGTGCTGGTACAGCCTGCACATTGAGTCATATTGAGTTGTTTGTGGGTGTATGTGCAGGTAGAGACAGCACATTGAGTCACAGTGAGGTGTATGTGTGTGATGTTATACGCTATGCACTGATTCATAGGGAGGTTTGTGTGTGTGTGTGTGCACTTTCTGGTATAGGATTTGCATTGAATCACACTGAGCTGTGTTTTTGAGTGTCAGTATGTGTGCATGTGTCGAGGTATGGGCTGTGGATTGACTCACAGTTTGCTGTATGTGCTTCTCTGTGTGTGTATGTCTGCTAGCATACCCTGTGCACTGAGTCACAGGGAGCCGTGTGTGTGTGTGTGTGTTTGTGTGTTTCCAGGTATAGAATGTGCATTCATTCACAGTCAGCCATGTGTGTGTGTGTGAGAGTGCACTGGTATAGGATATGCAGTGAGTCACAGTGAAGGGTGTTTGTTTCATTGTGCGTGTGCTTTCAAAGGCTTACCGGCACAGTGAGATGTGGGTATGAGTGTGCCTGTGTGTGTGTGCTGCCATACACTGTGCCTTGAGTCACAGTGAGCTGTGTTGTGTGTTTGGTGCTGGTATGGAGTGGGCACTGACTCCCAGTGAGCCATGTGTGTGTGCTTGTACAGGCGATTGAGTCATCGTGAGACATGTGTGAGTGCATGTTAGTATGTGTGTGTGTTCACATATAGGCTGTGCATTGAATCACAATAAGGTGTGTACGTGTTCGTGTGTGGGCTATTACAGATTGTGAATTGAGTCACAGTGTCATGTGAGTGTGTGCAGGCTGGTATAGACTGTGCATTGTGTCACAGTGAGGGATGTGTGTGTCTGTGTGTTCTCATGTAGGATGATCATCGAGTCACACTTTGGTGTGTGTGTGTGTGTGTGTGTGTGCTGGTATAGGTTGCATATCGCATCACAGTGATGTGTGTGTTTGTTTCTGTGCAGGTACAGGCTGCACATTGAGTCACAGTGAGGTGTATGTGTGTGTGTGTGTGTGATGTCATACGCTGTGCACTGAGTCACAGTGAGCCGTGTGGTTGTGCTGGTATAAACTGAGCATTGGATCACACTGAGGTGTCATGTGTGTGTATGTGCTGGTGTGGATTGTACATTGAGTCACAACCATGTGTGAGTTTTTGTATGTGTGTGTGCTGGTACAGGCTGTGCACTCAGTCACAGGGAGGTGAGTGTGTGTGTGGGTGCACGTGCTGGTATATGCTTTGCATTGAGTCACACTAAGCTGTGTGTGAGTGTTTGTATGTGTGTGTGTGTGGAGGTACAGGCTGTGTATTGATTCACAGTGAGCCATGTGTGTTTCTTTGTGTGTGTAACTCTGCTAGCATACACTGTGCACTAAGTAACAGGGAGCCATGTGTGTGTGTCTATGTATGTTTTGGCATACTGTGAGCATTGAGTCAAACTGAGGTGTGTTCTGTGTGACTGTATGCACTGGCATGGAATGTGCATGGAATCACATAGAGCTGTGCATGTGTGTGTGTGTGTATTTGGTGGTGTAGAGACTGTATTGTGTCGCAGTAAGCTGTGTGTGTATATGTGTGTGTGCTGGTATAGCCTGTGCATTGAGTCACAGTGAACTGTGTGTGTGTGTTTGCTGGGGTAGGCTGTGCTTTGATTCAAGGTGAGCTGTGAGTGTGTGTGCGGTGCTGGTATGGACTGTGCACTGAGTCACAGAGAACCGTGTGTGTGTCTATGTGTGTTTTGGTATAAAGTGAGCATTGAATCACACTGAGTTGTGTGCTGTGTGTTTTTGTGCACTGGTATGGAGTCTGCATGGAATCACAGTGAGCTGTGCGTGTGTGTGTGTGTATTTGGTTGTGTAGAGTCTCTATTGCATCACAATAAGCTGTGTGTGTGTGTGATGGTACAGGATGTGCACTGTGTCATAGAGAGCAGTGTGTGTGTGTCTCTGCTGGTATAGGCTGTGCATTGACTCACAGTGAGCCTTGTGTGTGTGCAAGTACAGTCTGAGCATTGAGTTACAGTGAGATGTGTTGCATGTGTTTGTGCTGGTAAGAACTGTACATTATGTCAGAATGAGCCGTGCATGTGTGTGTGTGTCTGTGTGTGCGTCTGTGTGCTGGTAGAGGTTGAGCACTGAATCACAGTTAGGTGTGTGTCTGTGAGTGTTTGTATGGGCTTTGCATTGAGTCACTGAGGTGTATGTGTGTGTTTGTGTGTGTGTGTTTGTGGTGCTACAGATTTCATTGAATCACAGTGAGCCTTGTGTGTGTCTGTGTGCTGATATAGGCTGTGGATTGAGTCACAGTGAGTTATGTGTGTGTGTGTGCTGCTGTAGACTGCGCATTGAGTCAAAATGAGTTGTTTGTGTGTTACTGTGCTCGTGTAGACTGTGCTTTGAATCACAGTGAGCATGTCTGTGTGTGTGTGCACTAGTATGTGTGGAGCATTTAATCAGTTATTTGTGTTTGTGTGTTTGTGTGCTCGTATGGTCTTTGCATTGAGTAACTGAGGTGTATGTGTGTGTGTGTGTGGTGATACAGACTGTGCATTGAGTCACAGTGAGCCATGTGTGTGTGTGTATGAGAGTGTGTGTGTTGGTGGGCTTTCATTGATTCCATGGGGTGTGTGTGTCTGTGTTTGTTGTGCTAAAGACTGCATTGAGTCACAGTGAGTCGTGTGTGTGTGTGCTGGTATACGCGATTGATTGAGTCACGGTCAGCCATGTGTGTGTGCATGATGGTATGTGTGTGTGTTCTTCTATAGGCTGTGCATTGAGTCACAGTGAACCCTGTATCTGTGCAGGTGTGTATGTGTGTGTGCTGGTATAGGCTGTGCATTGAGTCCCACTGAGGTGTGTGTGTATGCTTGTGTGTTTTGGTATACATTGTACATTGAGTCAGAGTGCTGTGTGTTTGTGTGCACGCTGGTATAGTCTGTGCATTGAGTCACAGTTATGTGTGTGTGTGTCTGCGTGTTCTGGTATAGGCTGACCTTTGTGTCACACAGGGGTGTGTGTGTGCTGGTATAGGCTCCACTTTTTGTCACAGTGAGGTGTGTGTGTGTGTATGTGCAGGTACAGGCTGCACATTGAGTCACAGTGTGGGGGGTGTGTGTGTGTGATGTTATATGCTGTGCACTAGGACACAGTGAGCCGTGTGTGTGTGCTGGTATAATCTGAGCATTGAGTCACAGTGTGGTGTGGTGTGTGTGCCTTTGCTGGTATGGACTGTGCATTGAATCCCAGCCCTGTGTTAGTGTTTGTGTATTTGGTGCTGTAGAGTCTGCATGAGTCACAGTAAGGTGTGTGTGTGTGCTGCTATAGGCCTAGAATTGAGTCACACCTAGGTGAGTGTATGTGTATGTGTATGCTGATATGGGATTTGCATTGAATCACTGAGCGGTGTGTGTGTATGTGTGTACAGTTATTGGCTGTGCATTGAGTCACAGTGAACCATGTGTGTGTGGTGAGCTGCTATAGTCACAGCACTGAGTCACAGTTAAATGTGTGGGAGTTGTGTGTGTATGTGTGTGTGTGTATTTGCTGGTGTAGACTGTGCATTGAGTCACAGTGAGTAGTGTGGTGTGTTTGTGTCTGTGATGGTATGGACTGTGGTTTAATCCACTTTGACATGAACTAGTGTGTGTGTTTGCATGTGTGTGTGTGTGTGTGTGTGCTGGCACTGGATGACCATTGAGACACAGTGGGCTGTGTGTGTCTGTGTGTCTGTGTGTGCGCTGATATAGACTCTGTATTCAGTCACTGTGAGCTGTGTGTGTGTGTGTATGTGTGCTCGTATAGGCTGTGCATTGAGTCACAGTGTAGTGTTTGTGTGTGTGTGTGCTGGTACAGGAAGCGTTTTCAGTCACAGTCTCGTGTGTGTGTGTGTGCATGTGAGTTTGTGTGCTGGTGTGGGCTTTATTGTGCTGGTATGGGCATTATTGACTCATGCGTGTGTGTGTGAGTGTGTGGTGATACAGACTGCATTGAGTCACAGTGAGCTGTGTGCGTGTGTGCTGGTATAGGCGATTGATTGAGTACCAGTGAGCCATGTGTGAGTGCGTGTTGGGGTGTGTGTGTGTTCTGGTATAGGCTGTGCATTGAGTCACAGTGAGGCCTGCATCTGTGCATGTGTGTGTGCGTGTGCGTGTGTGCTGGTATAGGCTGAGCTTTGAGTCACTCTGAGGTGTGTGTGCATGTGCTTGTAACATTGTGCCTTGATTCACTGTGCCATGTGAGTGTGTGTGCATGCTGGTATAGGTTGTGCATTGAGTCAGAGTGAGAGGTGTTTGTGTCTGTGTGTTCTGGTATAGGCTGACAATTGAGGCACACTGAGGTGTGTGTGCACATGTGTGTGTGTGTGCTGGTACAGCCTGCACATTGAGTCATATTGAGTTGTTTGTGGGTGTATGTGCAGGTAGAGACAGCACATTGAGTCACAGTGAGGTGTATGTGTGTGATGTTATACGCTATGCACTGATTCATAGGGAGGTTTGTGTGTGTGTGTGTGCACTTTCTGGTATAGGATTTGCATTGAATCACACTGAGCTGTGTTTTTGAGTGTCAGTATGTGTGCATGTGTCGAGGTATGGGCTGTGGATTGACTCACAGTTTGCTGTATGTGCTTCTCTGTGTGTGTATGTCTGCTAGCATACCCTGTGCACTGAGTCACAGGGAGCCGTGTGTGTGTGTGTGTGTTTGTGTGTTTCCAGGTATAGAATGTGCATTCATTCACAGTCAGCCATGTGTGTGTGTGTGAGAGTGCACTGGTATAGGATATGCAGTGAGTCACAGTGAAGGGTGTTTGTTTCATTGTGCGTGTGCTTTCAAAGGCTTACCGGCACAGTGAGATGTGGGTATGAGTGTGCCTGTGTGTGTGTGCTGCCATACACTGTGCCTTGAGTCACAGTGAGCTGTGTTGTGTGTTTGGTGCTGGTATGGAGTGGGCACTGACTCCCAGTGAGCCATGTGTGTGTGCTTGTACAGGCGATTGAGTCATCGTGAGACATGTGTGAGTGCATGTTAGTATGTGTGTGTGTTCACATATAGGCTGTGCATTGAATCATAATAAGGTGTGTACGTGTTCGTGTGTGGGCTATTACAGATTGTGAATTGAGTCACAGTGTCATGTGAGTGTGTGCAGGCTGGTATAGACTGTGCATTGTGTCACAGTGAGGGATGTGTGTGTCTGTGTGTTCTCATGTAGGATGATCATCGAGTCATACTTTGGTGTGTGTGTGTGTGTGTGTGCTGGTATAGGTTGCATATCGCATCACAGTGATGTGTGTGTTTGTTTCTGTGCAGGTACAGGCTGCACATTGAGTCACAGTGAGGTGTATGTGTGTGTGTGTGTGTGATGTCATACGCTGTGCACTGAGTCACAGTGAGCCGTGTGGTTGTGCTGGTATAAACTGAGCATTGGATCACACTGAGGTGTCATGTGTGTGTATGTGCTGGTGTGGATTGTACATTGAGTCACAACCATGTGTGAGTTTTTGTATGTGTGTGTGCTGGTACAGGCTGTGCACTCAGTCACAGGGAGGTGAGTGTGTGTGTGGGTGCACGTGCTGGTATATGCTTTGCATTGAGTCACACTAAGCTGTGTGTGAGTGTTTGTATGTGTGTGTGTGTGGAGGTACAGGCTGTGTATTGATTCACAGTGAGCCATGTGTGTTTCTTTGTGTGTGTAACTCTGCTAGCATACACTGTGCACTAAGTAACAGGGAGCCATGTGTGTGTGTCTATGTATGTTTTGGCATACTGTGAGCATTGAGTCAAACTGAGGTGTGTTCTGTGTGACTGTATGCACTGGCATGGAATGTGCATGGAATCACATAGAGCTGTGCATGTGTGTGTGTGTGTATTTGGTGGTGTAGAGACTGTATTGTGTCGCAGTAAGCTGTGTGTGTATATGTGTGTGTGCTGGTATAGCCTGTGCATTGAGTCACAGTGAACTGTGTGTGTGTGTTTGCTGGGGTAGGCTGTGCTTTGATTCAAGGTGAGCTGTGAGTGTGTGTGCGGTGCTGGTATGGACTGTGCACTGAGTCACAGAGAACCGTGTGTGTGTCTATGTGTGTTTTGGTATAAAGTGAGCATTGAATCACACTGAGTTGTGTGCTGTGTGTTTTTGTGCACTGGTATAGAGTCTGCATGGAATCACAGTGAGCTGTGCGTGTGTGTGTGTGTATTTGGTTGTGTAGAGTCTCTATTGCATCACAATAAGCTGTGTGTGTGTGTGATGGTACAGGATGTGCACTGTGTCATAGAGAGCAGTGTGTGTGTGTCTCTGCTGGTATAGGCTGTGCATTGACTCAGAGTGAGCCTTGTGTGTGTGCAAGTACAGTCTGAGCATTGAGTTACAGTGAGATGTGTTGCATGTGTTTGTGCTGGTAAGAACTGTACATTATGTCAGAATGAGCCGTGCATGTGTGTGTGTGTCTGTGTGTGCGTCTGTGTGCTGGTAGAGGTTGAGCACTGAATCACAGTTAGGTGTGTGTCTGTGAGTGTTTGTATGGGCTTTGCATTGAGTCACTGAGGTGTATGTGTGTATTTGTGTGTGTGTGTTTGTGGTGCTACAGATTTCATTGAATCACAGTGAGCCTTGTGTGTGTCTGTGTGCTGATATAGGCTGTGGATTGAGTCACAGTGAGTTATGTGTGTGTGTGTGCTGCTGTAGACTGCGCATTGAGTCAAAATGAGTTGTTTGTGTGTTACTGTGCTCGTGTAGACTGTGCTTTGAATCACAGTGAGCATGTCTGTGTGTGTGTGCACTAGTATGTGTGGAGCATTTAATCAGTTATTTGTGTTTGTGTGTTTGTGTGCTCGTATGGTCTTTGCATTGAGTAACTGAGGTGTATGTGTGTGTGTGTGTGGTGATACAGACTGTGCATTGAGTCACAGTGAGCCATGTGTGTGTGTGTATGAGAGTGTGTGTGTTGGTGGGCTTTCATTGATTCCATGGGGTGTGTGTGTCTGTGTTTGTTGTGCTAAAGACTGCATTGAGTCACAGTGAGTCGTGTGTGTGTGTGCTGGTATACGCGATTGATTGAGTCACGGTCAGCCATGTGTGTGTGCATGATGGTATGTGTGTGTGTTCTTCTATAGGCTGTGCATTGAGTCACAGTGAACCCTGTATCTGTGCAGGTGTGTATGTGTGTGTGCTGGTATAGGCTGTGCATTGAGTCCCACTGAGGTGTGTGTGTATGCTTGTGTGTTTTGGTATACATTGTACATTGAGTCAGAGTGCTGTGTGTTTGTGTGCACGCTGGTATAGTCTGTGCATTGAGTCACAGTTATGTGTGTGTGTGTCTGCGTGTTCTGGTATAGGCTGACCTTTGTGTCACACAGGGGTGTGTGTGTGCTGGTATAGGCTCCACTTTTTGTCACAGTGAGGTGTGTGTGTGTGTATGTGCAGGTACAGGCTGCACATTGAGTCACAGTGTGGGGTGTGTGTGTGTGTGATGTTATATGCTGTGCACTAGGACACAGTGAGCCGTGTGTGTGTGCTGGTATAATCTGAGCATTGAGTCACAGTGTGGTGTGGTGTGTGTGCCTTTGCTGGTATGGACTGTGCATTGAATCCCAGCCCTGTGTTAGTGTTTGTGTATTTGGTGCTGTAGAGTCTGCATGAGTCACAGTAAGGTGTGTGTGTGTGCTGCTATAGGCCTAGAATTGAGTCACACCTAGGTGAGTGTATGTGTATGTGTATGCTGATATGGGATTTGCATTGAATCACTGAGCGGTGTGTGTGTATGTGTGTACAGTTATTGGCTGTGCATTGAGTCACAGTGAACCATGTGTGTGTGGTGAGCTGCTATAGTCACAGCACTGAGTCACAGTTAAATGTGTGGGAGTTGTGTGTGTATGTGTGTGTGTGTATTTGCTGGTGTAGACTGTGCATTGAGTCACAGTGAGTAGTGTGGTGTGTTTGTGTCTGTGATGGTATGGACTGTGGTTTAATCCACTTTGACATGAACTAGTGTGTGTGTTTGCGTGTGTGTGTGTGTGTGTGTGTGCTGGCACTGGATGACCATTGAGACACAGTGGGCTGTGTGTGTCTGTGTGTGCGCTGATATAGACTCTGTATTCAGTCACTGTGAGCTGTGTGTGTGTGTGTGTATGTGTGCTCGTATAGGCTGTGCATTGAGTCACAGTGTAGTGTTTGTGTGTGTGTGTGCTGGTACAGGAAGCGTTTTCAGTCACAGTCTCGTGTGTGTGTGTGTGCATGTGAGTTTGTGTGCTGGTATGGGCTTTATTGTGCTGGTATGGGCATTATTGACTCATGCGTGTGTGTGTGAGTGTGTGGTGATACAGACTGCATTGAGTCACAGTGAGCTGTGTGCGTGTGTGCTGGTATAGGCGATTGATTGAGTACCAGTGAGCCATGTGTGAGTGCGTGTTGGGGTGTGTGTGTGTTCTGGTATAGGCTGTGCATTGAGTCACAGTGAGGCCTGCATCTGTGCATGTGTGTGTGCGTGTGCGTGTGTGCTGGTATAGGCTGAGCTTTGAGTCACTCTGAGGTGTGTGTGCATGTGCTTGTAACATTGTGCCTTGATTCACTGTGCCATGTGAGTGTGTGTGCATGCTGGTATAGGTTGTGCATTGAGCCAGAGTGAGAGGTGTTTGTGTCTGTGTGTTCTGGTATAGGCTGACAATTGAGGCACACTGAGGTGTGTGTGCACATGTGTGTGTGTGTGCTGGTACAGCCTGCACATTGAGTCATATTGAGTTGTTTGTGGGTGTATGTGCAGGTAGAGACAGCACATTGAGTCACAGTGAGGTGTATGTGTGTGATGTTATACGCTATGCACTGATTCATAGGGAGGTTTGTGTGTGTGTGTGTGCACTTTCTGGTATAGGATTTGCATTGAATCACACTGAGCTGTGTTTTTGAGTGTCAGTATGTGTGCATGTGTCGAGGTATGGGCTGTGGATTGACTCACAGTTTGCTGTATGTGCTTCTCTGTGTGTGTATGTCTGCTAGCATACCCTGTGCACTGAGTCACAGGGAGCCGTGTGTGTGTGTGTGTGTTTGTGTGTTTCCAGGTATAGAATGTGCATTCATTCACAGTCAGCCATGTGTGTGTGTGTGAGAGTGCACTGGTATAGGATATGCAGTGAGTCACAGTGAAGGGTGTTTGTTTCATTTTGCGTGTGCTTTCAAAGGCTTACCGGCACAGTGAGATGTGGGTATGAATGTGCCTGTGTGTGTGTGCTGCCATACACTGTGCCTTGAGTCACAGTGAGCTGTGTTGTGTGTTTGGTGCTGGTATGGAGTGGGCACTGACTCCCAGTGAGCCATGTGTGTGTGCTTGTACAGGCGATTGAGTCATCGTGAGACATGTGTGAGTGCATGTTAGTATGTGTGTGTGTTCACATATAGGCTGTGCATTGAATCACAATAAGGTGTGTACGTGTTCGTGTGTGGGCTATTACAGATTGTGCATTGAGTCACAGTGTCATGTGAGTGTGTGCAGGCTGGTATAGACTGTGCATTGTGTCACAGTGAGGGATGTGTGTGTCTGTGTGTTCTCATGTAGGATGACCATCGAGTCACACTTTGGTGTGTGTGTGTGTGTGTGTGCTGGTATAGGTTGCATATCGCATCACAGTGATGTGTGTGTTTGTTTCTGTGCAGGTACAGGCTGCACATTGAGTCACAGTGAGGTGTATGTGTGTGTGTGTGTGTGATGTCATACGCTGTGCACTGAGTCACAGTGAGCCGTGTGGTTGTGCTGGTATAAACTGAGCATTGGATCACACTGAGGTGTCATGTGTGTGTATGTGCTGGTGTGGATTGTACATTGAGTCACAACCATGTGTGAGTTTTTGTATGTGTGTGTGCTGGTACAGGCTGTGCACTCAGTCACAGGGAGGTGAGTGTGTGTGTGGGTGCACGTGCTGGTATATGCTTTGCATTGAGTCACACTAAGCTGTGTGTGAGTGTTTGTATGTGTGTGTGTGTGGAGGTACAGGCTGTGTATTGATTCACAGTGAGCCATGTGTGTTTCTTTGTGTGTGTAACTCTGCTAGCATACACTGTGCACTAAGTAACAGGGAGCCATGTGTGTGTGTCTATGTATGTTTTGGCATACTGTGAGCATTGAGTCAAACTGAGGTGTGTTCTGTGTGACTGTATGCACTGGCATGGAATGTGCATGGAATCACATAGAGCTGTGCATGTGTGTGTGTGTGTATTTGGTGGTGTAGAGACTGTATTGTGTCGCAGTAAGCTGTGTGTGTATATGTGTGTGTGCTGGTATAGCCTGTGCATTGAGTCACAGTGAACTGTGTGTGTGTGTTTGCTGGGGTAGGCTGTGCTTTGATTCAAGGTGAGCTGTGAGTGTGTGTGCGGTGCTGGTATGGACTGTGCACTGAGTCACAGAGAACCGTGTGTGTGTCTATGTGTGTTTTGGTATAAAGTGAACATTGAATCACACTGAGTTGTGTGCTGTGTGTTTTTGTGCACTGGTATAGAGTCTGCATGGAATCACAGTGAGCTGTGCGTGTGTGTGTGTGTATTTGGTTGTGTAGAGTCTCTATTGCATCACAATAAGCTGTGTGTGTGTGTGATGGTACAGGATGTGCACTGTGTCATAGAGAGCAGTGTGTGTGTGTCTCTGCTGGTATAGGCTGTGCATTGACTCACAGTGAGCCTTGTGTGTGTGCAAGTACAGTCTGAGCATTGAGTTACAGTGAGATGTGTTGCATGTGTTTGTGCTGGTAAGAACTGTACATTATGTCAGAATGAGCCGTGCATGTGTGTGTGTGTCTGTGTGTGCGTCTGTGTGCTGGTAGAGGTTGAGCACTGAATCACAGTTAGGTGTGTGTCTGTGAGTGTTTGTATGGGCTTTGCATTGAGTCACTGAGGTGTATGTGTGTGTTTGTGTGTGTGTGTTTGTGGTGCTACAGATTTCATTGAATCACAGTGAGCCTTGTGTGTGTCTGTGTGCTGATATAGGCTGTGGATTGAGTCACAGTGAGTTATGTGTGTGTGTGTGCTGCTGTAGACTGCGCATTGAGTCAAAATGAGTTGTTTGTGTGTTACTGTGCTCGTGTAGACTGTGCTTTGAATCACAGTGAGCATGTCTGTGTGTGTGTGCACTAGTATGTGTGGAGCATTTAATCAGTTATTTGTGTTTGTGTGTTTGTGTACTCGTATGGTCTTTGCATTGAGTAACTGAGGTGTATGTGTGTGTGTGTGTGGTGATACAGACTGTGCATTGAGTCACAGTGAGCCATGTGTGTGTGTGTATGAGAGTGTGTGTGTTGGTGGGCTTTCATTGATTCCATGGGGTGTGTGTGTCTGTGTTTGTTGTGCTAAAGACTGCATTGAGTCACAGTGAGTCGTGTGTGTGTGTGCTGGTATACGCGATTGATTGAGTCACGGTCAGCCATGTGTGTGTGCATGATGGTATGTGTGTGTGTTCTTCTATAGGCTGTGCATTGAGTCACAGTGAACCCTGTATCTGTGCAGGTGTGTATGTGTGTGTGCTGGTATAGGCTGTGCATTGAGTCCCACTGAGGTGTGTGTGTATGCTTGTGTGTTTTGGTATACATTGTACATTGAGTCAGAGTGCTGTGTGTTTGTGTGCACGCTGGTATAGTCTGTGCATTGAGTCACAGTTATGTGTGTGTGTGTCTGCGTGTTCTGGTATAGGCTGACCTTTGTGTCACACAGGGGTGTGTGTGTGCTGGTATAGGCTCCACTTTTTGTCACAGTGAGGTGTGTGTGTGTGTATGTGCAGGTACAGGCTGCACATTGAGTCACAGTGTGGGGGGTGTGTGTGTGTGATGTTATATGCTGTGCACTAGGACACAGTGAGCCGTGTGTGTGTGCTGGTATAATCTGAGCATTGAGTCACAGTGTGGTGTGGTGTGTGTGCCTTTGCTGGTATGGACTGTGCATTGAATCCCAGCCCTGTGTTAGTGTTTGTGTATTTGGTGCTGTAGAGTCTGCATGAGTCACAGTAAGGTGTGTGTGTGTGCTGCTATAGGCCTAGAATTGAGTCACACCTAGGTGAGTGTATGTGTATGTGTATGCTGATATGGGATTTGCATTGAATCACTGAGCGGTGTGTGTGTATGTGTGTACAGTTATTGGCTGTGCATTGAGTCACAGTGAACCATGTGTGTGTGGTGAGCTGCTATAGTCACAGCACTGAGTCACAGTTAAATGTGTGGGAGTTGTGTGTGTATGTGTGTGTGTGTATTTGCTGGTGTAGACTGTGCATTGAGTCACAGTGAGTAGTGTGGTGTGTTTGTGTCTGTGATGGTATGGACTGTGGTTTAATCCACTTTGACATGAACTAGTGTGTGTGTTTGCATGTGTGTGTGTGTGTGTGTGTGTGCTGGCACTGGATGACCATTGAGACACAGTGGGCTGTGTGTGTCTGTGTGTGCGCTGATATAGACTCTGTATTCAGTCACTGTGAGCTGTGTGTGTGTGTGTGTATGTGTGCTCGTATAGGCTGTGCATTGAGTCACAGTGTAGTGTTTGTGTGTGTGTGTGCTGGTACAGGAAGCGTTTTCAGTCACAGTCTCGTGTGTGTGTGTGTGCATGTGAGTTTGTGTGCTGGTATGGGCTTTATTGTGCTGGTATGGGCATTATTGACTCATGCGTGTGTGTGTGAGTGTGTGGTGATACAGACTGCATTGAGTCACAGTGAGCTGTGTGCGTGTGTGCTGGTATAGGCGATTGATTGAGTACCAGTGAGCCATGTGTGAGTGCGTGTTGGGGTGTGTGTGTGTTCTGGTATAGGCTGTGCATTGAGTCACAGTGAGGCCTGCATCTGTGCATGTGTGTGTGCGTGTGCGTGTGTGCTGGTATAGGCTGAGCTTTGAGTCACTCTGAGGTGTGTGTGCATGTGCTTGTAACATTGTGCCTTGATTCACTGTGCCATGTGAGTGTGTGTGCATGCTGGTATAGGTTGTGCATTGAGCCAGAGTGAGAGGTGTTTGTGTCTGTGTGTTCTGGTATAGGCTGACAATTGAGGCACACTGAGGTGTGTGTGCACATGTGTGTGTGTGTGCTGGTACAGCCTGCACATTGAGTCATATTGAGTTGTTTGTGGGTGTATGTGCAGGTAGAGACAGCACATTGAGTCACAGTGAGGTGTATGTGTGTGATGTTATACGCTATGCACTGATTCATAGGGAGGTTTGTGTGTGTGTGTGTGCACTTTCTGGTATAGGATTTGCATTGAATCACACTGAGCTGTGTTTTTGAGTGTCAGTATGTGTGCATGTGTCGAGGTATGGGCTGTGGATTGACTCACAGTTTGCTGTATGTGCTTCTCTGTGTGTGTATGTCTGCTAGCATACCCTGTGCACTGAGTCACAGGGAGCCGTGTGTGTGTGTGTGTGTTTGTGTGTTTCCAGGTATAGAATGTGCATTCATTCACAGTCAGCCATGTGTGTGTGTGTGAGAGTGCACTGGTATAGGATATGCAGTGAGTCACAGTGAAGGGTGTTTGTTTCATTTTGCGTGTGCTTTCAAAGGCTTACCGGCACAGTGAGATGTGGGTATGAATGTGCCTGTGTGTGTGTGCTGCCATACACTGTGCCTTGAGTCACAGTGAGCTGTGTTGTGTGTTTGGTGCTGGTATGGAGTGGGCACTGACTCCCAGTGAGCCATGTGTGTGTGCTTGTACAGGCGATTGAGTCATCGTGAGACATGTGTGAGTGCATGTTAGTATGTGTGTGTGTTCACATATAGGCTGTGCATTGAATCACAATAAGGTGTGTACGTGTTCGTGTGTGGGCTATTACAGATTGTGCATTGAGTCACAGTGTCATGTGAGTGTGTGCAGGCTGGTATAGACTGTGCATTGTGTCACAGTGAGGGATGTGTGTGTCTGTGTGTTCTCATGTAGGATGACCATCGAGTCACACTTTGGTGTGTGTGTGTGTGTGTGTGCTGGTATAGGTTGCATATCGCATCACAGTGATGTGTGTGTTTGTTTCTGTGCAGGTACAGGCTGCACATTGAGTCACAGTGAGGTGTATGTGTGTGTGTGTGTGTGATGTCATACGCTGTGCACTGAGTCACAGTGAGCCGTGTGGTTGTGCTGGTATAAACTGAGCATTGGATCACACTGAGGTGTCATGTGTGTGTATGTGCTGGTGTGGATTGTACATTGAGTCACAACCATGTGTGAGTTTTTGTATGTGTGTGTGCTGGTACAGGCTGTGCACTCAGTCACAGGGAGGTGAGTGTGTGTGTGGGTGCACGTGCTGGTATATGCTTTGCATTGAGTCACACTAAGCTGTGTGTGAGTGTTTGTATGTGTGTGTGTGTGGAGGTACAGGCTGTGTATTGATTCACAGTGAGCCATGTGTGTTTCTTTGTGTGTGTAACTCTGCTAGCATACACTGTGCACTAAGTAACAGGGAGCCATGTGTGTGTGTCTATGTCTGTTTTGGCATACTGTGAGCATTGAGTCAAACTGAGGTGTGTTCTGTGTGACTGTATGCACTGGCATGGAATGTGCATGGAATCACATAGAGCTGTGCATGTGTGTGTGTGTGTATTTGGTGGTGTAGAGACTGTATTGTGTCGCAGTAAGCTGTGTGTGTATATGTGTGTGTGCTGGTATAGCCTGTGCATTGAGTCACAGTGAACTGTGTGTGTGTGTTTGCTGGGGTAGGCTGTGCTTTGATTCAAGGTGAGCTGTGAGTGTGTGTGCGGTGCTGGTATGGACTGTGCACTGAGTCACAGAGAACCGTGTGTGTGTCTATGTGTGTTTTGGTATAAAGTGAACATTGAATCACACTGAGTTGTGTGCTGTGTGTTTTTGTGCACTGGTATAGAGTCTGCATGGAATCACAGTGAGCTGTGCGTGTGTGTGTGTGTATTTGGTTGTGTAGAGTCTCTATTGCATCACAATAAGCTGTGTGTGTGTGTGATGGTACAGGATGTGCACTGTGTCATAGAGAGCAGTGTGTGTGTGTCTCTGCTGGTATAGGCTGTGCATTGACTCACAGTGAGCCTTGTGTGTGTGCAAGTACAGTCTGAGCATTGAGTTACAGTGAGATGTGTTGCATGTGTTTGTGCTGGTAAGAACTGTACATTATGTCAGAATGAGCCGTGCATGTGTGTGTGTGTCTGTGTGTGCGTCTGTGTGCTGGTAGAGGTTGAGCACTGAATCACAGTTAGGTGTGTGTCTGTGAGTGTTTGTATGGGCTTTGCATTGAGTCACTGAGGTGTATGTGTGTGTTTGTGTGTGTGTGTTTGTGGTGCTACAGATTTCATTGAATCACAGTGAGCCTTGTGTGTGTCTGTGTGCTGATATAGGCTGTGGATTGAGTCACAGTGAGTTATGTGTGTGTGTGTGCTGCTGTAGACTGCGCATTGAGTCAAAATGAGTTGTTTGTGTGTTACTGTGCTCGTGTAGACTGTGCTTTGAATCACAGTGAGCATGTCTGTGTGTGTGTGCACTAGTATGTGTGGAGCATTTAATCAGTTATTTGTGTTTGTGTGTTTGTGTACTCGTATGGTCTTTGCATTGAGTAACTGAGGTGTATGTGTGTGTGTGTGTGGTGATACAGACTGTGCATTGAGTCACAGTGAGCCATGTGTGTGTGTGTATGAGAGTGTGTGTGTTGGTGGGCTTTCATTGATTCCATGGGGTGTGTGTGTCTGTGTTTGTTGTGCTAAAGACTGCATTGAGTCACAGTGAGTCGTGTGTGTGTGTGCTGGTATACGCGATTGATTGAGTCACGGTCAGCCATGTGTGTGTGCATGATGGTATGTGTGTGTGTTCTTCTATAGGCTGTGCATTGAGTCACAGTGAACCCTGTATCTGTGCAGGTGTGTATGTGTGTGTGCTGGTATAGGCTGTGCATTGAGTCCCACTGAGGTGTGTGTGTATGCTTGTGTGTTTTGGTATACATTGTACATTGAGTCAGAGTGCTGTGTGTTTGTGTGCACGCTGGTATAGTCTGTGCATTGAGTCACAGTTATGTGTGTGTGTGTCTGCGTGTTCTGGTATAGGCTGACCTTTGTGTCACACAGGGGTGTGTGTGTGCTGGTATAGGCTCCACTTTTTGTCACAGTGAGGTGTGTGTGTGTGTATGTGCAGGTACAGGCTGCACATTGAGTCACAGTGTGGGGGGTGTGTGTGTGTGATGTTATATGCTGTGCACTAGGACACAGTGAGCCGTGTGTGTGTGCTGGTATAATCTGAGCATTGAGTCACAGTGTGGTGTGGTGTGTGTGCCTTTGCTGGTATGGACTGTGCATTGAATCCCAGCCCTGTGTTAGTGTTTGTGTATTTGGTGCTGTAGAGTCTGCATGAGTCACAGTAAGGTGTGTGTGTGTGCTGCTATAGGCCTAGAATTGAGTCACACCTAGGTGAGTGTATGTGTATGTGTATGCTGATATGGGATTTGCATTGAATCACTGAGCGGTGTGTGTGTATGTGTGTACAGTTATTGGCTGTGCATTGAGTCACAGTGAACCATGTGTGTGTGGTGAGCTGCTATAGTCACAGCACTGAGTCACAGTTAAATGTGTGGGAGTTGTGTGTGTATGTGTGTGTGTGTATTTGCTGGTGTAGACTGTGCATTGAGTCACAGTGAGTAGTGTGGTGTGTTTGTGTCTGTGATGGTATGGACTGTGGTTTAATCCACTTTGACATGAACTAGTGTGTGTGTTTGCATGTGTGTGTGTGTGTGTGTGTGTGCTGGCACTGGATGACCATTGAGACACAGTGGGCTGTGTGTGTCTGTGTGTCTGTGTGTGCGCTGATATAGACTCTGTATTCAGTCACTGTGAGCTGTGTGTGTGTGTGTGTATGTGTGCTCGTATAGGCTGTGCATTGAGTCACAGTGTAGTGTTTGTGTGTGTGTGTGCTGGTACAGGAAGCGTTTTCAGTCACAGTCTCGTGTGTGTGTGTGTGCATGTGAGTTTGTGTGCTGGTATGGGCTTTATTGTGCTGGTATGGGCATTATTGACTCATGCGTGTGTGTGTGAGTGTGTGGTGATACAGACTGCATTGAGTCACAGTGAGCTGTGTGCGTGTGTGCTGGTATAGGCGATTGATTGAGTACCAGTGAGCCATGTGTGAGTGCGTGTTGGGGTGTGTGTGTGTTCTGGTATAGGCTGTGCATTGAGTCACAGTGAGGCCTGCATCTGTGCATGTGTGTGTGCGTGTGCGTGTGTGCTGGTATAGGCTGAGCTTTGAGTCACTCTGAGGTGTGTGTGCATGTGCTTGTAACATTGTGCCTTGATTCACTGTGCCATGTGAGTGTGTGTGCATGCTGGTATAGGTTGTGCATTGAGTCAGAGTGAGAGGTGTTTGTGTCTGTGTGTTCTGGTATAGGCTGACAATTGAGGCACACTGAGGTGTGTGTGCACATGTGTGTGTGTGTGCTGGTACAGCCTGCACATTGAGTCATATTGAGTTGTTTGTGGGTGTATGTGCAGGTAGAGACAGCACATTGAGTCACAGTGAGGTGTATGTGTGTGATGTTATACGCTATGCACTGATTCATAGGGAGGTTTGTGTGTGTGTGTGTGCACTTTCTGGTATAGGATTTGCATTGAATCACACTGAGCTGTGTTTTTGAGTGTCAGTATGTGTGCATGTGTCGAGGTATGGGCTGTGGATTGACTCACAGTTTGCTGTATGTGCTTCTCTGTGTGTGTATGTCTGCTAGCATACCCTGTGCACTGAGTCACAGGGAGCCGTGTGTGTGTGTGTGTGTTTGTGTGTTTCCAGGTATAGAATGTGCATTCATTCACAGTCAGCCATGTGTGTGTGTGTGAGAGTGCACTGGTATAGGATATGCAGTGAGTCACAGTGAAGGGTGTTTGTTTCATTGTGCGTGTGCTTTCAAAGGCTTACCGGCACAGTGAGATGTGGGTATGAGTGTGCCTGTGTGTGTGTGCTGCCATACACTGTGCCTTGAGTCACAGTGAGCTGTGTTGTGTGTTTGGTGCTGGTATGGAGTGGGCACTGACTCCCAGTGAGCCATGTGTGTGTGCTTGTACAGGCGATTGAGTCATCGTGAGACATGTGTGAGTGCATGTTAGTATGTGTGTGTGTTCACATATAGGCTGTGCATTGAATCACAATAAGGTGTGTACGTGTTCGTGTGTGGGCTATTACAGATTGTGAATTGAGTCACAGTGTCATGTGAGTGTGTGCAGGCTGGTATAGACTGTGCATTGTGTCACAGTGAGGGATGTGTGTGTCTGTGTGTTCTCATGTAGGATGATCATCGAGTCATACTTTGGTGTGTGTGTGTGTGTGTGTGCTGGTATAGGTTGCATATCGCATCACAGTGATGTGTGTGTTTGTTTCTGTGCAGGTACAGGCTGCACATTGAGTCACAGTGAGGTGTATGTGTGTGTGTGTGTGTGATGTCATACGCTGTGCACTGAGTCACAGTGAGCCGTGTGGTTGTGCTGGTATAAACTGAGCATTGGATCACACTGAGGTGTCATGTGTGTGTATGTGCTGGTGTGGATTGTACATTGATTCACAACCATGTGTGAGTTTTTGTATGTGTGTGTGCTGGTACAGGCTGTGCACTCAGTCACAGGGAGGTGAGTGTGTGTGTGGGTGCACGTGCTGGTATATGCTTTGCATTGAGTCACACTAAGCTGTGTGTGAGTGTTTGTATGTGTGTGTGTGTGGAGGTACAGGCTGTGTATTGATTCACAGTGAGCCATGTGTGTTTCTTTGTGTGTGTAACTCTGCTAGCATACACTGTGCACTAAGTAACAGGGAGCCATGTGTGTGTGTCTATGTATGTTTTGGCATACTGTGAGCATTGAGTCAAACTGAGGTGTGTTCTGTGTGACTGTATGCACTGGCATGGAATGTGCATGGAATCACATAGAGCTGTGCATGTGTGTGTGTGTGTATTTGGTGGTGTAGAGACTGTATTGTGTCGCAGTAAGCTGTGTGTGTATATGTGTGTGTGCTGGTATAGCCTGTGCATTGAGTCACAGTGAACTGTGTGTGTGTGTTTGCTGGGGTAGGCTGTGCTTTGATTCAAGGTGAGCTGTGAGTGTGTGTGCGGTGCTGGTATGGACTGTGCACTGAGTCACAGAGAACCGTGTGTGTGTCTATGTGTGTTTTGGTATAAAGTGAGCATTGAATCACACTGAGTTGTGTGCTGTGTGTTTTTGTGCACTGGTATAGAGTCTGCATGGAATCACAGTGAGCTGTGCGTGTGTGTGTGTGTATTTGGTTGTGTAGAGTCTCTATTGCATCACAATAAGCTGTGTGTGTGTGTGATGGTACAGGATGTGCACTGTGTCATAGAGAGCAGTGTGTGTGTGTCTCTGCTGGTATAGGCTGTGCATTGACTCACAGTGAGCCTTGTGTGTGTGCAAGTACAGTCTGAGCATTGAGTTACAGTGAGATGTGTTGCATGTGTTTGTGCTGGTAAGAACTGTACATTATGTCAGAATGAGCCGTGCATGTGTGTGTGTGTCTGTGTGTGCGTCTGTGTGCTGGTAGAGGTTGAGCACTGAATCACAGTTAGGTGTGTGTCTGTGAGTGTTTGTATGGGCTTTGCATTGAGTCACTGAGGTGTATGTGTGTGTTTGTGTGTGTGTGTTTGTGGTGCTACAGATTTCATTGAATCACAGTGAGCCTTGTGTGTGTCTGTGTGCTGATATAGGCTGTGGATTGAGTCACAGTGAGTTATGTGTGTGTGTGTGCTGCTGTAGACTGCGCATTGAGTCAAAATGAGTTGTTTGTGTGTTACTGTGCTCGTGTAGACTGTGCTTTGAATCACAGTGAGCATGTCTGTGTGTGTGTGCACTAGTATGTGTGGAGCATTTAATCAGTTATTTGTGTTTGTGTGTTTGTGTGCTCGTATGGTCTTTGCATTGAGTAACTGAGGTGTATGTGTGTGTGTGTGTGGTGATACAGACTGTGCATTGAGTCACAGTGAGCCATGTGTGTGTGTGTATGAGAGTGTGTGTGTTGGTGGGCTTTCATTGATTCCATGGGGTGTGTGTGTCTGTGTTTGTTGTGCTAAAGACTGCATTGAGTCACAGTGAGTCGTGTGTGTGTGTGCTGGTATACGCGATTGATTGAGTCACGGTCAGCCATGTGTGTGTGCATGATGGTATGTGTGTGTGTTCTTCTATAGGCTGTGCATTGAGTCACAGTGAACCCTGTATCTGTGCAGGTGTGTATGTGTGTGTGCTGGTATAGGCTGTGCATTGAGTCCCACTGAGGTGTGTGTGTATGCTTGTGTGTTTTGGTATACATTGTACATTGAGTCAGAGTGCTGTGTGTTTGTGTGCACGCTGGTATAGTCTGTGCATTGAGTCACAGTTATGTGTGTGTGTGTCTGCGTGTTCTGGTATAGGCTGACCTTTGTGTCACACAGGGGTGTGTGTGTGCTGGTATAGGCTCCACTTTTTGTCACAGTGAGGTGTGTGTGTGTGTATGTGCAGGTACAGGCTGCACATTGAGTCACAGTGTGGGGGGTGTGTGTGTGTGATGTTATATGCTGTGCACTAGGACACAGTGAGCCGTGTGTGTGTGCTGGTATAATCTGAGCATTGAGTCACAGTGTGGTGTGGTGTGTGTGCCTTTGCTGGTATGGACTGTGCATTGAATCCCAGCCCTGTGTTAGTGTTTGTGTATTTGGTGCTGTAGAGTCTGCATGAGTCACAGTAAGGTGTGTGTGTGTGCTGCTATAGGCCTAGAATTGAGTCACACCTAGGTGAGTGTATGTGTATGTGTATGCTGATATGGGATTTGCATTGAATCACTGAGCGGTGTGTGTGTATGTGTGTACAGTTATTGGCTGTGCATTGAGTCACAGTGAACCATGTGTGTGTGGTGAGCTGCTATAGTCACAGCACTGAGTCACAGTTAAATGTGTGGGAGTTGTGTGTGTATGTGTGTGTGTGTATTTGCTGGTGTAGACTGTGCATTGAGTCACAGTGAGTAGTGTGGTGTGTTTGTGTCTGTGATGGTATGGACTGTGGTTTAATCCACTTTGACATGAACTAGTGTGTGTGTTTGCGTGTGTGTGTGTGTGTGTGTGTGCTGGCACTGGATGACCATTGAGACACAGTGGGCTGTGTGTGTCTGTGTGTCTGTGTGTGCGCTGATATAGACTCTGTATTCAGTCACTGTGAGCTGTGTGTGTGTGTGTGTATGTGTGCTCGTATAGGCTGTGCATTGAGTCACAGTGTAGTGTTTGTGTGTGTGTGTGCTGGTACAGGAAGCGTTTTCAGTCACAGTCTCGTGTGTGTGTGTGTGCATGTGAGTTTGTGTGCTGGTGTGGGCTTTATTGTGCTGGTATGGGCATTATTGACTCATGCGTGTGTGTGTGAGTGTGTGGTGATACAGACTGCATTGAGTCACAGTGAGCTGTGTGCGTGTGTGCTGGTATAGGCGATTGATTGAGTACCAGTGAGCCATGTGTGAGTGCGTGTTGGGGTGTGTGTGTGTTCTGGTATAGGCTGTGCATTGAGTCACAGTGAGGCCTGCATCTGTGCATGTGTGTGTGCGTGTGCGTGTGTGCTGGTATAGGCTGAGCTTTGAGTCACTCTGAGGTGTGTGTGCATGTGCTTGTAACATTGTGCCTTGATTCACTGTGCCATGTGAGTGTGTGTGCATGCTGGTATAGGTTGTGCATTGAGTCAGAGTGAGAGGTGTTTGTGTCTGTGTGTTCTGGTATAGGCTGACAATTGAGGCACACTGAGGTGTGTGTGCACATGTGTGTGTGTGTGCTGGTACAGCCTGCACATTGAGTCATATTGAGTTGTTTGTGGGTGTATGTGCAGGTAGAGACAGCACATTGAGTCACAGTGAGGTGTATGTGTGTGATGTTATACGCTATGCACTGATTCATAGGGAGGTTTGTGTGTGTGTGTGTGCACTTTCTGGTATAGGATTTGCATTGAATCACACTGAGCTGTGTTTTTGAGTGTCAGTATGTGTGCATGTGTCGAGGTATGGGCTGTGGATTGACTCACAGTTTGCTGTATGTGCTTCTCTGTGTGTGTATGTCTGCTAGCATACCCTGTGCACTGAGTCACAGGGAGCCGTGTGTGTGTGTGTGTGTTTGTGTGTTTCCAGGTATAGAATGTGCATTCATTCACAGTCAGCCATGTGTGTGTGTGTGAGAGTGCACTGGTATAGGATATGCAGTGAGTCACAGTGAAGGGTGTTTGTTTCATTTTGCGTGTGCTTTCAAAGGCTTACCGGCACAGTGAGATGTGGGTATGAATGTGCCTGTGTGTGTGTGCTGCCATACACTGTGCCTTGAGTCACAGTGAGCTGTGTTGTGTGTTTGGTGCTGGTATGGAGTGGGCACTGACTCCCAGTGAGCCATGTGTGTGTGCTTGTACAGGCGATTGAGTCATCGTGAGACATGTGTGAGTGCATGTTAGTATGTGTGTGTGTTCACATATAGGCTGTGCATTGAATCACAATAAGGTGTGTACGTGTTCGTGTGTGGGCTATTACAGAATGTGAAATGAGTCACAGTGTCATGTGAGTGTGTGCAGGCTGGTATAGACTGTGCATTGTGTCACAGTGAGGGATGTGTGTGTCTGTGTGTTCTCATGTAGGATGATCATCGAGTCACACTTTGGTGTGTGTGTGTGTGTGTGTGTGCTGGTATAGGTTGCATATCGCATCACAGTGATGTGTGTGTTTGTTTCTGTGCAGGTACAGGCTGCACATTGAGTCACAGTGAGGTGTATGTGTGTGTGTGTGTGTGATGTCATACGCTGTGCACTGAGTCACAGTGAGCCGTGTGGTTGTGCTGGTATAAACTGAGCATTGGATCACACTGAGGTGTCATGTGTGTGTATGTGCTGGTGTGGATTGTACATTGAGTCACAACCATGTGTGAGTTTTTGTATGTGTGTGTGCTGGTACAGGCTGTGCACTCAGTCACAGGGAGGTGAGTGTGTGTGTGGGTGCACGTGCTGTTATATGCTTTGCATTGAGTCACACTAAGCTGTGTGTGAGTGTTTGTATGTGTGTGTGTGTGGAGGTACAGGCTGTGTATTGATTCACAGTGAGCCATGTGTGTTTCTTTGTGTGTGTAACTCTGCTAGCATACACTGTGCACTAAGTAACAGGGAGCCATGTGTGTGTGTCTATGTATGTTTTGGCATACTGTGAGCATTGAGTCAAACTGAGGTGTGTTCTGTGTGACTGTATGCACTGGCATGGAATGTGCATGGAATCACATAGAGCTGTGCATGTGTGTGTGTGTGTATTTGGCGGTGTAGAGACTGTATTGTGTCGCAGTAAGCTGTGTGTGTATATGTGTGTGTGCTGGTATAGCCTGTGCGTTGAGTCACAGTGAACTGTGTGTGTGTGTTTGCTGGGGTAGGCTGTGCTTTGATTCAAGGTGAGCTGTGAGTGTGTGTGCGGTGCTGGTATGGACTGTGCACTGAGTCACAGAGAACCGTGTGTGTGTCTATGTGTGTTTTGGTATAAAGTGAGCATTGAATCACACTGAGTTGTGTGCTGTGTGTTTTTGTGCACTGGTATGGAGTCTGCATGGAATCACAGTGAGCTGTGCGTGTGTGTGTGTATTTGGTTGTGTAGAGTCTCTACTGCATCACAATAAGCTGTGTGTGTGTGTGATGGTACAGGATGTGCACTGTGTCATAGAGAGCAGTGTGTGTGTGTCTCTGCTGGTATAGGCTGTGCATTGACTCACAGTGAGCCTTGTGTGTGTGCAAGTACAGTCTGAGCATTGAGTTACAGTGAGATGTGTTGCATGTGTTTGTGCTGGTAAGAACTGTACATTATGTCAGAATGAGCCGTGCATGTGTGTGTGTGTCTGTGTGTGCATCTGTGTGCTGGTAGAGGTTGAGCACTGAATCACAGTTAGGTGTGTGTCTGTGAGTGTTCGTATGGGCTTTGCATTGAGTCACTGAGGTGTATGTGTGTGTTTGTGTGTGTGTGTGGTGCTACAGATTTCATTGAATCACAGTGAGCCTTGTGTGTGTCTGTGTGCTGATATAGGCTGTGGATTGAGTCACAGTGAGTTATGTGTGTTTGTGTGCTGCTGTAGACTGCGCATTGAGTCAAAATGAGTTGTTTGTGTGTTACTGTGCTCGTGTAGACTGTGCCTTGAATCACAGTGAGCATGTCTGTGTGTGTGTGCACTAGTATGTGTGGAGCATTTAATCAGTTATTTGTGTTTGTGTGTTTGTGTGCTCGTATGGTCTTTGCATTGAGTAACTGAGGTGTATGTGTGTGTGTGTGTGGTGATACAGACTGTGCATTGAGTCACAGTGAGCCATGTGTGTGTGTGTATGAGAGTGTGTGTGTTGGTGGGCTTTCATTGATTCCATGGGGTGTGTGTGTCTGTGTTTGTTGTGCTAAAGACTGCATTGAGTCACAGTGAGTCGTGTGTGTGTGTGCTGGTATACGCGATTGATTGAGTCACGGTCAGCCATGTGTGTGTGCATGATGGTATGTGTGTGTGTTCTTCTATAGGCTGTGCATTGAGTCACAGTGAACCCTGTATCTGTGCAGGTGTGTATGTGTGTGTGCTGGTATAGGCTGTGCATTGAGTCCCACTGAGGTGTGTGTGTATGCTTGTGTGTTTTGGTATACATTGTACATTGAGTCAGAGTGCTGTGTGTTTGTGTGCACGCTGGTATAGTCTGTGCATTGAGTCACAGTTATGTGTGTGTGTGTCTGCGTGTTCTGGTATAGGCTGACCGTTGTGTCACACAGGGGTGTGTGTGTGCTGGTATAGGCTCCACTTTTTGTCACAGTGAGGTGTGTGTGTGTGTATGTGCAGGTACAGGCTGCACATTGAGTCACAGTGTGGGGTGTGTGTGTGTGTGATGTTATATGCTGTGCACTAGGACACAGTGAGCCGTGTGTGTGTGCTGGTATAATCTGAGCATTGAGTCACAGTGTGGTGTGGTGTGTGTGCCATTGCTGGTATGGACTGTGCATTGAATCCCAGCCCTGTGTTAGTGTTTGTGTATGTGGTGCTGTAGAGTCTACATGAGTCACAGTAAGGTGTGTGTGTGTGCTGCTATAGGCCTAGAATTGAGTCACACCTAGGTGAGTGTATGTGTATGTGTATGCTGATATGGGATTTGCATTGAATCACTGAGCGGTGTGTGTGTGTGTGTATGTGTACAGTTTTGGGCTGTGCATTGAGTCACAGTGAACCATGTGTGTGTGGCAAGCTGCTATAGTCACAGCACTGAGTCACAGTTAAATGTGCAGGAGTTGTGTGTGTATGTGTGTGTGTGTATTTGCTGGTGTAGACTGTGCATTGAGTCACAGTGAGTAGTGCGGTGTGTTTGTGTCTGTGATGGTATGGACTGTGGTTTAATCCACTTTGACATGAACTAGTGTGTGTGTTTGCATGTGTGTGTGTGTGTGTGTGCTGGCACTGGATGACCATTGAGACACAGTGGGCTGTGTGTGTCTGTGTGTCTGTGTGTGCGCTGATATAGACTCTGTATTCAGTCACTGTGAGCTGTGTGTGTGTGTGTATATGTGTGCTCGTATAGGCTGTGCATTGAGTCACAGTGTAGTGTTTGTGTGTGTGTGTGCTGGTACAGGAAGCGTTTTCAGTCACAGTCTCGTGTGTGTGTGTGTGCATGTGAGTTTGTGTGCTGGTATGGGCTTTATTGTGCTGGTATGGGCATTATTGACTCATGGGTGTGTGTGTGAGTGTGTGGTGATACAGACTGCATTGAGTCACAGTGAGCTGTGTGCGTGTGTGCTGGTATAGGCGATTGATTGAGTACCAGTGAGCCATGTGTGAGTGCGTGTTGGCGTGTGTGTGTGTTCTGGTATAGGCTGTGCATTGAGTCACAGTGAGGCCTGCATCTGTGCATGTGTGTGTGCGTGTGCGTGTGTGCTGTTATAGGCTGAGCTTTGAGTCACTCTGAGGTGTGTGTGCATGTGCTTGTAACATTGTGCCTTGATTCACTGTGCCATGTGAGTGTGTGTGCATGCTGGTATAGGTTGTGCATTGAGTCAGAGTGAGAGGTGTTTGTGTCTGTGTGTTCTGGTATAGGCTGACAATTGAGGCACACTGAGGTGTGTGTGCACATGTGTGTGTGTGTGCTGGTACAGCCTGCACATTGAGTCATATTGAGTTGTTTGTGGGTGTATGTGCAGGTAGAGGCAGCACATGGAGTCACAGTGAGGTGTATGTGTGTGATGTTATACGCTATGCACTGATTCATAGGGAGGTTTGTGTGTGTGTGTGTGCACTTTCTGGTATAGGATTTGCATTGAATCACACTGAGCTGTGTTTTTGAGTGTCAGTATGTGTGCATGTGTTGAGGTATGGGCTGTGGATTGACTCACAGTTTGCTGTATGTGCTTCTCTGTGTGTGTATGTCTGCTAGCATACCCTGTGCACTGAGTCACAGGGAGCCGTGTGTGTGTGTGTGTGTTTGTGTGTTTCCAGGTATAGAATGTGCATTCATTCACAGTCAGCCATGTGTGTGTGTGTGAGAGTGCACTGGTATAGGATATGCAGTGAGTCACAGTGAAGGGTGTTTGTTTCATTGTGTGTGTGCTTTCAAAGGCTTACCGGCACAGTGAGATGTGGGTATGAGTGTGCCTGTGTGTGTGTGCTGCCATACACTGTGCCTTGAGTCACAGTGAGCTGTGTTGTGTGTTTGGTGCTGGTATGGAGTGGGCACTGACTCCCAGTGAGCCATGTGTGTGTGCTTGTACAGGCGATTGAGTCATCGTGAGACATGTGTGAGTGCATGTTAGTATGTGTGTGTGTTCACATATAGGCTGTGCATTGAATCACAATAAGGTGTGTACGTGTTCGTGTGTGGGCTATTACAGATTGTGCATTGAGTCACAGTGTCATGTGAGTGTGTGCAGGCTGGTATAGACTGTGCATTGTGTCACAGTGAGGGATGTGTGTGTCTGTGTGTTCTCATGTAGGATGATCATCGAGTCATACTTTGGTGTGTGTGTGTGTGTGTGTGCTGGTATAGGTTGCATATCGCATCACAGTGATGTGTGTGTTTGTTTCTGTGCAGGTACAGGCTGCACATTGAGTCACAGTGAGGTGTATGTGTGTGTGTGTGTGTGATGTCATACGCTGTGCACTGAGTCACAGTGAGCCGTGTGGTTGTGCTGGTATAAACTGAGCATTGGATCACACTGAGGTGTCATGTGTGTGTATGTGCTGGTGTGGATTGTACATTGAGTCACAACCATGTGTGAGTTTTTGTATGTGTGTGTGCTGGTACAGGCTGTGCACTCAGTCACAGGGAGGTGAGTGTGTGTGTGGGTGCACGTGCTGGTATATGCTTTGCATTGAGTCACACTAAGCTGTGTGTGAGTGTTTGTATGTGTGTGTGTGTGGAGGTACAGGCTGTGTATTGATTCACAGTGAGCCATGTGTGTTTCTTTGTGTGTGTAACTCTGCTAGCATACACTGTGCACTAAGTAACAGGGAGCCATGTGTGTGTGTCTATGTCTGTTTTGGCATACTGTGAGCATTGAGTCAAACTGAGGTGTGTTCTGTGTGACTGTATGCACTGGCATGGAATGTGCATGGAATCACATAGAGCTGTGTATGTGTGTGTGTGTGTATTTGGTGGTGTAGAGACTGTATTGTGTCGCAGTAAGCTGTGTGTGTATATGTGTGTGTGCTGGTATAGCCTGTGCATTGAGTCACAGTGAACTGTGTGTGTGTGTTTGCTGGGGTAGGCTGTGCTTTGATTCAAGGTGAGCTGTGAGTGTGTGTGCGGTGCTGGTATGGACTGTGCACTGAGTCACAGAGAACCGTGTGTGTGTCTATGTGTGTTTTGGTATAAAGTGAGCATTGAATCACACTGAGTTGTGTGCTGTGTGTTTTTGTGCACTGGTATAGAGTCTGCATGGAATCACAGTGAGCTGTGCGTGTGTGTGTGTGTATTTGGTTGTGTAGAGTCTCTATTGCATCACAATAAGCTGTGTGTGTGTGTGATGGTACAGGATGTGCACTGTGTCATAGAGAGCAGTGTGTGTGTGTCTCTGCTGGTATAGGCTGTGCATTGACTCACAGTGAGCCTTGTGTGTGTGCAAGTACAGTCTGAGCATTGAGTTACAGTGAGATGTGTTGCATGTGTTTGTGCTGGTAAGAACTGTACATTATGTCAGAATGAGCCGTGCATGTGTGTGTGTGTCTGTGTGTGCGTCTGTGTGCTGGTAGAGGTTGAGCACTGAATCACAGTTAGGTGTGTGTCTGTGAGTGTTTGTATGGGCTTTGCATTGAGTCACTGAGGTGTATGTGTGTGTTTGTGTGTGTGTGTTTGTGGTGCTACAGATTTCATTGAATCACAGTGAGCCTTGTGTGTGTCTGTGTGCTGATATAGGCTGTGGATTGAGTCACAGTGAGTTATGTGTGTGTGTGTGCTGCTGTAGACTGCGCATTGAGTCAAAATGAGTTGTTTGTGTGTTACTGTGCTCGTGTAGACTGTGCTTTGAATCACAGTGAGCATGTCTGTGTGTGTGTGCACTAGTATGTGTGGAGCATTTAATCAGTTATTTGTGTTTGTGTGTTTGTGTGCTCGTATGGTCTTTGCATTGAGTAACTGAGGTGTATGTGTGTGTGTGTGTGGTGATACAGACTGTGCATTGAGTCACAGTGAGCCATGTGTGTGTGTGTATGAGAGTGTGTGTGTTGGTGGGCTTTCATTGATTCCATGGGGTGTGTGTGTCTGTGTTTGTTGTGCTAAAGACTGCATTGAGTCACAGTGAGTCGTGTGTGTGTGTGCTGGTATACGCGATTGATTGAGTCACGGTCAGCCATGTGTGTGTGCATGATGGTATGTGTGTGTGTTCTTCTATAGGCTGTGCATTGAGTCACAGTGAACCCTGTATCTGTGCAGGTGTGTATGTGTGTGTGCTGGTATAGGCTGTGCATTGAGTCCCACTGAGGTGTGTGTGTATGCTTGTGTGTTTTGGTATACATTGTACATTGAGTCAGAGTGCTGTGTGTTTGTGTGCACGCTGGTATAGTCTGTGCATTGAGTCACAGTTATGTGTGTGTGTGTCTGCGTGTTCTGGTATAGGCTGACCTTTGTGTCACACAGGGGTGTGTGTGTGCTGGTATAGGCTCCACTTTTTGTCACAGTGAGGTGTGTGTGTGTGTATGTGCAGGTACAGGCTGCACATTGAGTCACAGTGTGGGGGGTGTGTGTGTGTGATGTTATATGCTGTGCACTAGGACACAGTGAGCCGTGTGTGTGTGCTGGTATAATCTGAGCATTGAGTCACAGTGTGGTGTGGTGTGTGTGCCATTGCTGGTATGGACTGTGCATTGAATCCCAGCCCTGTGTTAGTGTTTGTGTATTTGGTGCTGTAGAGTCTGCATGAGTCACAGTAAGGTGTGTGTGTGTGCTGCTATAGGCCTAGAATTGAGTCACACCTAGGTGAGTGTATGTGTATGTGTATGCTGATATGGGATTTGCATTGAATCACTGAGCGGTGTGTGTGTATGTGTGTACAGTTATTGGCTGTGCATTGAGTCACAGTGAACCATGTGTGTGTGGTGAGCTGCTATAGTCACAGCACTGAGTCACAGTTAAATGTGTGGGAGTTGTGTGTGTATGTGTGTGTGTGTATTTGCTGGTGTAGACTGTGCATTGAGTCACAGTGAGTAGTGTGGTGTGTTTGTGTCTGTGATGGTATGGACTGTGGTTTAATCCACTTTGACATGAACTAGTGTGTGTGTTTGCATGTGTGTGTGTGTGTGTGTGTGTGCTGGCACTGGATGACCATTGAGACACAGTGGGCTGTGTGTGTCTGTGTGTCTGTGTGTGCGCTGATATAGACTCTGTATTCAGTCACTGTGAGCTGTGTGTGTGTGTGTGTATGTGTGCTCGTATAGGCTGTGCATTGAGTCACAGTGTAGTGTTTGTGTGTGTGTGTGCTGGTACAGGAAGCGTTTTCAGTCACAGTCTCGTGTGTGTGTGTGTGCATGTGAGTTTGTGTGCTGGTATGGGCTTTATTGTGCTGGTATGGGCATTATTGACTCATGCGTGTGTGTGTGAGTGTGTGGTGATACAGACTGCATTGAGTCACAGTGAGCTGTGTGCGTGTGTGCTGGTATAGGCGATTGATTGAGTACCAGTGAGCCATGTGTGAGTGCGTGTTGGGGTGTGTGTGTGTTCTGGTATAGGCTGTGCATTGAGTCACAGTGAGGCCTGCATCTGTGCATGTGTGTGTGCGTGTGCGTGTGTGCTGGTATAGGCTGAGCTTTGAGTCACTCTGAGGTGTGTGTGCATGTGCTTGTAACATTGTGCCTTGATTCACTGTGCCATGTGAGTGTGTGTGCATGCTGGTATAGGTTGTGCATTGAGTCAGAGTGAGAGGTGTTTGTGTCTGTGTGTTCTGGTATAGGCTGACAATTGAGGCACACTGAGGTGTGTGTGCACATGTGTGTGTGTGTGCTGGTACAGCCTGCACATTGAGTCATATTGAGTTGTTTGTGGGTGTATGTGCAGGTAGAGACAGCACATTGAGTCACAGTGAGGTGTATGTGTGTGATGTTATACGCTATGCACTGATTCATAGGGAGGTTTGTGTGTGTGTGTGTGCACTTTCTGGTATAGGATTTGCATTGAATCACACTGAGCTGTGTTTTTGAGTGTCAGTATGTGTGCATGTGTCGAGGTATGGGCTGTGGATTGACTCACAGTTTGCTGTATGTGCTTCTCTGTGTGTGTATGTCTGCTAGCATACCCTGTGCACTGAGTCACAGGGAGCCGTGTGTGTGTGTGTGTGTTTGTGTGTTTCCAGGTATAGAATGTGCATTCATTCACAGTCAGCCATGTGTGTGTGTGTGAGAGTGCACTGGTATAGGATATGCAGTGAGTCACAGTGAAGGGTGTTTGTTTCATTGTGCGTGTGCTTTCAAAGGCTTACCGGCACAGTGAGATGTGGGTATGAGTGTGCCTGTGTGTGTGTGCTGCCATACACTGTGCCTTGAGTCACAGTGAGCTGTGTTGTGTGTTTGGTGCTGGTATGGAGTGGGCACTGACTCCCAGTGAGCCATGTGTGTGTGCTTGTACAGGCGATTGAGTCATCGTGAGACATGTGTGAGTGCATGTTAGTATGTGTGTGTGTTCACATATAGGCTGTGCATTGAATCACAATAAGGTGTGTACGTGTTCGTGTGTGGGCTATTACAGATTGTGAATTGAGTCACAGTGTCATGTGAGTGTGTGCAGGCTGGTATAGACTGTGCATTGTGTCACAGTGAGGGATGTGTGTGTCTGTGTGTTCTCATGTAGGATGATCATCGAGTCATACTTTGGTGTGTGTGTGTGTGTGTGTGCTGGTATAGGTTGCATATCGCATCACAGTGATGTGTGTGTTTGTTTCTGTGCAGGTACAGGCTGCACATTGAGTCACAGTGAGGTGTATGTGTGTGTGTGTGTGTGATGTCATACGCTGTGCACTGAGTCACAGTGAGCCGTGTGGTTGTGCTGGTATAAACTGAGCATTGGATCACACTGAGGTGTCATGTGTGTGTATGTGCTGGTGTGGATTGTACATTGAGTCACAACCATGTGTGAGTTTTTGTATGTGTGTGTGCTGGTACAGGCTGTGCACTCAGTCACAGGGAGGTGAGTGTGTGTGTGGGTGCACGTGCTGGTATATGCTTTGCATTGAGTCACACTAAGCTGTGTGTGAGTGTTTGTATGTGTGTGTGTGTGGAGGTACAGGCTGTGTATTGATTCACAGTGAGCCATGTGTGTTTCTTTGTGTGTGTAACTCTGCTAGCATACACTGTGCACTAAGTAACAGGGAGCCATGTGTGTGTGTCTATGTCTGTTTTGGCATACTGTGAGCATTGAGTCAAACTGAGGTGTGTTCTGTGTGACTGTATGCACTGGCATGGAATGTGCATGGAATCACATAGAGCTGTGCATGTGTGTGTGTGTGTATTTGGTGGTGTAGAGACTGTATTGTGTCGCAGTAAGCTGTGTGTGTATATGTGTGTGTGCTGGTATAGCCTGTGCATTGAGTCACAGTGAACTGTGTGTGTGTGTTTGCTGGGGTAGGCTGTGCTTTGATTCAAGGTGAGCTGTGAGTGTGTGTGCGGTGCTGGTATGGACTGTGCACTGAGTCACAGAGAACCGTGTGTGTGTCTATGTGTGTTTTGGTATAAAGTGAGCATTGAATCACACTGAGTTGTGTGCTGTGTGTTTTTGTGCACTGGTATAGAGTCTGCATGGAATCACAGTGAGCTGTGCGTGTGTGTGTGTGTATTTGGTTGTGTAGAGTCTCTATTGCATCACAATAAGCTGTGTGTGTGTGTGATGGTACAGGATGTGCACTGTGTCATAGAGAGCAGTGTGTGTGTGTCTCTGCTGGTATAGGCTGTGCATTGACTCACAGTGAGCCTTGTGTGTGTGCAAGTACAGTCTGAGCATTGAGTTACAGTGAGATGTGTTGCATGTGTTTGTGCTGGTAAGAACTGTACATTATGTCAGAATGAGCCGTGCATGTGTGTGTGTGTCTGTGTGTGCGTCTGTGTGCTGGTAGAGGTTGAGCACTGAATCACAGTTAGGTGTGTGTCTGTGAGTGTTTGTATGGGCTTTGCATTGAGTCACTGAGGTGTATGTGTGTGTTTGTGTGTGTGTGTTTGTGGTGCTACAGATTTCATTGAATCACAGTGAGCCTTGTGTGTGTCTGTGTGCTGATATAGGCTGTGGATTGAGTCACAGTGAGTTATGTGTGTGTGTGTGCTGCTGTAGACTGCGCATTGAGTCAAAATGAGTTGTTTGTGTGTTACTGTGCTCGTGTAGACTGTGCTTTGAATCACAGTGAGCATGTCTGTGTGTGTGTGCACTAGTATGTGTGGAGCATTTAATCAGTTATTTGTGTTTGTGTGTTTGTGTGCTCGTATGGTCTTTGCATTGAGTAACTGAGGTGTATGTGTGTGTGTGTGTGGTGATACAGACTGTGCATTGAGTCACAGTGAGCCATGTGTGTGTGTGTATGAGAGTGTGTGTGTTGGTGGGCTTTCATTGATTCCATGGGGTGTGTGTGTCTGTGTTTGTTGTGCTAAAGACTGCATTGAGTCACAGTGAGTCGTGTGTGTGTGTGCTGGTATACGCGATTGATTGAGTCACGGTCAGCCATGTGTGTGTGCATGATGGTATGTGTGTGTGTTCTTCTATAGGCTGTGCATTGAGTCACAGTGAACCCTGTATCTGTGCAGGTGTGTATGTGTGTGTGCTGGTATAGGCTGTGCATTGAGTCCCACTGAGGTGTGTGTGTATGCTTGTGTGTTTTGGTATACATTGTACATTGAGTCAGAGTGCTGTGTGTTTGTGTGCACGCTGGTATAGTCTGTGCATTGAGTCACAGTTATGTGTGTGTGTGTCTGCGTGTTCTGGTATAGGCTGACCTTTGTGTCACACAGGGGTGTGTGTGTGCTGGTATAGGCTCCACTTTTTGTCACAGTGAGGTGTGTGTGTGTGTATGTGCAGGTACAGGCTGCACATTGAGTCACAGTGTGGGGGGTGTGTGTGTGTGATGTTATATGCTGTGCACTAGGACACAGTGAGCCGTGTGTGTGTGCTGGTATAATCTGAGCATTGAGTCACAGTGTGGTGTGGTGTGTGTGCCATTGCTGGTATGGACTGTGCATTGAATCCCAGCCCTGTGTTAGTGTTTGTGTATTTGGTGCTGTAGAGTCTGCATGAGTCACAGTAAGGTGTGTGTGTGTGCTGCTATAGGCCTAGAATTGAGTCACACCTAGGTGAGTGTATGTGTATGTGTATGCTGATATGGGATTTGCATTGAATCACTGAGCGGTGTGTGTGTATGTGTGTACAGTTATTGGCTGTGCATTGAGTCACAGTGAACCATGTGTGTGTGGTGAGCTGCTATAGTCACAGCACTGAGTCACAGTTAAATGTGTGGGAGTTGTGTGTGTATGTGTGTGTGTGTATTTGCTGGTGTAGACTGTGCATTGAGTCACAGTGAGTAGTGTGGTGTGTTTGTGTCTGTGATGGTATGGACTGTGGTTTAATCCACTTTGACATGAACTAGTGTGTGTGTTTGCGTGTGTGTGTGTGTGTGTGTGTGCTGGCACTGGATGACCATTGAGACACAGTGGGCTGTGTGTGTCTGTGTGTCTGTGTGTGCGCTGATATAGACTCTGTATTCAGTCACTGTGAGCTGTGTGTGTGTGTGTGTATGTGTGCTCGTATAGGCTGTGCATTGAGTCACAGTGTAGTGTTTGTGTGTGTGTGTGCTGGTACAGGAAGCGTTTTCAGTCACAGTCTCGTGTGTGTGTGTGTGCATGTGAGTTTGTGTGCTGGTGTGGGCTTTATTGTGCTGGTATGGGCATTATTGACTCATGCGTGTGTGTGTGAGTGTGTGGTGATACAGACTGCATTGAGTCACAGTGAGCTGTGTGCGTGTGTGCTGGTATAGGCGATTGATTGAGTACCAGTGAGCCATGTGTGAGTGCGTGTTGGGGTGTGTGTGTGTTCTGGTATAGGCTGTGCATTGAGTCACAGTGAGGCCTGCATCTGTGCATGTGTGTGTGCGTGTGCGTGTGTGCTGGTATAGGCTGAGCTTTGAGTCACTCTGAGGTGTGTGTGCATGTGCTTGTAACATTGTGCCTTGATTCACTGTGCCATGTGAGTGTGTGTGCATGCTGGTATAGGTTGTGCATTGAGTCAGAGTGAGAGGTGTTTGTGTCTGTGTGTTCTGGTATAGGCTGACAATTGAGGCACACTGAGGTGTGTGTGCACATGTGTGTGTGTGTGCTGGTACAGCCTGCACATTGAGTCATATTGAGTTGTTTGTGGGTGTATGTGCAGGTAGAGACAGCACATTGAGTCACAGTGAGGTGTATGTGTGTGATGTTATACGCTATGCACTGATTCATAGGGAGGTTTGTGTGTGTGTGTGTGCACTTTCTGGTATAGGATTTGCATTGAATCACACTGAGCTGTGTTTTTGAGTGTCAGTATGTGTGCATGTGTCGAGGTATGGGCTGTGGATTGACTCACAGTTTGCTGTATGTGCTTCTCTGTGTGTGTATGTCTGCTAGCATACCCTGTGCACTGAGTCACAGGGAGCCGTGTGTGTGTGTGTGTGTTTGTGTGTTTCCAGGTATAGAATGTGCATTCATTCACAGTCAGCCATGTGTGTGTGTGTGAGAGTGCACTGGTATAGGATATGCAGTGAGTCACAGTGAAGGGTGTTTGTTTCATTGTGCGTGTGCTTTCAAAGGCTTACCGGCACAGTGAGATGTGGGTATGAGTGTGCCTGTGTGTGTGTGCTGCCATACACTGTGCCTTGAGTCACAGTGAGCTGTGTTGTGTGTTTGGTGCTGGTATGGAGTGGGCACTGACTCCCAGTGAGCCATGTGTGTGTGCTTGTACAGGCGATTGAGTCATCGTGAGACATGTGTGAGTGCATGTTAGTATGTGTGTGTGTTCACATATAGGCTGTGCATTGAATCACAATAAGGTGTGTACGTGTTCGTGTGTGGGCTATTACAGATTGTGAATTGAGTCACAGTGTCATGTGAGTGTGTGCAGGCTGGTATAGACTGTGCATTGTGTCACAGTGAGGGATGTGTGTGTCTGTGTGTTCTCATGTAGGATGATCATCGAGTCATACTTTGGTGTGTGTGTGTGTGTGTGTGCTGGTATAGGTTGCATATCGCATCACAGTGATGTGTGTGTTTGTTTCTGTGCAGGTACAGGCTGCACATTGAGTCACAGTGAGGTGTATGTGTGTGTGTGTGTGTGATGTCATACGCTGTGCACTGAGTCACAGTGAGCCGTGTGGTTGTGCTGGTATAAACTGAGCATTGGATCACACTGAGGTGTCATGTGTGTGTATGTGCTGGTGTGGATTGTACATTGAGTCACAACCATGTGTGAGTTTTTGTATGTGTGTGTGCTGGTACAGGCTGTGCACTCAGTCACAGGGAGGTGAGTGTGTGTGTGGGTGCACGTGCTGGTATATGCTTTGCATTGAGTCACACTAAGCTGTGTGTGAGTGTTTGTATGTGTGTGTGTGTGGAGGTACAGGCTGTGTATTGATTCACAGTGAGCCATGTGTGTTTCTTTGTGTGTGTAACTCTGCTAGCATACACTGTGCACTAAGTAACAGGGAGCCATGTGTGTGTGTCTATGTATGTTTTGGCATACTGTGAGCATTGAGTCAAACTGAGGTGTGTTCTGTGTGACTGTATGCACTGGCATGGAATGTGCATGGAATCACATAGAGCTGTGCATGTGTGTGTGTGTGTATTTGGTGGTGTAGAGACTGTATTGTGTCGCAGTAAGCTGTGTGTGTATATGTGTGTGTGCTGGTATAGCCTGTGCATTGAGTCACAGTGAACTGTGTGTGTGTGTTTGCTGGGGTAGGCTGTGCTTTGATTCAAGGTGAGCTGTGAGTGTGTGTGCGGTGCTGGTATGGACTGTGCACTGAGTCACAGAGAACCGTGTGTGTGTCTATGTGTGTTTTGGTATAAAGTGAGCATTGAATCACACTGAGTTGTGTGCTGTGTGTTTTTGTGCACTGGTATAGAGTCTGCATGGAATCACAGTGAGCTGTGCGTGTGTGTGTGTGTATTTGGTTGTGTAGAGTCTCTATTGCATCACAATAAGCTGTGTGTGTGTGTGATGGTACAGGATGTGCACTGTGTCATAGAGAGCAGTGTGTGTGTGTCTCTGCTGGTATAGGCTGTGCATTGACTCACAGTGAGCCTTGTGTGTGTGCAAGTACAGTCTGAGCATTGAGTTACAGTGAGATGTGTTGCATGTGTTTGTGCTGGTAAGAACTGTACATTATGTCAGAATGAGCCGTGCATGTGTGTGTGTGTCTGTGTGTGCGTCTGTGTGCTGGTAGAGGTTGAGCACTGAATCACAGTTAGGTGTGTGTCTGTGAGTGTTTGTATGGGCTTTGCATTGAGTCACTGAGGTGTATGTGTGTGTTTGTGTGTGTGTGTTTGTGGTGCTACAGATTTCATTGAATCACAGTGAGCCTTGTGTGTGTCTGTGTGCTGATATAGGCTGTGGATTGAGTCACAGTGAGTTATGTGTGTGTGTGTGCTGCTGTAGACTGCGCATTGAGTCAAAATGAGTTGTTTGTGTGTTACTGTGCTCGTGTAGACTGTGCTTTGAATCACAGTGAGCATGTCTGTGTGTGTGTGCACTAGTATGTGTGGAGCATTTAATCAGTTATTTGTGTTTGTGTGTTTGTGTGCTCGTATGGTCTTTGCATTGAGTAACTGAGGTGTATGTGTGTGTGTGTGTGGTGATACAGACTGTGCATTGAGTCACAGTGAGCCATGTGTGTGTGTGTATGAGAGTGTGTGTGTTGGTGGGCTTTCATTGATTCCATGGGGTGTGTGTGTCTGTGTTTGTTGTGCTAAAGACGGCATTGAGTCACAGTGAGTCGTGTGTGTGTGTGCTGGTATACGCGATTGATTGAGTCACGGTCAGCCATGTGTGTGTGCATGATGGTATGTGTGTGTGTTCTTCTATAGGCTGTGCATTGAGTCACAGTGAACCCTGTATCTGTGCAGGTGTGTATGTGTGTGTGCTGGTATAGGCTGTGCATTGAGTCCCACTGAGGTGTGTGTGTATGCTTGTGTGTTTTGGTATACATTGTACATTGAGTCAGAGTGCTGTGTGTTTGTGTGCACGCTGGTATAGTCTGTGCATTGAGTCACAGTTATGTGTGTGTGTGTCTGCGTGTTCTGGTATAGGCTGACCTTTGTGTCACACAGGGGTGTGTGTGTGCTGGTATAGGCTCCACTTTTTGTCACAGTGAGGTGTGTGTGTGTGTATGTGCAGGTACAGGCTGCACATTGAGTCACAGTGTGGGGGGTGTGTGTGTGTGATGTTATATGCTGTGCACTAGGACACAGTGAGCCGTGTGTGTGTGCTGGTATAATCTGA
Organism: Globicephala melas; assembly: GCF_963455315.2. Taxonomy (NCBI): domain Eukaryota; kingdom Metazoa; phylum Chordata; class Mammalia; order Artiodactyla; family Delphinidae; genus Globicephala; species Globicephala melas. The sequence continues at coordinate 43,700 of NW_027207461.1, read as the reverse complement.
GCATTGAGTCACAGTGTGGTGTGGTGTGTGTGCCTTTGCTGGTATGGACTGTGCATTGAATCCCAGCCCTGTGTTAGTGTTTGTGTATTTGGTGCTGTAGAGTCTGCATGAGTCACAGTAAGGTGTGTGTGTGTGCTGCTATAGGCCTAGAATTGAGTCACACCTAGGTGAGTGTATGTGTATGTGTATGCTGATATGGGATTTGCATTGAATCACTGAGCGGTGTGTGTGTATGTGTGTACAGTTATTGGCTGTGCATTGAGTCACAGTGAACCATGTGTGTGTGGTGAGCTGCTATAGTCACAGCACTGAGTCACAGTTAAATGTGTGGGAGTTGTGTGTGTATGTGTGTGTGTGTATTTGCTGGTGTAGACTGTGCATTGAGTCACAGTGAGTAGTGTGGTGTGTTTGTGTCTGTGATGGTATGGACTGTGGTTTAATCCACTTTGACATGAACTAGTGTGTGTGTTTGCGTGTGTGTGTGTGTGTGTGTGTGCTGGCACTGGATGACCATTGAGACACAGTGGGCTGTGTGTGTCTGTGTGTCTGTGTGTGCGCTGATATAGACTCTGTATTCAGTCACTGTGAGCTGTGTGTGTGTGTGTGTATGTGTGCTCGTATAGGCTGTGCATTGAGTCACAGTGTAGTGTTTGTGTGTGTGTGTGCTGGTACAGGAAGCGTTTTCAGTCACAGTCTCGTGTGTGTGTGTGTGCATGTGAGTTTGTGTGCTGGTGTGGGCTTTATTGTGCTGGTATGGGCATTATTGACTCATGCGTGTGTGTGTGAGTGTGTGGTGATACAGACTGCATTGAGTCACAGTGAGCTGTGTGCGTGTGTGCTGGTATAGGCGATTGATTGAGTACCAGTGAGCCATGTGTGAGTGCGTGTTGGGGTGTGTGTGTGTTCTGGTATAGGCTGTGCATTGAGTCACAGTGAGGCCTGCATCTGTGCATGTGTGTGTGCGTGTGCGTGTGTGCTGGTATAGGCTGAGCTTTGAGTCACTCTGAGGTGTGTGTGCATGTGCTTGTAACATTGTGCCTTGATTCACTGTGCCATGTGAGTGTGTGTGCATGCTGGTATAGGTTGTGCATTGAGTCAGAGTGAGAGGTGTTTGTGTCTGTGTGTTCTGGTATAGGCTGACAATTGAGGCACACTGAGGTGTGTGTGCACATGTGTGTGTGTGTGCTGGTACAGCCTGCACATTGAGTCATATTGAGTTGTTTGTGGGTGTATGTGCAGGTAGAGACAGCACATTGAGTCACAGTGAGGTGTATGTGTGTGATGTTATACGCTATGCACTGATTCATAGGGAGGTTTGTGTGTGTGTGTGTGCACTTTCTGGTATAGGATTTGCATTGAATCACACTGAGCTGTGTTTTTGAGTGTCAGTATGTGTGCATGTGTCGAGGTATGGGCTGTGGATTGACTCACAGTTTGCTGTATGTGCTTCTCTGTGTGTGTATGTCTGCTAGCATACCCTGTGCACTGAGTCACAGGGAGCCGTGTGTGTGTGTGTGTGTTTGTGTGTTTCCAGGTATAGAGTGTGCATTCATTCACAGTCAGCCATGTGTGTGTGTGTGAGAGTGCACTGGTATAGGATATGCAGTGAGTCACAGTGAAGGGTGTTTGTTTCATTTTGCGTGTGCTTTCAAAGGCTTACCGGCACAGTGAGATGTGGGTATGAATGTGCCTGTGTGTGTGTGCTGCCATACACTGTGCCTTGAGTCACAGTGAGCTGTGTTGTGTGTTTGGTGCTGGTATGGAGTGGGCACTGACTCCCAGTGAGCCATGTGTGTGTGCTTGTACAGGCGATTGAGTCATCGTGAGACATGTGTGAGTGCATGTTAGTATGTGTGTGTGTTCACATATAGGCTGTGCATTGAATCACAATAAGGTGTGTACGTGTTCGTGTGTGGGCTATTACAGAATGTGAATTGAGTCACAGTGTCATGTGAGTGTGTGCAGGCTGGTATAGACTGTGCATTGTGTCACAGTGAGGGATGTGTGTGTCTGTGTGTTCTCATGTAGGATGATCATCGAGTCACACTTTGGTGTGTGTGTGTGTGTGTGTGTGCTGGTATAGGTTGCATATCGCATCACAGTGATGTGTGTGTTTGTTTCTGTGCAGGTACAGGCTGCACATTGAGTCACAGTGAGGTGTATGTGTGTGTGTGTGTGTGATGTCATACGCTGTGCACTGAGTCACAGTGAGCCGTGTGGTTGTGCTGGTATAAACTGAGCATTGGATCACACTGAGGTGTCATGTGTGTGTATGTGCTGGTGTGGATTGTACATTGAGTCACAACCATGTGTGAGTTTTTGTATGTGTGTGTGCTGGTACAGGCTGTGCACTCAGTCACAGGGAGGTGAGTGTGTGTGTGGGTGCACGTGCTGGTATATGCTTTGCATTGAGTCACACTAAGCTGTGTGTGAGTGTTTGTATGTGTGTGTGTGTGGAGGTACAGGCTGTGTATTGATTCACAGTGAGCCATGTGTGTTTCTTTGTGTGTGTAACTCTGCTAGCATACACTGTGCACTAAGTAACAGGGAGCCATGTGTGTGTGTCTATGTATGTTTTGGCATACTGTGAGCATTGAGTCAAACTGAGGTGTGTTCTGTGTGACTGTATGCACTGGCATGGAATGTGCATGGAATCACATAGAGCTGTGCATGTGTGTGTGTGTGTATTTGGTGGTGTAGAGACTGTATTGTGTCGCAGTAAGCTGTGTGTGTATATGTGTGTGTGCTGGTATAGCCTGTGCGTTGAGTCACAGTGAACTGTGTGTGTGTGTTTGCTGGGGTAGGCTGTGCTTTGATTCAAGGTGAGCTGTGAGTGTGTGTGCGGTGCTGGTATGGACTGTGCACTGAGTCACAGAGAACCGTGTGTGTGTCTATGTGTGTTTTGGTATAAAGTGAGCATTGAATCACACTGAGTTGTGTGCTGTGTGCTTTTGTGCACTGGTATGGAGTCTGCATGGAATCACAGTGAGCTGTGCGTGTGTGTGTGTATTTGGTTGTGTAGAGTCTCTACTGCATCACAATAAGCTGTGTGTGTGTGTGATGGTACAGGATGTGCACTGTGTCATAGAGAGCAGTGTGTGTGTGTCTCTGCTGGTATAGGCTGTGCATTGACTCACAGTGAGCCTTGTGTGTGTGCAAGTACAGTCTGAGCATTGAGTTACAGTGAGATGTGTTGCATGTGTTTGTGCTGGTAAGAACTGTACATTATGTCAGAATGAGCCGTGCATGTGTGTGTGTGTCTGTGTGTGCGTCTGTGTGCTGGTAGAGGTTGAGCACTGAATCACAGTTAGGTGTGTGTCTGTGAGTGTTCGTATGGGCTTTGCATTGAGTCACTGAGGTGTATGTGTGTGTTTGTGTGTGTGTGTGGTGCTACAGATTTCATTGAATCACAGTGAGCCTTGTGTGTGTCTGTGTGCTGATATAGGCTGTGGATTGAGTCACAGTGAGTTATGTGTGTGTGTGTGCTGCTGTAGACTGGGCATTGAGTCAAAATGAGTTGTTTGTGTGTTACTGTGCTCGTGTAGACTGTGCCTTGAATCACAGTGAGCATGTCTGTGTGTGTGTGCACTAGTATGTGTGGAGCATTTAATCAGTTATTTGTGTTTGTGTGTTTGTGTGCTCGTATGGTCTTTGCATTGAGTAACTGAGGTGTATGTGTGTGTGTGTGTGGTGATACAGACTGTGCATTGAGTCACAGTGAGCCATGTGTGTGTGTGTATGAGAGTGTGTGTGTTGGTGGGCTTTCATTGATTCCATGGGGTGTGTGTGTCTGTGTTTGTTGTGCTAAAGACTGCATTGAGTCACAGTGAGTCGTGTGTGTGTGTGCTGGTATACGCGATTGATTGAGTCACGGTCAGCCATGTGTGTGTGCATGATGGTATGTGTGTGTGTTCTTCTATAGGCTGTGCATTGAGTCACAGTGAACCCTGTATCTGTGCAGGTGTGTATGTGTGTGTGCTGGTATAGGCTGTGCATTGAGTCCCACTGAGGTGTGTGTGTATGCTTGTGTGTTTTGGTATACATTGTACATTGAGTCAGAGTGCTGTGTGTTTGTGTGCACGCTGGTATAGTCTGTGCATTGAGTCACAGTTATGTGTGTGTGTGTCTGCGTGTTCTGGTATAGGCTGACCTTTGTGTCACACAGGGGTGTGTGTGTGCTGGTATAGGCTCCACTTTTTGTCACAGTGAGGTGTGTGTGTGTGTATGTGCAGGTACAGGCTGCACATTGAGTCACAGTGTGGGGGGTGTGTGTGTGTGATGTTATATGCTGTGCACTAGGACACAGTGAGCCGTGTGTGTGTGCTGGTATAATCTGAGCATTGAGTCACAGTGTGGTGTGGTGTGTGTGCCATTGCTGGTATGGACTGTGCATTGAATCCCAGCCCTGTGTTAGTGTTTGTGTATTTGGTGCTGTAGAGTCTGCATGAGTCACAGTAAGGTGTGTGTGTGTGCTGCTATAGGCCTAGAATTGAGTCACACCTAGGTGAGTGTATGTGTATGTGTATGCTGATATGGGATTTGCATTGAATCACTGAGCGGTGTGTGTGTATGTGTGTACAGTTATTGGCTGTGCATTGAGTCACAGTGAACCATGTGTGTGTGGTGAGCTGCTATAGTCACAGCACTGAGTCACAGTTAAATGTGTGGGAGTTGTGTGTGTATGTGTGTGTGTGTATTTGCTGGTGTAGACTGTGCATTGAGTCACAGTGAGTAGTGTGGTGTGTTTGTGTCTGTGATGGTATGGACTGTGGTTTAATCCACTTTGACATGAACTAGTGTGTGTGTTTGCGTGTGTGTGTGTGTGTGTGTGTGCTGGCACTGGATGACCATTGAGACACAGTGGGCTGTGTGTGTCTGTGTGTCTGTGTGTGCGCTGATATAGACTCTGTATTCAGTCACTGTGAGCTGTGTGTGTGTGTGTGTATGTGTGCTCGTATAGGCTGTGCATTGAGTCACAGTGTAGTGTTTGTGTGTGTGTGTGCTGGTACAGGAAGCGTTTTCAGTCACAGTCTCGTGTGTGTGTGTGTGCATGTGAGTTTGTGTGCTGGTGTGGGCTTTATTGTGCTGGTATGGGCATTATTGACTCATGCGTGTGTGTGTGAGTGTGTGGTGATACAGACTGCATTGAGTCACAGTGAGCTGTGTGCGTGTGTGCTGGTATAGGCGATTGATTGAGTACCAGTGAGCCATGTGTGAGTGCGTGTTGGGGTGTGTGTGTGTTCTGGTATAGGCTGTGCATTGAGTCACAGTGAGGCCTGCATCTGTGCATGTGTGTGTGCGTGTGCGTGTGTGCTGGTATAGGCTGAGCTTTGAGTCACTCTGAGGTGTGTGTGCATGTGCTTGTAACATTGTGCCTTGATTCACTGTGCCATGTGAGTGTGTGTGCATGCTGGTATAGGTTGTGCATTGAGTCAGAGTGAGAGGTGTTTGTGTCTGTGTGTTCTGGTATAGGCTGACAATTGAGGCACACTGAGGTGTGTGTGCACATGTGTGTGTGTGTGCTGGTACAGCCTGCACATTGAGTCATATTGAGTTGTTTGTGGGTGTATGTGCAGGTAGAGACAGCACATTGAGTCACAGTGAGGTGTATGTGTGTGATGTTATACGCTATGCACTGATTCATAGGGAGGTTTGTGTGTGTGTGTGTGCACTTTCTGGTATAGGATTTGCATTGAATCACACTGAGCTGTGTTTTTGAGTGTCAGTATGTGTGCATGTGTCGAGGTATGGGCTGTGGATTGACTCACAGTTTGCTGTATGTGCTTCTCTGTGTGTGTATGTCTGCTAGCATACCCTGTGCACTGAGTCACAGGGAGCCGTGTGTGTGTGTGTGTGTTTGTGTGTTTCCAGGTATAGAATGTGCATTCATTCACAGTCAGCCATGTGTGTGTGTGTGAGAGTGCACTGGTATAGGATATGCAGTGAGTCACAGTGAAGGGTGTTTGTTTCATTGTGCGTGTGCTTTCAAAGGCTTACCGGCACAGTGAGATGTGGGTATGAGTGTGCCTGTGTGTGTGTGCTGCCATACACTGTGCCTTGAGTCACAGTGAGCTGTGTTGTGTGTTTGGTGCTGGTATGGAGTGGGCACTGACTCCCAGTGAGCCATGTGTGTGTGCTTGTACAGGCGATTGAGTCATCGTGAGACATGTGTGAGTGCATGTTAGTATGTGTGTGTGTTCACATATAGGCTGTGCATTGAATCACAATAAGGTGTGTACGTGTTCGTGTGTGGGCTATTACAGATTGTGAATTGAGTCACAGTGTCATGTGAGTGTGTGCAGGCTGGTATAGACTGTGCATTGTGTCACAGTGAGGGATGTGTGTGTCTGTGTGTTCTCATGTAGGATGATCATCGAGTCATACTTTGGTGTGTGTGTGTGTGTGTGTGCTGGTATAGGTTGCATATCGCATCACAGTGATGTGTGTGTTTGTTTCTGTGCAGGTACAGGCTGCACATTGAGTCACAGTGAGGTGTATGTGTGTGTGTGTGTGTGATGTCATACGCTGTGCACTGAGTCACAGTGAGCCGTGTGGTTGTGCTGGTATAAACTGAGCATTGGATCACACTGAGGTGTCATGTGTGTGTATGTGCTGGTGTGGATTGTACATTGAGTCACAACCATGTGTGAGTTTTTGTATGTGTGTGTGCTGGTACAGGCTGTGCACTCAGTCACAGGGAGGTGAGTGTGTGTGTGGGTGCACGTGCTGGTATATGCTTTGCATTGAGTCACACTAAGCTGTGTGTGTGTTTGTATGTGTGTGTGTGTGGAGGTACAGGCTGTGTATTGATTCACAGTGAGCCATGTGTGTTTCTTTGTGTGTGTAACTCTGCTAGCATACACTGTGCACTAAGTAACAGGGAGCCATGTGTGTGTGTCTATGTATGTTTTGGCATACTGTGAGCATTGAGTCAAACTGAGGTGTGTTCTGTGTGACTGTATGCACTGGCATGGAATGTGCATGGAATCACATAGAGCTGTGCATGTGTGTGTGTGTGTATTTGGTGGTGTAGAGACTGTATTGTGTCGCAGTAAGCTGTGTGTGTATATGTGTGTGTGCTGGTATAGCCTGTGCATTGAGTCACAGTGAACTGTGTGTGTGTGTTTGCTGGGGTAGGCTGTGCTTTGATTCAAGGTGAGCTGTGAGTGTGTGTGCGGTGCTGGTATGGACTGTGCACTGAGTCACAGAGAACCGTGTGTGTGTCTATGTGTGTTTTGGTATAAAGTGAGCATTGAATCACACTGAGTTGTGTGCTGTGTGTTTTTGTGCACTGGTATAGAGTCTGCATGGAATCACAGTGAGCTGTGCGTGTGTGTGTGTGTATTTGGTTGTGTAGAGTCTCTATTGCATCACAATAAGCTGTGTGTGTGTGTGATGGTACAGGATGTGCACTGTGTCATAGAGAGCAGTGTGTGTGTGTCTCTGCTGGTATAGGCTGTGCATTGACTCACAGTGAGCCTTGTGTGTGTGCAAGTACAGTCTGAGCATTGAGTTACAGTGAGATGTGTTGCATGTGTTTGTGCTGGTAAGAACTGTACATTATGTCAGAATGAGCCGTGCATGTGTGTGTGTGTCTGTGTGTGCGTCTGTGTGCTGGTAGAGGTTGAGCACTGAATCACAGTTAGGTGTGTGTCTGTGAGTGTTTGTATGGGCTTTGCATTGAGTCACTGAGGTGTATGTGTGTGTTTGTGTGTGTGTGTTTGTGGTGCTACAGATTTCATTGAATCACAGTGAGCCTTGTGTGTGTCTGTGTGCTGATATAGGCTGTGGATTGAGTCACAGTGAGTTATGTGTGTGTGTGTGCTGCTGTAGACTGCGCATTGAGTCAAAATGAGTTGTTTGTGTGTTACTGTGCTCGTGTAGACTGTGCTTTGAATCACAGTGAGCATGTCTGTGTGTGTGTGCACTAGTATGTGTGGAGCATTTAATCAGTTATTTGTGTTTGTGTGTTTGTGTGCTCGTATGGTCTTTGCATTGAGTAACTGAGGTGTATGTGTGTGTGTGTGTGGTGATACAGACTGTGCATTGAGTCACAGTGAGCCATGTGTGTGTGTGTATGAGAGTGTGTGTGTTGGTGGGCTTTCATTGATTCCATGGGGTGTGTGTGTCTGTGTTTGTTGTGCTAAAGACTGCATTGAGTCACAGTGAGTCGTGTGTGTGTGTGCTGGTATACGCGATTGATTGAGTCACGGTCAGCCATGTGTGTGTGCATGATGGTATGTGTGTGTGTTCTTCTATAGGCTGTGCATTGAGTCACAGTGAACCCTGTATCTGTGCAGGTGTGTATGTGTGTGTGCTGGTATAGGCTGTGCATTGAGTCCCACTGAGGTGTGTGTGTATGCTTGTGTGTTTTGGTATACATTGTACATTGAGTCAGAGTGCTGTGTGTTTGTGTGCACGCTGGTATAGTCTGTGCATTGAGTCACAGTTATGTGTGTGTGTGTCTGCGTGTTCTGGTATAGGCTGACCTTTGTGTCACACAGGGGTGTGTGTGTGCTGGTATAGGCTCCACTTTTTGTCACAGTGAGGTGTGTGTGTGTGTATGTGCAGGTACAGGCTGCACATTGAGTCACAGTGTGGGGGGTGTGTGTGTGTGATGTTATATGCTGTGCACTAGGACACAGTGAGCCGTGTGTGTGTGCTGGTATAATCTGAGCATTGAGTCACAGTGTGGTGTGGTGTGTGTGCCTTTGCTGGTATGGACTGTGCATTGAATCCCAGCCCTGTGTTAGTGTTTGTGTATTTGGTGCTGTAGAGTCTGCATGAGTCACAGTAAGGTGTGTGTGTGTGCTGCTATAGGCCTAGAATTGAGTCACACCTAGGTGAGTGTATGTGTATGTGTATGCTGATATGGGATTTGCATTGAATCACTGAGCGGTGTGTGTGTATGTGTGTACAGTTATTGGCTGTGCATTGAGTCACAGTGAACCATGTGTGTGTGGTGAGCTGCTATAGTCACAGCACTGAGTCACAGTTAAATGTGTGGGAGTTGTGTGTGTATGTGTGTGTGTGTATTTGCTGGTGTAGACTGTGCATTGAGTCACAGTGAGTAGTGTGGTGTGTTTGTGTCTGTGATGGTATGGACTGTGGTTTAATCCACTTTGACATGAACTAGTGTGTGTGTTTGCGTGTGTGTGTGTGTGTGTGTGTGCTGGCACTGGATGACCATTGAGACACAGTGGGCTGTGTGTGTCTGTGTGTCTGTGTGTGCGCTGATATAGACTCTGTATTCAGTCACTGTGAGCTGTGTGTGTGTGTGTGTATGTGTGCTCGTATAGGCTGTGCATTGAGTCACAGTGTAGTGTTTGTGTGTGTGTGTGCTGGTACAGGAAGCGTTTTCAGTCACAGTCTCGTGTGTGTGTGTGTGCATGTGAGTTTGTGTGCTGGTATGGGCTTTATTGTGCTGGTATGGGCATTATTGACTCATGCGTGTGTGTGTGAGTGTGTGGTGATACAGACTGCATTGAGTCACAGTGAGCTGTGTGCGTGTGTGCTGGTATAGGCGATTGATTGAGTACCAGTGAGCCATGTGTGAGTGCGTGTTGGGGTGTGTGTGTGTTCTGGTATAGGCTGTGCATTGAGTCACAGTGAGGCCTGCATCTGTGCATGTGTGTGTGCGTGTGCGTGTGTGCTGGTATAGGCTGAGCTTTGAGTCACTCTGAGGTGTGTGTGCATGTGCTTGTAACATTGTGCCTTGATTCACTGTGCCATGTGAGTGTGTGTGCATGCTGGTATAGGTTGTGCATTGAGTCAGAGTGAGAGGTGTTTGTGTCTGTGTGTTCTGGTATAGGCTGACAATTGAGGCACACTGAGGTGTGTGTGCACATGTGTGTGTGTGTGCTGGTACAGCCTGCACATTGAGTCATATTGAGTTGTTTGTGGGTGTATGTGCAGGTAGAGACAGCACATTGAGTCACAGTGAGGTGTATGTGTGTGATGTTATACGCTATGCACTGATTCATAGGGAGGTTTGTGTGTGTGTGTGTGCACTTTCTGGTATAGGATTTGCATTGAATCACACTGAGCTGTGTTTTTGAGTGTCAGTATGTGTGCATGTGTCGAGGTATGGGCTGTGGATTGACTCACAGTTTGCTGTATGTGCTTCTCTGTGTGTGTATGTCTGCTAGCATACCCTGTGCACTGAGTCACAGGGAGCCGTGTGTGTGTGTGTGTGTTTGTGTGTTTCCAGGTATAGAGTGTGCATTCATTCACAGTCAGCCATGTGTGTGTGTGTGAGAGTGCACTGGTATAGGATATGCAGTGAGTCACAGTGAAGGGTGTTTGTTTCATTGTGCGTGTGCTTTCAAAGGCTTACCGGCACAGTGAGATGTGGGTATGAGTGTGCCTGTGTGTGTGTGCTGCCATACACTGTGCCTTGAGTCACAGTGAGCTGTGTTGTGTGTTTGGTGCTGGTATGGAGTGGGCACTGACTCCCAGTGAGCCATGTGTGTGTGTTTGTACAGGCGATTGAGTCATCGTGAGACATGTGTGAGTGCATGTTAGTATGTGTGTGTGTTCACATATAGGCTGTGCATTGAATCACAATAAGGTGTGTACGTGTTCGTGTGTGGGCTATTACAGATTGTGAATTGAGTCACAGTGTCATGTGAGTGTGTGCAGGCTGGTATAGACTGTGCATTGTGTCACAGTGAGGGATGTGTGTGTCTGTGTGTTCTCATGTAGGATGATCATCGAGTCATACTTTGGTGTGTGTGTGTGTGTGTGTGCTGGTATAGGTTGCATATCGCATCACAGTGATGTGTGTGTTTGTTTCTGTGCAGGTACAGGCTGCACATTGAGTCACAGTGAGGTGTATGTGTGTGTGTGTGTGTGATGTCATACGCTGTGCACTGAGTCACAGTGAGCCGTGTGGTTGTGCTGGTATAAACTGAGCATTGGATCACACTGAGGTGTCATGTGTGTGTATGTGCTGGTGTGGATTGTACATTGAGTCACAACCATGTGTGAGTTTTTGTATGTGTGTGTGCTGGTACAGGCTGTGCACTCAGTCACAGGGAGGTGAGTGTGTGTGTGGGTGCACGTGCTGGTATATGCTTTGCATTGAGTCACACTAAGCTGTGTGTGAGTGTTTGTATGTGTGTGTGTGTGGAGGTACAGGCTGTGTATTGATTCACAGTGAGCCATGTGTGTTTCTTTGTGTGTGTAACTCTGCTAGCATACACTGTGCACTAAGTAACAGGGAGCCATGTGTGTGTGTCTATGTATGTTTTGGCATACTGTGAGCATTGAGTCAAACTGAGGTGTGTTCTGTGTGACTGTATGCACTGGCATGGAATGTGCATGGAATCACATAGAGCTGTGCATGTGTGTGTGTGTGTATTTGGCGGTGTAGAGACTGTATTGTGTCGCAGTAAGCTGTGTGTGTATATGTGTGTGTGCTGGTATAGCCTGTGCATTGAGTCACAGTGAACTGTGTGTGTGTGTTTGCTGGGGTAGGCTGTGCTTTGATTCAAGGTGAGCTGTGAGTGTGTGTGCGGTGCTGGTATGGACTGTGCACTGAGTCACAGAGAACCGTGTGTGTGTCTATGTGTGTTTTGGTATAAAGTGAGCATTGAATCACACTGAGTTGTGTGCTGTGTGTTTTTGTGCACTGGTATAGAGTCTGCATGGAATCACAGTGAGCTGTGCGTGTGTGTGTGTGTATTTGGTTGTGTAGAGTCTCTATTGCATCACAATAAGCTGTGTGTGTGTGTGATGGTACAGGATGTGCACTGTGTCATAGAGAGCAGTGTGTGTGTGTCTCTGCTGGTATAGGCTGTGCATTGACTCACAGTGAGCCTTGTGTGTGTGCAAGTACAGTCTGAGCATTGAGTTACAGTGAGATGTGTTGCATGTGTTTGTGCTGGTAAGAACTGTACATTATGTCAGAATGAGCCGTGCATGTGTGTGTGTGTCTGTGTGTGCGTCTGTGTGCTGGTAGAGGTTGAGCACTGAATCACAGTTAGGTGTGTGTCTGTGAGTGTTTGTATGGGCTTTGCATTGAGTCACTGAGGTGTATGTGTGTGTTTGTGTGTGTGTGTTTGTGGTGCTACAGATTTCATTGAATCACAGTGAGCCTTGTGTGTGTCTGTGTGCTGATATAGGCTGTGGATTGAGTCACAGTGAGTTATGTGTGTGTGTGTGCTGCTGTAGACTGCGCATTGAGTCAAAATGAGTTGTTTGTGTGTTACTGTGCTCGTGTAGACTGTGCTTTGAATCACAGTGAGCATGTCTGTGTGTGTGTGCACTAGTATGTGTGGAGCATTTAATCAGTTATTTGTGTTTGTGTGTTTGTGTGCTCGTATGGTCTTTGCATTGAGTAACTGAGGTGTATGTGTGTGTGTGTGTGGTGATACAGACTGTGCATTGAGTCACAGTGAGCCATGTGTGTGTGTGTATGAGAGTGTGTGTGTTGGTGGGCTTTCATTGATTCCATGGGGTGTGTGTGTCTGTGTTTGTTGTGCTAAAGACTGCATTGAGTCACAGTGAGTCGTGTGTGTGTGTGCTGGTATACGCGATTGATTGAGTCACGGTCAGCCATGTGTGTGTGCATGATGGTATGTGTGTGTGTTCTTCTATAGGCTGTGCATTGAGTCACAGTGAACCCTGTATCTGTGCAGGTGTGTATGTGTGTGTGCTGGTATAGGCTGTGCATTGAGTCCCACTGAGGTGTGTGTGTATGCTTGTGTGTTTTGGTATACATTGTACATTGAGTCAGAGTGCTGTGTGTTTGTGTGCACGCTGGTATAGTCTGTGCATTGAGTCACAGTTATGTGTGTGTGTGTCTGCGTGTTCTGGTATAGGCTGACCTTTGTGTCACACAGGGGTGTGTGTGTGCTGGTATAGGCTCCACTTTTTGTCACAGTGAGGTGTGTGTGTGTGTATGTGCAGGTACAGGCTGCACATTGAGTCACAGTGTGGGGTGTGTGTGTGTGTGATGTTATATGCTGTGCACTAGGACACAGTGAGCCGTGTGTGTGTGCTGGTATAATCTGAGCATTGAGTCACAATGTGGTGTGGTGTGTGTGCCTTTGCTGGTATGGACTGTGCATTGAATCCCAGCCCTGTGTTAGTGTTTGTGTATTTGGTGCTGTAGAGTCTGCATGAGTCACAGTAAGGTGTGTGTGTGTGCTGCTATAGGCCTAGAATTGAGTCACACCTAGGTGAGTGTATGTGTATGTGTATGCTGATATGGGATTTGCATTGAATCACTGAGCGGTGTGTGTGTATGTGTGTACAGTTATTGGCTGTGCATTGAGTCACAGTGAACCATGTGTGTGTGGTGAGCTGCTATAGTCACAGCACTGAGTCACAGTTAAATGTGTGGGAGTTGTGTGTGTATGTGTGTGTGTGTATTTGCTGGTGTAGACTGTGCATTGAGTCACAGTGAGTAGTGTGGTGTGTTTGTGTCTGTGATGGTATGGACTGTGGTTTAATCCACTTTGACATGAACTAGTGTGTGTGTTTGCGTGTGTGTGTGTGTGTGTGTGTGCTGGCACTGGATGACCATTGAGACACAGTGGGCTGTGTGTGTCTGTGTGTCTGTGTGTGCGCTGATATAGACTCTGTATTCAGTCACTGTGAGCTGTGTGTGTGTGTGTATGTGTGCTCGTATAGGCTGTGCATTGAGTCACAGTGTAGTGTTTGTGTGTGTGTGTGCTGGTACAGGAAGCGTTTTCAGTCACAGTCTCGTGTGTGTGTGTGTGCATGTGAGTTTGTGTGCTGGTATGGGCTTTATTGTGCTGGTATGGGCATTATTGACTCATGCGTGTGTGTGTGAGTGTGTGGTGATACAGACTGCATTGAGTCACAGTGAGCTGTGTGCGTGTGTGCTGGTATAGGCGATTGATTGAGTACCAGTGAGCCATGTGTGAGTGCGTGTTGGGGTGTGTGTGTGTTCTGGTATAGGCTGTGCATTGAGTCACAGTGAGGCCTGCATCTGTGCATGTGTGTGTGCGTGTGCGTGTGTGCTGGTATAGGCTGAGCTTTGAGTCACTCTGAGGTGTGTGTGCATGTGCTTGTAACATTGTGCCTTGATTCACTGTGCCATGTGAGTGTGTGTGCATGCTGGTATAGGTTGTGCATTGAGTCAGAGTGAGAGGTGTTTGTGTCTGTGTGTTCTGGTATAGGCTGACAATTGAGGCACACTGAGGTGTGTGTGCACATGTGTGTGTGTGTGCTGGTACAGCCTGCACATTGAGTCATATTGAGTTGTTTGTGGGTGTATGTGCAGGTAGAGACAGCACATTGAGTCACAGTGAGGTGTATGTGTGTGATGTTATACGCTATGCACTGATTCATAGGGAGGTTTGTGTGTGTGTGTGTGCACTTTCTGGTATAGGATTTGCATTGAATCACACTGAGCTGTGTTTTTGAGTGTCAGTATGTGTGCATGTGTCGAGGTATGGGCTGTGGATTGACTCACAGTTTGCTGTATGTGCTTCTCTGTGTGTGTATGTCTGCTAGCATACCCTGTGCACTGAGTCACAGGGAGCCGTGTGTGTGTGTGTGTGTTTGTGTGTTTCCAGGTATAGAATGTGCATTCATTCACAGTCAGCCATGTGTGTGTGTGTGAGAGTGCACTGGTATAGGATATGCAGTGAGTCACAGTGAAGGGTGTTTGTTTCATTGTGCGTGTGCTTTCAAAGGCTTACCGGCACAGTGAGATGTGGGTATGAGTGTGCCTGTGTGTGTGTGCTGCCATACACTGTGCCTTGAGTCACAGTGAGCTGTGTTGTGTGTTTGGTGCTGGTATGGAGTGGGCACTGACTCCCAGTGAGCCATGTGTGTGTGCTTGTACAGGCGATTGAGTCATCGTGAGACATGTGTGAGTGCATGTTAGTATGTGTGTGTGTTCACATATAGGCTGTGCATTGAATCATAATAAGGTGTGTACGTGTTCGTGTGTGGGCTATTACAGATTGTGAATTGAGTCACAGTGTCATGTGAGTGTGTGCAGGCTGGTATAGACTGTGCATTGTGTCACAGTGAGGGATGTGTGTGTCTGTGTGTTCTCATGTAGGATGATCATCGAGTCATACTTTGGTGTGTGTGTGTGTGTGTGTGCTGGTATAGGTTGCATATCGCATCACAGTGATGTGTGTGTTTGTTTCTGTGCAGGTACAGGCTGCACATTGAGTCACAGTGAGGTGTATGTGTGTGTGTGTGTGTGATGTCATACGCTGTGCACTGAGTCACAGTGAGCCGTGTGGTTGTGCTGGTATAAACTGAGCATTGGATCACACTGAGGTGTCATGTGTGTGTATGTGCTGGTGTGGATTGTACATTGAGTCACAACCATGTGTGAGTTTTTGTATGTGTGTGTGCTGGTACAGGCTGTGCACTCAGTCACAGGGAGGTGAGTGTGTGTGTGGGTGCACGTGCTGGTATATGCTTTGCATTGAGTCACACTAAGCTGTGTGTGAGTGTTTGTATGTGTGTGTGTGTGGAGGTACAGGCTGTGTATTGATTCACAGTGAGCCATGTGTGTTTCTTTGTGTGTGTAACTCTGCTAGCATACACTGTGCACTAAGTAACAGGGAGCCATGTGTGTGTGTCTATGTATGTTTTGGCATACTGTGAGCATTGAGTCAAACTGAGGTGTGTTCTGTGTGACTGTATGCACTGGCATGGAATGTGCATGGAATCACATAGAGCTGTGCATGTGTGTGTGTGTGTATTTGGTGGTGTAGAGACTGTATTGTGTCGCAGTAAGCTGTGTGTGTATATGTGTGTGTGCTGGTATAGCCTGTGCATTGAGTCACAGTGAACTGTGTGTGTGTGTTTGCTGGGGTAGGCTGTGCTTTGATTCAAGGTGAGCTGTGAGTGTGTGTGCGGTGCTGGTATGGACTGTGCACTGAGTCACAGAGAACCGTGTGTGTGTCTATGTGTGTTTTGGTATAAAGTGAGCATTGAATCACACTGAGTTGTGTGCTGTGTGTTTTTGTGCACTGGTATAGAGTCTGCATGGAATCACAGTGAGCTGTGCGTGTGTGTGTGTGTATTTGGTTGTGTAGAGTCTCTATTGCATCACAATAAGCTGTGTGTGTGTGTGATGGTACAGGATGTGCACTGTGTCATAGAGAGCAGTGTGTGTGTGTCTCTGCTGGTATAGGCTGTGCATTGACTCAGAGTGAGCCTTGTGTGTGTGCAAGTACAGTCTGAGCATTGAGTTACAGTGAGATGTGTTGCATGTGTTTGTGCTGGTAAGAACTGTACATTATGTCAGAATGAGCCGTGCATGTGTGTGTGTGTCTGTGTGTGCGTCTGTGTGCTGGTAGAGGTTGAGCACTGAATCACAGTTAGGTGTGTGTCTGTGAGTGTTTGTATGGGCTTTGCATTGAGTCACTGAGGTGTATGTGTGTGTTTGTGTGTGTGTGTTTGTGGTGCTACAGATTTCATTGAATCACAGTGAGCCTTCTGTGTGTCTGTGTGCTGATATAGGCTGTGGATTGAGTCACAGTGAGTTATGTGTGTGTGTGTGCTGCTGTAGACTGCGCATTGAGTCAAAATGAGTTGTTTGTGTGTTACTGTGCTCGTGTAGACTGTGCTTTGAATCACAGTGAGCATGTCTGTGTGTGTGTGCACTAGTATGTGTGGAACATTTAATCAGTTATTTGTGTTTGTGTGTTTGTGTGCTCGTATGGTCTTTGCATTGAGTAACTGAGGTGTATGTGTGTGTGTGTGTGGTGATACAGACTGTGCATTGAGTCACAGTGAGCCATGTGTGTGTGTGTATGAGAGTGTGTGTGTTGGTGGGCTTTCATTGATTCCATGGGGTGTGTGTGTCTGTGTTTGTTGTGCTAAAGACTGCATTGAGTCACAGTGAGTCGTGTGTGTGTGTGCTGGTATACGCGATTGATTGAGTCACGGTCAGCCATGTGTGTGTGCATGATGGTATGTGTGTGTGTTCTTCTATAGGCTGTGCATTGAGTCACAGTGAACCCTGTATCTGTGCAGGTGTGTATGTGTGTGTGCTGGTATAGGCTGTGCATTGAGTCCCACTGAGGTGTGTGTGTATGCTTGTGTGTTTTGGTATACATTGTACATTGAGTCAGAGTGCTGTGTGTTTGTGTGCACGCTGGTATAGTCTGTGCATTGAGTCACAGTTATGTGTGTGTGTGTCTGCGTGTTCTGGTATAGGCTGACCTTTGTGTCACACAGGGGTGTGTGTGTGCTGGTATAGGCTCCACTTTTTGTCACAGTGAGGTGTGTGTGTGTGTATGTGCAGGTACAGGCTGCACATTGAGTCACAGTGTGGGGGGTGTGTGTGTGTGATGTTATATGCTGTGCACTAGGACACAGTGAGCCGTGTGTGTGTGCTGGTATAATCTGAGCATTGAGTCACAGTGTGGTGTGGTGTGTGTGCCTTTGCTGGTATGGACTGTGCATTGAATCCCAGCCCTGTGTTAGTGTTTGTGTATTTGGTGCTGTAGAGTCTGAATGAGTCACAGTAAGGTGTGTGTGTGTGCTGCTATAGGCCTAGAATTGAGTCACACCTAGGTGAGTGTATGTGTATGTGTATGCTGATATGGGATTTGCATTGAATCACTGAGCGGTGTGTGTGTATGTGTGTACAGTTATTGGCTGTGCATTGAGTCACAGTGAACCATGTGTGTGTGGTGAGCTGCTATAGTCACAGCACTGAGTCACAGTTAAATGTGTGGGAGTTGTGTGTGTATGTGTGTGTGTGTATTTGCTGGTGTAGACTGTGCATTGAGTCACAGTGAGTAGTGTGGTGTGTTTGTGTCTGTGATGGTATGGACTGTGGTTTAATCCACTTTGACATGAACTAGTGTGTGTGTTTGCGTGTGTGTGTGTGTGTGTGTGTGCTGGCACTGGATGACCATTGAGACACAGTGGGCTGTGTGTGTCTGTGTGTCTGTGTGTGCGCTGATATAGACTCTGTATTCAGTCACTGTGAGCTGTGTGTGTGTGTGTGTATGTGTGCTCGTATAGGCTGTGCATTGAGTCACAGTGTAGTGTTTGTGTGTGTGTGTGCTGGTACAGGAAGCGTTTTCAGTCACAGTCTCGTGTGTGTGTGTGTGCATGTGAGTTTGTGTGCTGGTATGGGCTTTATTGTGCTGGTATGGGCATTATTGACTCATGCGTGTGTGTGTGAGTGTGTGGTGATACAGACTGCATTGAGTCACAGTGAGCTGTGTGCGTGTGTGCTGGTATAGGCGATTGATTGAGTACCAGTGAGCCATGTGTGAGTGCGTGTTGGGGTGTGTGTGTGTTCTGGTATAGGCTGTGCATTGAGTCACAGTGAGGCCTGCATCTGTGCATGTGTGTGTGCGTGTGCGTGTGTGCTGGTATAGGCTGAGCTTTGAGTCACTCTGAGGTGTGTGTGCATGTGCTTGTAACATTGTGCCTTGATTCACTGTGCCATGTGAGTGTGTGTGCATGCTGGTATAGGTTGTGCATTGAGTCAGAGTGAGAGGTGTTTGTGTCTGTGTGTTCTGGTATAGGCTGACAATTGAGGCACACTGAGGTGTGTGTGCACATGTGTGTGTGTGTGCTGGTACAGCCTGCACATTGAGTCATATTGAGTTGTTTGTGGGTGTATGTGCAGGTAGAGACAGCACATTGAGTCACAGTGAGGTGTATGTGTGTGATGTTATACGCTATGCACTGATTCATAGGGAGGTTTGTGTGTGTGTGTGTGCACTTTCTGGTATAGGATTTGCATTGAATCACACTGAGCTGTGTTTTTGAGTGTCAGTATGTGTGCATGTGTCGAGGTATGGGCTGTGGATTGACTCACAGTTTGCTGTATGTGCTTCTCTGTGTGTGTATGTCTGCTAGCATACCCTGTGCACTGAGTCACAGGGAGCCGTGTGTGTGTGTGTGTGTTTGTGTGTTTCCAGGTATAGAATGTGCATTCATTCACAGTCAGCCATGTGTGTGTGTGTGAGAGTGCACTGGTATAGGATATGCAGTGAGTCACAGTGAAGGGTGTTTGTTTCATTTTGCGTGTGCTTTCAAAGGCTTACCGGCACAGTGAGATGTGGGTATGAATGTGCCTGTGTGTGTGTGCTGCCATACACTGTGCCTTGAGTCACAGTGAGCTGTGTTGTGTGTTTGGTGCTGGTATGGAGTGGGCACTGACTCCCAGTGAGCCATGTGTGTGTGCTTGTACAGGCGATTGAGTCATCGTGAGACATGTGTGAGTGCATGTTAGTATGTGTGTGTGTTCACATATAGGCTGTGCATTGAATCACAATAAGGTGTGTACGTGTTCGTGTGTGGGCTATTACAGATTGTGAATTGAGTCACAGTGTCATGTGAGTGTGTGCAGGCTGGTATAGACTGTGCATTGTGTCACAGTGAGGGATGTGTGTGTCTGTGTGTTCTCATGTAGGATGATCATCGAGTCACACTTTGGTGTGTGTGTGTGTGTGTGTGTGCTGGTATAGGTTGCATATCGCATCACAGTGATGTGTGTGTTTGTTTCTGTGCAGGTACAGGCTGCACATTGAGTCACAGTGAGGTGTATGTGTGTGTGTGTGTGTGATGTCATACGCTGTGCACTGAGTCACAGTGAGCCGTGTGGTTGTGCTGGTATAAACTGAGCATTGGATCACACTGAGGTGTCATGTGTGTGTATGTGCTGGTGTGGATTGTACATTGAGTCACAACCATGTGTGAGTTTTTGTATGTGTGTGTGCTGGTACAGGCTGTGCACTCAGTCACAGGGAGGTGAGTGTGTGTGTGGGTGCACGTGCTGGTATATGCTTTGCATTGAGTCACACTAAGCTGTGTGTGAGTGTTTGTATGTGTGTGTGTGTGGAGGTACAGGCTGTGTATTGATTCACAGTGAGCCATGTGTGTTTCTTTGTGTGTGTAACTCTGCTAGCATACACTGTGCACTAAGTAACAGGGAGCCATGTGTGTGTGTCTATGTATGTTTTGGCATACTGTGAGCATTGAGTCAAACTGAGGTGTGTTCTGTGTGACTGTATGCACTGGCATGGAATGTGCATGGAATCACATAGAGCTGTGCATGTGTGTGTGTGTATTTGGTGGTGTAGAGACTGTATTGTGTCGCAGTAAGCTGTGTGTGTATATGTGTGTGTGCTGGTATAGCCTGTGCATTGAGTCACAGTGAACTGTGTGTGTGTGTTTGCTGGGGTAGGCTGTGCTTTGATTCAAGGTGAGCTGTGAGTGTGTGTGCGGTGCTGGTATGGACTGTGCACTGAGTCACAGAGAACCGTGTGTGTGTCTATGTGTGTTTTGGTATAAAGTGAGCATTGAATCACACTGAGTTGTGTGCTGTGTGTTTTTGTGCACTGGTATGGAGTCTGCATGGAATCACAGTGAGCTGTGCGTGTGTGTGTGTGTATTTGGTTGTGTAGAGTCTCTATTGCATCACAATAAGCTGTGTGTGTGTGTGATGGTACAGGATGTGCACTGTGTCATAGAGAGCAGTGTGTGTGTGTCTCTGCTGGTATAGGCTGTGCATTGACTCACAGTGAGCCTTGTGTGTGTGCAAGTACAGTCTGAGCATTGAGTTACAGTGAGATGTGTTGCATGTGTTTGTGCTGGTAAGAACTGTACATTATGTCAGAATGAGCCGTGCATGTGTGTGTGTGTCTGTGTGTGCGTCTGTGTGCTGGTAGAGGTTGAGCACTGAATCACAGTTAGGTGTGTGTCTGTGAGTGTTTGTATGGGCTTTGCATTGAGTCACTGAGGTGTATGTGTGTGTTTGTGTGTGTGTGTTTGTGGTGCTACAGATTTCATTGAATCACAGTGAGCCTTGTGTGTGTCTGTGTGCTGATATAGGCTGTGGATTGAGTCACAGTGAGTTATGTGTGTGTGTGTGTGCTGCTGTAGACTGCGCATTGAGTCAAAATGAGTTGTTTGTGTGTTACTGTGCTCGTGTAGACTGTGCTTTGAATCACAGTGAGCATGTCTGTGTGTGTGTGCACTAGTATGTGTGGAGCATTTAATCAGTTATTTGTGTTTGTGTGTTTGTGTGCTCGTATGGTCTTTGCATTGAGTAACTGAGGTGTATGTGTGTGTGTGTGTGGTGATACAGACTGTGCATTGAGTCACAGTGAGCCATGTGTGTGTGTGTATGAGAGTGTGTGTGTTGGTGGGCTTTCATTGATTCCATGGGGTGTGTGTGTCTGTGTTTGTTGTGCTAAAGACTGCATTGAGTCACAGTGAGTCGTGTGTGTGTGTGCTGGTATACGCGATTGATTGAGTCACGGTCAGCCATGTGTGTGTGCATGATGGTATGTGTGTGTGTTCTTCTATAGGCTGTGCATTGAGTCACAGTGAACCCTGTATCTGTGCAGGTGTGTATGTGTGTGTGCTGGTATAGGCTGTGCATTGAGTCCCACTGAGGTGTGTGTGTATGCTTGTGTGTTTTGGTATACATTGTACATTGAGTCAGAGTGCTGTGTGTTTGTGTGCACGCTGGTATAGTCTGTGCATTGAGTCACAGTTATGTGTGTGTGTGTCTGCGTGTTCTGGTATAGGCTGACCTTTGTGTCACACAGGGGTGTGTGTGTGCTGGTATAGGCTCCACTTTTTGTCACAGTGAGGTGTGTGTGTGTGTATGTGCAGGTACAGGCTGCACATTGAGTCACAGTGTGGGGGGTGTGTGTGTGTGATGTTATATGCTGTGCACTAGGACACAGTGAGCCGTGTGTGTGTGCTGGTATAATCTGAGCATTGAGTCACAGTGTGGTGTGGTGTGTGTGCCTTTGCTGGTATGGACTGTGCATTGAATCCCAGCCCTGTGTTAGTGTTTGTGTATTTGGTGCTGTAGAGTCTGCATGAGTCACAGTAAGGTGTGTGTGTGTGCTGCTATAGGCCTAGAATTGAGTCACACCTAGGTGAGTGTATGTGTATGTGTATGCTGATATGGGATTTGCATTGAATCACTGAGCGGTGTGTGTGTATGTGTGTACAGTTATTGGCTGTGCATTGAGTCACAGTGAACCATGTGTGTGTGGTGAGCTGCTATAGTCACAGCACTGAGTCACAGTTAAATGTGTGGGAGTTGTGTGTGTATGTGTGTGTGTGTATTTGCTGGTGTAGACTGTGCATTGAGTCACAGTGAGTAGTGTGGTGTGTTTGTGTCTGTGATGGTATGGACTGTGGTTTAATCCACTTTGACATGAACTAGTGTGTGTGTTTGCATGTGTGTGTGTGTGTGTGTGTGCTGGCACTGGATGACCATTGAGACACAGTGGGCTGTGTGTGTCTGTGTGTCTGTGTGTGCGCTGATATAGACTCTGTATTCAGTCACTGTGAGCTGTGTGTGTGTGTGTATGTGTGCTCGTATAGGCTGTGCATTGAGTCACAGTGTAGTGTTTGTGTGTGTGTGTGCTGGTACAGGAAGCGTTTTCAGTCACAGTCTCGTGTGTGTGTGTGTGCATGTGAGTTTGTGTGCTGGTGTGGGCTTTATTGTGCTGGTATGGGCATTATTGACTCATGCGTGTGTGTGTGAGTGTGTGGTGATACAGACTGCATTGAGTCACAGTGAGCTGTGTGCGTGTGTGCTGGTATAGGCGATTGATTGAGTACCAGTGAGCCATGTGTGAGTGCGTGTTGGGGTGTGTGTGTGTTCTGGTATAGGCTGTGCATTGAGTCACAGTGAGGCCTGCATCTGTGCATGTGTGTGTGCGTGTGCGTGTGTGCTGGTATAGGCTGAGCTTTGAGTCACTCTGAGGTGTGTGTGCATGTGCTTGTAACATTGTGCCTTGATTCACTGTGCCATGTGAGTGTGTGTGCATGCTGGTATAGGTTGTGCATTGAGTCAGAGTGAGAGGTGTTTGTGTCTGTGTGTTCTGGTATAGGCTGACAATTGAGGCACACTGAGGTGTGTGTGCACATGTGTGTGTGTGTGCTGGTACAGCCTGCACATTGAGTCATATTGAGTTGTTTGTGGGTGTATGTGCAGGTAGAGACAGCACATTGAGTCACAGTGAGGTGTATGTGTGTGATGTTATACGCTATGCACTGATTCATAGGGAGGTTTGTGTGTGTGTGTGTGCACTTTCTGGTATAGGATTTGCATTGAATCACACTGAGCTGTGTTTTTGAGTGTCAGTATGTGTGCATGTGTCGAGGTATGGGCTGTGGATTGACTCACAGTTTGCTGTATGTGCTTCTCTGTGTGTGTATGTCTGCTAGCATACCCTGTGCACTGAGTCACAGGGAGCCGTGTGTGTGTGTGTGTGTTTGTGTGTTTCCAGGTATAGAATGTGCATTCATTCACAGTCAGCCATGTGTGTGTGTGTGAGAGTGCACTGGTATAGGATATGCAGTGAGTCACAGTGAAGGGTGTTTGTTTCATTGTGCGTGTGCTTTCAAAGGCTTACCGGCACAGTGAGATGTGGGTATGAGTGTGCCTGTGTGTGTGTGCTGCCATACACTGTGCCTTGAGTCACAGTGAGCTGTGTTGTGTGTTTGGTGCTGGTATGGAGTGGGCACTGACTCCCAGTGAGCCATGTGTGTGTGCTTGTACAGGCGATTGAGTCATCGTGAGACATGTGTGAGTGCATGTTAGTATGTGTGTGTGTTCACATATAGGCTGTGCATTGAATCATAATAAGGTGTGTACGTGTTCGTGTGTGGGCTATTACAGATTGTGAATTGAGTCACAGTGTCATGTGAGTGTGTGCAGGCTGGTATAGACTGTGCATTGTGTCACAGTGAGGGATGTGTGTGTCTGTGTGTTCTCATGTAGGATGATCATCGAGTCATACTTTGGTGTGTGTGTGTGTGTGTGTGCTGGTATAGGTTGCATATCGCATCACAGTGATGTGTGTGTTTGTTTCTGTGCAGGTACAGGCTGCACATTGAGTCACAGTGAGGTGTATGTGTGTGTGTGTGTGTGATGTCATACGCTGTGCACTGAGTCACAGTGAGCCGTGTGGTTGTGCTGGTATAAACTGAGCATTGGATCACACTGAGGTGTCATGTGTGTGTATGTGCTGGTGTGGATTGTACATTGAGTCACAACCATGTGTGAGTTTTTGTATGTGTGTGTGCTGGTACAGGCTGTGCACTCAGTCACAGGGAGGTGAGTGTGTGTGTGGGTGCACGTGCTGGTATATGCTTTGCATTGAGTCACACTAAGCTGTGTGTGAGTGTTTGTATGTGTGTGTGTGTGGAGGTACAGGCTGTGTATTGATTCACAGTGAGCCATGTGTGTTTCTTTGTGTGTGTAACTCTGCTAGCATACACTGTGCACTAAGTAACAGGGAGCCATGTGTGTGTGTCTATGTATGTTTTGGCATACTGTGAGCATTGAGTCAAACTGAGGTGTGTTCTGTGTGACTGTATGCACTGGCATGGAATGTGCATGGAATCACATAGAGCTGTGCATGTGTGTGTGTGTGTATTTGGTGGTGTAGAGACTGTATTGTGTCGCAGTAAGCTGTGTGTGTATATGTGTGTGTGCTGGTATAGCCTGTGCATTGAGTCACAGTGAACTGTGTGTGTGTGTTTGCTGGGGTAGGCTGTGCTTTGATTCAAGGTGAGCTGTGAGTGTGTGTGCGGTGCTGGTATGGACTGTGCACTGAGTCACAGAGAACCGTGTGTGTGTCTATGTGTGTTTTGGTATAAAGTGAGCATTGAATCACACTGAGTTGTGTGCTGTGTGTTTTTGTGCACTGGTATAGAGTCTGCATGGAATCACAGTGAGCTGTGCGTGTGTGTGTGTGTATTTGGTTGTGTAGAGTCTCTATTGCATCACAATAAGCTGTGTGTGTGTGTGATGGTACAGGATGTGCACTGTGTCATAGAGAGCAGTGTGTGTGTGTCTCTGCTGGTATAGGCTGTGCATTGACTCAGAGTGAGCCTTGTGTGTGTGCAAGTACAGTCTGAGCATTGAGTTACAGTGAGATGTGTTGCATGTGTTTGTGCTGGTAAGAACTGTACATTATGTCAGAATGAGCCGTGCATGTGTGTGTGTGTCTGTGTGTGCGTCTGTGTGCTGGTAGAGGTTGAGCACTGAATCACAGTTAGGTGTGTGTCTGTGAGTGTTTGTATGGGCTTTGCATTGAGTCACTGAGGTGTATGTGTGTGTTTGTGTGTGTGTGTTTGTGGTGCTACAGATTTCATTGAATCACAGTGAGCCTTCTGTGTGTCTGTGTGCTGATATAGGCTGTGGATTGAGTCACAGTGAGTTATGTGTGTGTGTGTGCTGCTGTAGACTGCGCATTGAGTCAAAATGAGTTGTTTGTGTGTTACTGTGCTCGTGTAGACTGTGCTTTGAATCACAGTGAGCATGTCTGTGTGTGTGTGCACTAGTATGTGTGGAACATTTAATCAGTTATTTGTGTTTGTGTGTTTGTGTGCTCGTATGGTCTTTGCATTGAGTAACTGAGGTGTATGTGTGTGTGTGTGTGGTGATACAGACTGTGCATTGAGTCACAGTGAGCCATGTGTGTGTGTGTATGAGAGTGTGTGTGTTGGTGGGCTTTCATTGATTCCATGGGGTGTGTGTGTCTGTGTTTGTTGTGCTAAAGACTGCATTGAGTCACAGTGAGTCGTGTGTGTGTGTGCTGGTATACGCGATTGATTGAGTCACGGTCAGCCATGTGTGTGTGCATGATGGTATGTGTGTGTGTTCTTCTATAGGCTGTGCATTGAGTCACAGTGAACCCTGTATCTGTGCAGGTGTGTATGTGTGTGTGCTGGTATAGGCTGTGCATTGAGTCCCACTGAGGTGTGTGTGTATGCTTGTGTGTTTTGGTATACATTGTACATTGAGTCAGAGTGCTGTGTGTTTGTGTGCACGCTGGTATAGTCTGTGCATTGAGTCACAGTTATGTGTGTGTGTGTCTGCGTGTTCTGGTATAGGCTGACCTTTGTGTCACACAGGGGTGTGTGTGTGCTGGTATAGGCTCCACTTTTTGTCACAGTGAGGTGTGTGTGTGTGTATGTGCAGGTACAGGCTGCACATTGAGTCACAGTGTGGGGGGTGTGTGTGTGTGATGTTATATGCTGTGCACTAGGACACAGTGAGCCGTGTGTGTGTGCTGGTATAATCTGAGCATTGAGTCACAGTGTGGTGTGGTGTGTGTGCCTTTGCTGGTATGGACTGTGCATTGAATCCCAGCCCTGTGTTAGTGTTTGTGTATTTGGTGCTGTAGAGTCTGAATGAGTCACAGTAAGGTGTGTGTGTGTGCTGCTATAGGCCTAGAATTGAGTCACACCTAGGTGAGTGTATGTGTATGTGTATGCTGATATGGGATTTGCATTGAATCACTGAGCGGTGTGTGTGTATGTGTGTACAGTTATTGGCTGTGCATTGAGTCACAGTGAACCATGTGTGTGTGGTGAGCTGCTATAGTCACAGCACTGAGTCACAGTTAAATGTGTGGGAGTTGTGTGTGTATGTGTGTGTGTGTATTTGCTGGTGTAGACTGTGCATTGAGTCACAGTGAGTAGTGTGGTGTGTTTGTGTCTGTGATGGTATGGACTGTGGTTTAATCCACTTTGACATGAACTAGTGTGTGTGTTTGCGTGTGTGTGTGTGTGTGTGTGTGCTGGCACTGGATGACCATTGAGACACAGTGGGCTGTGTGTGTCTGTGTGTCTGTGTGTGCGCTGATATAGACTCTGTATTCAGTCACTGTGAGCTGTGTGTGTGTGTGTGTATGTGTGCTCGTATAGGCTGTGCATTGAGTCACAGTGTAGTGTTTGTGTGTGTGTGTGCTGGTACAGGAAGCGTTTTCAGTCACAGTCTCGTGTGTGTGTGTGTGCATGTGAGTTTGTGTGCTGGTATGGGCTTTATTGTGCTGGTATGGGCATTATTGACTCATGCGTGTGTGTGTGAGTGTGTGGTGATACAGACTGCATTGAGTCACAGTGAGCTGTGTGCGTGTGTGCTGGTATAGGCGATTGATTGAGTACCAGTGAGCCATGTGTGAGTGCGTGTTGGGGTGTGTGTGTGTTCTGGTATAGGCTGTGCATTGAGTCACAGTGAGGCCTGCATCTGTGCATGTGTGTGTGCGTGTGCGTGTGTGCTGGTATAGGCTGAGCTTTGAGTCACTCTGAGGTGTGTGTGCATGTGCTTGTAACATTGTGCCTTGATTCACTGTGCCATGTGAGTGTGTGTGCATGCTGGTATAGGTTGTGCATTGAGTCAGAGTGAGAGGTGTTTGTGTCTGTGTGTTCTGGTATAGGCTGACAATTGAGGCACACTGAGGTGTGTGTGCACATGTGTGTGTGTGTGCTGGTACAGCCTGCACATTGAGTCATATTGAGTTGTTTGTGGGTGTATGTGCAGGTAGAGACAGCACATTGAGTCACAGTGAGGTGTATGTGTGTGATGTTATACGCTATGCACTGATTCATAGGGAGGTTTGTGTGTGTGTGTGTGCACTTTCTGGTATAGGATTTGCATTGAATCACACTGAGCTGTGTTTTTGAGTGTCAGTATGTGTGCATGTGTCGAGGTATGGGCTGTGGATTGACTCACAGTTTGCTGTATGTGCTTCTCTGTGTGTGTATGTCTGCTAGCATACCCTGTGCACTGAGTCACAGGGAGCCGTGTGTGTGTGTGTGTGTTTGTGTGTTTCCAGGTATAGAATGTGCATTCATTCACAGTCAGCCATGTGTGTGTGTGTGAGAGTGCACTGGTATAGGATATGCAGTGAGTCACAGTGAAGGGTGTTTGTTTCATTTTGCGTGTGCTTTCAAAGGCTTACCGGCACAGTGAGATGTGGGTATGAATGTGCCTGTGTGTGTGTGCTGCCATACACTGTGCCTTGAGTCACAGTGAGCTGTGTTGTGTGTTTGGTGCTGGTATGGAGTGGGCACTGACTCCCAGTGAGCCATGTGTGTGTGCTTGTACAGGCGATTGAGTCATCGTGAGACATGTGTGAGTGCATGTTAGTATGTGTGTGTGTTCACATATAGGCTGTGCATTGAATCACAATAAGGTGTGTACGTGTTCGTGTGTGGGCTATTACAGATTGTGAATTGAGTCACAGTGTCATGTGAGTGTGTGCAGGCTGGTATAGACTGTGCATTGTGTCACAGTGAGGGATGTGTGTGTCTGTGTGTTCTCATGTAGGATGATCATCGAGTCACACTTTGGTGTGTGTGTGTGTGTGTGTGTGTGCTGGTATAGGTTGCATATCGCATCACAGTGATGTGTGTGTTTGTTTCTGTGCAGGTACAGGCTGCACATTGAGTCACAGTGAGGTGTATGTGTGTGTGTGTGTGTGATGTCATACGCTGTGCACTGAGTCACAGTGAGCCGTGTGGTTGTGCTGGTATAAACTGAGCATTGGATCACACTGAGGTGTCATGTGTGTGTATGTGCTGGTGTGGATTGTACATTGAGTCACAACCATGTGTGAGTTTTTGTATGTGTGTGTGCTGGTACAGGCTGTGCACTCAGTCACAGGGAGGTGAGTGTGTGTGTGGGTGCACGTGCTGGTATATGCTTTGCATTGAGTCACACTAAGCTGTGTGTGAGTGTTTGTATGTGTGTGTGTGTGGAGGTACAGGCTGTGTATTGATTCACAGTGAGCCATGTGTGTTTCTTTGTGTGTGTAACTCTGCTAGCATACACTGTGCACTAAGTAACAGGGAGCCATGTGTGTGTGTCTATGTATGTTTTGGCATACTGTGAGCATTGAGTCAAACTGAGGTGTGTTCTGTGTGACTGTATGCACTGGCATGGAATGTGCATGGAATCACATAGAGCTGTGCATGTGTGTGTGTGTGTATTTGGTGGTGTAGAGACTGTATTGTGTCGCAGTAAGCTGTGTGTGTATATGTGTGTGTGCTGGTATAGCCTGTGCATTGAGTCACAGTGAACTGTGTGTGTGTGTTTGCTGGGGTAGGCTGTGCTTTGATTCAAGGTGAGCTGTGAGTGTGTGTGCGGTGCTGGTATGGACTGTGCACTGAGTCACAGAGAACCGTGTGTGTGTCTATGTGTGTTTTGGTATAAAGTGAGCATTGAATCACACTGAGTTGTGTGCTGTGTGTTTTTGTGCACTGGTATGGAGTCTGCATGGAATCACAGTGAGCTGTGCGTGTGTGTGTGTGTATTTGGTTGTGTAGAGTCTCTATTGCATCACAATAAGCTGTGTGTGTGTGTGATGGTACAGGATGTGCACTGTGTCATAGAGAGCAGTGTGTGTGTGTCTCTGCTGGTATAGGCTGTGCATTGACTCACAGTGAGCCTTGTGTGTGTGCAAGTACAGTCTGAGCATTGAGTTACAGTGAGATGTGTTGCATGTGTTTGTGCTGGTAAGAACTGTACATTATGTCAGAATGAGCCGTGCATGTGTGTGTGTGTCTGTGTGTGCGTCTGTGTGCTGGTAGAGGTTGAGCACTGAATCACAGTTAGGTGTGTGTCTGTGAGTGTTTGTATGGGCTTTGCATTGAGTCACTGAGGTGTATGTGTGTGTTTGTGTGTGTGTGTTTGTGGTGCTACAGATTTCATTGAATCACAGTGAGCCTTGTGTGTGTCTGTGTGCTGATATAGGCTGTGGATTGAGTCACAGTGAGTTATGTGTGTGTGTGTGCTGCTGTAGACTGCGCATTGAGTCAAAATGAGTTGTTTGTGTGTTACTGTGCTCGTGTAGACTGTGCTTTGAATCACAGTGAGCATGTCTGTGTGTGTGTGCACTAGTATGTGTGGAGCATTTAATCAGTTATTTGTGTTTGTGTGTTTGTGTGCTCGTATGGTCTTTGCATTGAGTAACTGAGGTGTATGTGTGTGTGTGTGTGGTGATACAGACTGTGCATTGAGTCACAGTGAGCCATGTGTGTGTGTGTATGAGAGTGTGTGTGTTGGTGGGCTTTCATTGATTCCATGGGGTGTGTGTGTCTGTGTTTGTTGTGCTAAAGACTGCATTGAGTCACAGTGAGTCGTGTGTGTGTGTGCTGGTATACGCGATTGATTGAGTCACGGTCAGCCATGTGTGTGTGCATGATGGTATGTGTGTGTGTTCTTCTATAGGCTGTGCATTGAGTCACAGTGAACCCTGTATCTGTGCAGGTGTGTATGTGTGTGTGCTGGTATAGGCTGTGCATTGAGTCCCACTGAGGTGTGTGTGTATGCTTGTGTGTTTTGGTATACATTGTACATTGAGTCAGAGTGCTGTGTGTTTGTGTGCACGCTGGTATAGTCTGTGCATTGAGTCACAGTTATGTGTGTGTGTGTCTGCGTGTTCTGGTATAGGCTGACCTTTGTGTCACACAGGGGTGTGTGTGTGCTGGTATAGGCTCCACTTTTTGTCACAGTGAGGTGTGTGTGTGTGTATGTGCAGGTACAGGCTGCACATTGAGTCACAGTGTGGGGGGTGTGTGTGTGTGATGTTATATGCTGTGCACTAGGACACAGTGAGCCGTGTGTGTGTGCTGGTATAATCTGAGCATTGAGTCACAGTGTGGTGTGGTGTGTGTGCCTTTGCTGGTATGGACTGTGCATTGAATCCCAGCCCTGTGTTAGTGTTTGTGTATTTGGTGCTGTAGAGTCTGCATGAGTCACAGTAAGGTGTGTGTGTGTGCTGCTATAGGCCTAGAATTGAGTCACACCTAGGTGAGTGTATGTGTATGTGTATGCTGATATGGGATTTGCATTGAATCACTGAGCGGTGTGTGTGTATGTGTGTACAGTTATTGGCTGTGCATTGAGTCACAGTGAACCATGTGTGTGTGGTGAGCTGCTATAGTCACAGCACTGAGTCACAGTTAAATGTGTGGGAGTTGTGTGTGTATGTGTGTGTGTGTATTTGCTGGTGTAGACTGTGCATTGAGTCACAGTGAGTAGTGTGGTGTGTTTGTGTCTGTGATGGTATGGACTGTGGTTTAATCCACTTTGACATGAACTAGTGTGTGTGTTTGCATGTGTGTGTGTGTGTGTGTGTGCTGGCACTGGATGACCATTGAGACACAGTGGGCTGTGTGTGTCTGTGTGTCTGTGTGTGCGCTGATATAGACTCTGTATTCAGTCACTGTGAGCTGTGTGTGTGTGTGTATGTGTGCTCGTATAGGCTGTGCATTGAGTCACAGTGTAGTGTTTGTGTGTGTGTGTGCTGGTACAGGAAGCGTTTTCAGTCACAGTCTCGTGTGTGTGTGTGTGCATGTGAGTTTGTGTGCTGGTGTGGGCTTTATTGTGCTGGTATGGGCATTATTGACTCATGCGTGTGTGTGTGAGTGTGTGGTGATACAGACTGCATTGAGTCACAGTGAGCTGTGTGCGTGTGTGCTGGTATAGGCGATTGATTGAGTACCAGTGAGCCATGTGTGAGTGCGTGTTGGGGTGTGTGTGTGTTCTGGTATAGGCTGTGCATTGAGTCACAGTGAGGCCTGCATCTGTGCATGTGTGTGTGCGTGTGCGTGTGTGCTGGTATAGGCTGAGCTTTGAGTCACTCTGAGTTGTGTGTGCATGTGCTTGTAACATTGTGCCTTGATTCACTGTGCCATGTGAGTGTGTGTGCATGCTGGTAAAGGTTGTGCATTGAGTCAGAGTGAGAGGTGTTTGTGTCTGTGTGTTCTGGTATAGGCTGACAATTGAGGCACACTGAGGTGTGTGTGCACATGTGTGTGTGTGTGCTGGTACAGCCTGCACATTGAGTCATATTGAGTTGTTTGTGGGTGTATGTGCAGGTAGAGACAGCACATTGAGTCACAGTGAGGTGTATGTGTGTGATGTTATACGCTATGCACTGATTCATAGGGAGGTTTGTGTGTGTGTGTGTGCACTTTCTGGTATAGGATTTGCATTGAATCACACTGAGCTGTGTTTTTGAGTGTCAGTATGTGTGCATGTGTCGAGGTATGGGCTGTGGATTGACTCACAGTTTGCTGTATGTGCTTCTCTGTGTGTGTATGTCTGCTAGCATACCCTGTGCACTGAGTCACAGGGAGCCGTGTGTGTGTGTGTGTGTTTGTGTGTTTCCAGGTATAGAATGTGCATTCATTCACAGTCAGCCATGTGTGTGTGTGTGAGAGTGCACTGGTATAGGATATGCAGTGAGTCACAGTGAAGGGTGTTTGTTTCATTGTGCGTGTGCTTTCAAAGGCTTACCGGCACAGTGAGATGTGGGTATGAGTGTGCCTGTGTGTGTGTGCTGCCATACACTGTGCCTTGAGTCACAGTGAGCTGTGTTGTGTGTTTGGTGCTGGTATGGAGTGGGCACTGACTCCCAGTGAGCCATGTGTGTGTGCTTGTACAGGCGATTGAGTCATCGTGAGACATGTGTGAGTGCATGTTAGTATGTGTGTGTGTTCACATATAGGCTGTGCATTGAATCATAATAAGGTGTGTACGTGTTCGTGTGTGGGCTATTACAGATTGTGAATTGAGTCACAGTGTCATGTGAGTGTGTGCAGGCTGGTATAGACTGTGCATTGTGTCACAGTGAGGGATGTGTGTGTCTGTGTGTTCTCATGTAGGATGATCATCGAGTCATACTTTGGTGTGTGTGTGTGTGTGTGTGCTGGTATAGGTTGCATATCGCATCACAGTGATGTGTGTGTTTGTTTCTGTGCAGGTACAGGCTGCACATTGAGTCACAGTGAGGTGTATGTGTGTGTGTGTGTGTGATGTCATACGCTGTGCACTGAGTCACAGTGAGCCGTGTGGTTGTGCTGGTATAAACTGAGCATTGGATCACACTGAGGTGTCATGTGTGTGTATGTGCTGGTGTGGATTGTACATTGAGTCACAACCATGTGTGAGTTTTTGTATGTGTGTGTGCTGGTACAGGCTGTGCACTCAGTCACAGGGAGGTGAGTGTGTGTGTGGGTGCACGTGCTGGTATATGCTTTGCATTGAGTCACACTAAGCTGTGTGTGAGTGTTTGTATGTGTGTGTGTGTGGAGGTACAGGCTGTGTATTGATTCACAGTGAGCCATGTGTGTTTCTTTGTGTGTGTAACTCTGCTAGCATACACTGTGCACTAAGTAACAGGGAGCCATGTGTGTGTGTCTATGTATGTTTTGGCATACTGTGAGCATTGAGTCAAACTGAGGTGTGTTCTGTGTGACTGTATGCACTGGCATGGAATGTGCATGGAATCACATAGAGCTGTGCATGTGTGTGTGTGTGTATTTGGTGGTGTAGAGACTGTATTGTGTCGCAGTAAGCTGTGTGTGTATATGTGTGTGTGCTGGTATAGCCTGTGCATTGAGTCACAGTGAACTGTGTGTGTGTGTTTGCTGGGGTAGGCTGTGCTTTGATTCAAGGTGAGCTGTGAGTGTGTGTGCGGTGCTGGTATGGACTGTGCACTGAGTCACAGAGAACCGTGTGTGTGTCTATGTGTGTTTTGGTATAAAGTGAGCATTGAATCACACTGAGTTGTGTGCTGTGTGTTTTTGTGCACTGGTATAGAGTCTGCATGGAATCACAGTGAGCTGTGCGTGTGTGTGTGTGTATTTGGTTGTGTAGAGTCTCTATTGCATCACAATAAGCTGTGTGTGTGTGTGATGGTACAGGATGTGCACTGTGTCATAGAGAGCAGTGTGTGTGTGTCTCTGCTGGTATAGGCTGTGCATTGACTCACAGTGAGCCTTGTGTGTGTGCAAGTACAGTCTGAGCATTGAGTTACAGTGAGATGTGTTGCATGTGTTTGTGCTGGTAAGAACTGTACATTATGTCAGAATGAGCCGTGCATGTGTGTGTGTGTCTGTGTGTGCGTCTGTGTGCTGGTAGAGGTTGAGCACTGAATCACAGTTAGGTGTGTGTCTGTGAGTGTTTGTATGGGCTTTGCATTGAGTCACTGAGGTGTATGTGTGTATTTGTGTGTGTGTGTTTGTGGTGCTACAGATTTCATTGAATCACAGTGAGCCTTGTGTGTGTCTGTGTGCTGATATAGGCTGTGGATTGAGTCACAGTGAGTTATGTGTGTGTGTGTGTGCTGCTGTAGACTGCGCATTGAGTCAAAATGAGTTGTTTGTGTGTTACTGTGCTCGTGTAGACTGTGCTTTGAATCACAGTGAGCATGTCTGTGTGTGTGTGCACTAGTATGTGTGGAGCATTTAATCAGTTATTTGTGTTTGTGTGTTTGTGTGCTCGTATGGTCTTTGCATTGAGTAACTGAGGTGTATGTGTGTGTGTGTGTGGTGATACAGACTGTGCATTGAGTCACAGTGAGCCATGTGTGTGTGTGTATGAGAGTGTGTGTGTTGGTGGGCTTTCATTGATTCCATGGGGTGTGTGTGTCTGTGTTTGTTGTGCTAAAGACTGCATTGAGTCACAGTGAGTCGTGTGTGTGTGTGCTGGTATACGCGATTGATTGAGTCACGGTCAGCCATGTGTGTGTGCATGATGGTATGTGTGTGTGTTCTTCTATAGGCTGTGCATTGAGTCACAGTGAACCCTGTATCTGTGCAGGTGTGTATGTGTGTGTGCTGGTATAGGCTGTGCATTGAGTCCCACTGAGGTGTGTGTGTGTATGCTTGTGTGTTTTGGTATACATTGTACATTGAGTCAGAGTGCTGTGTGTTTGTGTGCACGCTGGTATAGTCTGTGCATTGAGTCACAGTTATGTGTGTGTGTGTCTGCGTGTTCTGGTATAGGCTGACCTTTGTGTCACACAGGGGTGTGTGTGTGCTGGTATAGGCTCCACTTTTTGTCACAGTGAGGTGTGTGTGTGTGTATGTGCAGGTACAGGCTGCACATTGAGTCACAGTGTGGGGGGTGTGTGTGTGTGATGTTATATGCTGTGCACTAGGACACAGTGAGCCGTGTGTGTGTGCTGGTATAATCTGAGCATTGAGTCACAGTGTGGTGTGGTGTGTGTGCCTTTGCTGGTATGGACTGTGCATTGAATCCCAGCCCTGTGTTAGTGTTTGTGTATTTGGTGCTGTAGAGTCTGCATGAGTCACAGTAAGGTGTGTGTGTGTGCTGCTATAGGCCTAGAATTGAGTCACACCTAGGTGAGTGTATGTGTATGTGTATGCTGATATGGGATTTGCATTGAATCACTGAGCGGTGTGTGTGTATGTGTGTACAGTTATTGGCTGTGCATTGAGTCACAGTGAACCATGTGTGTGTGGTGAGCTGCTATAGTCACAGCACTGAGTCACAGTTAAATGTGTGGGAGTTGTGTGTGTATGTGTGTGTGTGTATTTGCTGGTGTAGACTGTGCATTGAGTCACAGTGAGTAGTGTGGTGTGTTTGTGTCTGTGATGGTATGGACTGTGGTTTAATCCACTTTGACATGAACTAGTGTGTGTGTTTGCGTGTGTGTGTGTGTGTGTGTGTGCTGGCACTGGATGACCATTGAGACACAGTGGGCTGTGTGTGTCTGTGTGTCTGTGTGTGCGCTGATATAGACTCTGTATTCAGTCACTGTGAGCTGTGTGTGTGTGTGTGTATGTGTGCTCGTATAGGCTGTGCATTGAGTCACAGTGTAGTGTTTGTGTGTGTGTGTGCTGGTACAGGAAGCGTTTTCAGTCACAGTCTCGTGTGTGTGTGTGTGCATGTGAGTTTGTGTGCTGGTATGGGCTTTATTGTGCTGGTATGGGCATTATTGACTCATGCGTGTGTGTGTGAGTGTGTGGTGATACAGACTGCATTGAGTCACAGTGAGCTGTGTGCGTGTGTGCTGGTATAGGCGATTGATTGAGTACCAGTGAGCCATGTGTGAGTGCGTGTTGGGGTGTGTGTGTGTTCTGGTATAGGCTGTGCATTGAGTCACAGTGAGGCCTGCATCTGTGCATGTGTGTGTGCGTGTGCGTGTGTGCTGGTATAGGCTGAGCTTTGAGTCACTCTGAGGTGTGTGTGCATGTGCTTGTAACATTGTGCCTTGATTCACTGTGCCATGTGAGTGTGTGTGCATGCTGGTATAGGTTGTGCATTGAGTCAGAGTGAGAGGTGTTTGTGTCTGTGTGTTCTGGTATAGGCTGACAATTGAGGCACACTGAGGTGTGTGTGCACATGTGTGTGTGTGTGCTGGTACAGCCTGCACATTGAGTCATATTGAGTTGTTTGTGGGTGTATGTGCAGGTAGAGACAGCACATTGAGTCACAGTGAGGTGTATGTGTGTGATGTTATACGCTATGCACTGATTCATAGGGAGGTTTGTGTGTGTGTGTGTGCACTTTCTGGTATAGGATTTGCATTGAATCACACTGAGCTGTGTTTTTGAGTGTCAGTATGTGTGCATGTGTCGAGGTATGGGCTGTGGATTGACTCACAGTTTGCTGTATGTGCTTCTCTGTGTGTGTATGTCTGCTAGCATACCCTGTGCACTGAGTCACAGGGAGCCGTGTGTGTGTGTGTGTGTTTGTGTGTTTCCAGGTATAGAATGTGCATTCATTCACAGTCAGCCATGTGTGTGTGTGTGAGAGTGCACTGGTATAGGATATGCAGTGAGTCACAGTGAAGGGTGTTTGTTTCATTTTGCGTGTGCTTTCAAAGGCTTACCGGCACAGTGAGATGTGGGTATGAATGTGCCTGTGTGTGTGTGCTGCCATACACTGTGCCTTGAGTCACAGTGAGCTGTGTTGTGTGTTTGGTGCTGGTATGGAGTGGGCACTGACTCCCAGTGAGCCATGTGTGTGTGCTTGTACAGGCGATTGAGTCATCGTGAGACATGTGTGAGTGCATGTTAGTATGTGTGTGTGTTCACATATAGGCTGTGCATTGAATCACAATAAGGTGTGTACGTGTTCGTGTGTGGGCTATTACAGATTGTGCATTGAGTCACAGTGTCATGTGAGTGTGTGCAGGCTGGTATAGACTGTGCATTGTGTCACAGTGAGGGATGTGTGTGTCTGTGTGTTCTCATGTAGGATGACCATCGAGTCACACTTTGGTGTGTGTGTGTGTGTGTGTGCTGGTATAGGTTGCATATCGCATCACAGTGATGTGTGTGTTTGTTTCTGTGCAGGTACAGGCTGCACATTGAGTCACAGTGAGGTGTATGTGTGTGTGTGTGTGTGATGTCATACGCTGTGCACTGAGTCACAGTGAGCCGTGTGGTTGTGCTGGTATAAACTGAGCATTGGATCACACTGAGGTGTCATGTGTGTGTATGTGCTGGTGTGGATTGTACATTGAGTCACAACCATGTGTGAGTTTTTGTATGTGTGTGTGCTGGTACAGGCTGTGCACTCAGTCACAGGGAGGTGAGTGTGTGTGTGGGTGCACGTGCTGGTATATGCTTTGCATTGAGTCACACTAAGCTGTGTGTGAGTGTTTGTATGTGTGTGTGTGTGGAGGTACAGGCTGTGTATTGATTCACAGTGAGCCATGTGTGTTTCTTTGTGTGTGTAACTCTGCTAGCATACACTGTGCACTAAGTAACAGGGAGCCATGTGTGTGTGTCTATGTATGTTTTGGCACACTGTGAGCATTGAGTCAAACTGAGGTGTGTTCTGTGTGACTGTATGCACTGGCATGGAATGTGCATGGAATCACATAGAGCTGTGCATGTGTGTGTGTGTGTATTTGGTGGTGTAGAGACTGTATTGTGTCGCAGTAAGCTGTGTGTGTATATGTGTGTGTGCTGGTATAGCCTGTGCATTGAGTCACAGTGAACTGTGTGTGTGTGTTTGCTGGGGTAGGCTGTGCTTTGATTCAAGGTGAGCTGTGAGTGTGTGTGCGGTGCTGGTATGGACTGTGCACTGAGTCACAGAGAACCGTGTGTGTGTCTATGTGTGTTTTGGTATAAAGTGAACATTGAATCACACTGAGTTGTGTGCTGTGTGTTTTTGTGCACTGGTATAGAGTCTGCATGGAATCACAGTGAGCTGTGCGTGTGTGTGTGTGTATTTGGTTGTGTAGAGTCTCTATTGCATCACAATAAGCTGTGTGTGTGTGTGATGGTACAGGATGTGCACTGTGTCATAGAGAGCAGTGTGTGTGTGTCTCTGCTGGTATAGGCTGTGCATTGACTCACAGTGAGCCTTGTGTGTGTGCAAGTACAGTCTGAGCATTGAGTTACAGTGAGATGTGTTGCATGTGTTTGTGCTGGTAAGAACTGTACATTATGTCAGAATGAGCCGTGCATGTGTGTGTGTGTCTGTGTGTGCGTCTGTGTGCTGGTAGAGGTTGAGCACTGAATCACAGTTAGGTGTGTGTCTGTGAGTGTTTGTATGGGCTTTGCATTGAGTCACTGAGGTGTATGTGTGTGTTTGTGTGTGTGTGTTTGTGGTGCTACAGATTTCATTGAATCACAGTGAGCCTTGTGTGTGTCTGTGTGCTGATATAGGCTGTGGATTGAGTCACAGTGAGTTATGTGTGTGTGTGTGCTGCTGTAGACTGCGCATTGAGTCAAAATGAGTTGTTTGTGTGTTACTGTGCTCGTGTAGACTGTGCTTTGAATCACAGTGAGCATGTCTGTGTGTGTGTGCACTAGTATGTGTGGAGCATTTAATCAGTTATTTGTGTTTGTGTGTTTGTGTACTCGTATGGTCTTTGCATTGAGTAACTGAGGTGTATGTGTGTGTGTGTGTGGTGATACAGACTGTGCATTGAGTCACAGTGAGCCATGTGTGTGTGTGTATGAGAGTGTGTGTGTTGGTGGGCTTTCATTGATTCCATGGGGTGTGTGTGTCTGTGTTTGTTGTGCTAAAGACTGCATTGAGTCACAGTGAGTCGTGTGTGTGTGTGCTGGTATACGCGATTGATTGAGTCACGGTCAGCCATGTGTGTGTGCATGATGGTATGTGTGTGTGTTCTTCTATAGGCTGTGCATTGAGTCACAGTGAACCCTGTATCTGTGCAGGTGTGTATGTGTGTGTGCTGGTATAGGCTGTGCATTGAGTCCCACTGAGGTGTGTGTGTATGCTTGTGTGTTTTGGTATACATTGTACATTGAGTCAGAGTGCTGTGTGTTTGTGTGCACGCTGGTATAGTCTGTGCATTGAGTCACAGTTATGTGTGTGTGTGTCTGCGTGTTCTGGTATAGGCTGACCTTTGTGTCACACAGGGGTGTGTGTGTGCTGGTATAGGCTCCACTTTTTGTCACAGTGAGGTGTGTGTGTGTGTATGTGCAGGTACAGGCTGCACATTGAGTCACAGTGTGGGGGGTGTGTGTGTGTGATGTTATATGCTGTGCACTAGGACACAGTGAGCCGTGTGTGTGTGCTGGTATAATCTGAGCATTGAGTCACAGTGTGGTGTGGTGTGTGTGCCTTTGCTGGTATGGACTGTGCATTGAATCCCAGCCCTGTGTTAGTGTTTGTGTATTTGGTGCTGTAGAGTCTGCATGAGTCACAGTAAGGTGTGTGTGTGTGCTGCTATAGGCCTAGAATTGAGTCACACCTAGGTGAGTGTATGTGTATGTGTATGCTGATATGGGATTTGCATTGAATCACTGAGCGGTGTGTGTGTATGTGTGTACAGTTATTGGCTGTGCATTGAGTCACAGTGAACCATGTGTGTGTGGTGAGCTGCTATAGTCACAGCACTGAGTCACAGTTAAATGTGTGGGAGTTGTGTGTGTATGTGTGTGTGTGTATTTGCTGGTGTAGACTGTGCATTGAGTCACAGTGAGTAGTGTGGTGTGTTTGTGTCTGTGATGGTATGGACTGTGGTTTAATCCACTTTGACATGAACTAGTGTGTGTGTTTGCATGTGTGTGTGTGTGTGTGTGTGTGCTGGCACTGGATGACCATTGAGACACAGTGGGCTGTGTGTGTCTGTGTGTCTGTGTGTGCGCTGATATAGACTCTGTATTCAGTCACTGTGAGCTGTGTGTGTGTGTGTATGTGTGCTCGTATAGGCTGTGCATTGAGTCACAGTGTAGTGTTTGTGTGTGTGTGTGCTGGTACAGGAAGCGTTTTCAGTCACAGTCTCGTGTGTGTGTGTGTGCATGTGAGTTTGTGTGCTGGTATGGGCTTTATTGTGCTGGTATGGGCATTATTGACTCATGCGTGTGTGTGTGAGTGTGTGGTGATACAGACTGCATTGAGTCACAGTGAGCTGTGTGCGTGTGTGCTGGTATAGGCGATTGATTGAGTACCAGTGAGCCATGTGTGAGTGCGTGTTGGGGTGTGTGTGTGTTCTGGTATAGGCTGTGCATTGAGTCACAGTGAGGCCTGCATCTGTGCATGTGTGTGTGCGTGTGCGTGTGTGCTGGTATAGGCTGAGCTTTGAGTCACTCTGAGGTGTGTGTGCATGTGCTTGTAACATTGTGCCTTGATTCACTGTGCCATGTGAGTGTGTGTGCATGCTGGTATAGGTTGTGCATTGAGTCAGAGTGAGAGGTGTTTGTGTCTGTGTGTTCTGGTATAGGCTGACAATTGAGGCACACTGAGGTGTGTGTGCACATGTGTGTGTGTGTGCTGGTACAGCCTGCACATTGAGTCATATTGAGTTGTTTGTGGGTGTATGTGCAGGTAGAGACAGCACATTGAGTCACAGTGAGGTGTATGTGTGTGATGTTATACGCTATGCACTGATTCATAGGGAGGTTTGTGTGTGTGTGTGTGCACTTTCTGGTATAGGATTTGCATTGAATCACACTGAGCTGTGTTTTTGAGTGTCAGTATGTGTGCATGTGTCGAGGTATGGGC
The DNA here is from genome assembly GCF_963455315.2 of Globicephala melas. NCBI lineage: Eukaryota > Metazoa > Chordata > Mammalia > Artiodactyla > Delphinidae > Globicephala > Globicephala melas. The sequence goes on along the minus strand of NW_027207461.1, from coordinate 3,217 downwards.
TGTGGATTGACTCACAGTTTGCTGTATGTGCTTCTCTGTGTGTGTATGTCTGCTAGCATACCCTGTGCACTGAGTCACAGGGAGCCGTGTGTGTGTGTGTGTGTTTGTGTGTTTCCAGGTATAGAATGTGCATTCATTCACAGTCAGCCATGTGTGTGTGTGTGAGAGTGCACTGGTATAGGATATGCAGTGAGTCACAGTGAAGGGTGTTTGTTTCATTGTGCGTGTGCTTTCAAAGGCTTACCGGCACAGTGAGATGTGGGTATGAGTGTGCCTGTGTGTGTGTGCTGCCATACACTGTGCCTTGAGTCACAGTGAGCTGTGTTGTGTGTTTGGTGCTGGTATGGAGTGGGCACTGACTCCCAGTGAGCCATGTGTGTGTGCTTGTACAGGCGATTGAGTCATCGTGAGACATGTGTGAGTGCATGTTAGTATGTGTGTGTGTTCACATATAGGCTGTGCATTGAATCACAATAAGGTGTGTACGTGTTCGTGTGTGGGCTATTACAGATTGTGAATTGAGTCACAGTGTCATGTGAGTGTGTGCAGGCTGGTATAGACTGTGCATTGTGTCACAGTGAGGGATGTGTGTGTCTGTGTGTTCTCATGTAGGATGATCATCGAGTCATACTTTGGTGTGTGTGTGTGTGTGTGTGCTGGTATAGGTTGCATATCGCATCACAGTGATGTGTGTGTTTGTTTCTGTGCAGGTACAGGCTGCACATTGAGTCACAGTGAGGTGTATGTGTGTGTGTGTGTGTGATGTCATACGCTGTGCACTGAGTCACAGTGAGCCGTGTGGTTGTGCTGGTATAAACTGAGCATTGGATCACACTGAGGTGTCATGTGTGTGTATGTGCTGGTGTGGATTGTACATTGAGTCACAACCATGTGTGAGTTTTTGTATGTGTGTGTGCTGGTACAGGCTGTGCACTCAGTCACAGGGAGGTGAGTGTGTGTGTGGGTGCACGTGCTGGTATATGCTTTGCATTGAGTCACACTAAGCTGTGTGTGAGTGTTTGTATGTGTGTGTGTGTGGAGGTACAGGCTGTGTATTGATTCACAGTGAGCCATGTGTGTTTCTTTGTGTGTGTAACTCTGCTAGCATACACTGTGCACTAAGTAACAGGGAGCCATGTGTGTGTGTCTATGTATGTTTTGGCATACTGTGAGCATTGAGTCAAACTGAGGTGTGTTCTGTGTGACTGTATGCACTGGCATGGAATGTGCATGGAATCACATAGAGCTGTGCATGTGTGTGTGTGTGTATTTGGTGGTGTAGAGACTGTATTGTGTCGCAGTAAGCTGTGTGTGTATATGTGTGTGTGCTGGTATAGCCTGTGCATTGAGTCACAGTGAACTGTGTGTGTGTGTTTGCTGGGGTAGGCTGTGCTTTGATTCAAGGTGAGCTGTGAGTGTGTGTGCGGTGCTGGTATGGACTGTGCACTGAGTCACAGAGAACCGTGTGTGTGTCTATGTGTGTTTTGGTATAAAGTGAGCATTGAATCACACTGAGTTGTGTGCTGTGTGTTTTTGTGCACTGGTATAGAGTCTGCATGGAATCACAGTGAGCTGTGCGTGTGTGTGTGTGTATTTGGTTGTGTAGAGTCTCTATTGCATCACAATAAGCTGTGTGTGTGTGTGATGGTACAGGATGTGCACTGTGTCATAGAGAGCAGTGTGTGTGTGTCTCTGCTGGTATAGGCTGTGCATTGACTCACAGTGAGCCTTGTGTGTGTGCAAGTACAGTCTGAGCATTGAGTTACAGTGAGATGTGTTGCATGTGTTTGTGCTGGTAAGAACTGTACATTATGTCAGAATGAGCCGTGCATGTGTGTGTGTGTCTGTGTGTGCGTCTGTGTGCTGGTAGAGGTTGAGCACTGAATCACAGTTAGGTGTGTGTCTGTGAGTGTTTGTATGGGCTTTGCATTGAGTCACTGAGGTGTATGTGTGTGTTTGTGTGTGTGTGTTTGTGGTGCTACAGATTTCATTGAATCACAGTGAGCCTTGTGTGTGTCTGTGTGCTGATATAGGCTGTGGATTGAGTCACAGTGAGTTATGTGTGTGTGTGTGCTGCTGTAGACTGCGCATTGAGTCAAAATGAGTTGTTTGTGTGTTACTGTGCTCGTGTAGACTGTGCTTTGAATCACAGTGAGCATGTCTGTGTGTGTGTGCACTAGTATGTGTGGAGCATTTAATCAGTTATTTGTGTTTGTGTGTTTGTGTGCTCGTATGGTCTTTGCATTGAGTAACTGAGGTGTATGTGTGTGTGTGTGTGGTGATACAGACTGTGCATTGAGTCACAGTGAGCCATGTGTGTGTGTGTATGAGAGTGTGTGTGTTGGTGGGCTTTCATTGATTCCATGGGGTGTGTGTGTCTGTGTTTGTTGTGCTAAAGACTGCATTGAGTCACAGTGAGTCGTGTGTGTGTGTGCTGGTATACGCGATTGATTGAGTCACGGTCAGCCATGTGTGTGTGCATGATGGTATGTGTGTGTGTTCTTCTATAGGCTGTGCATTGAGTCACAGTGAACCCTGTATCTGTGCAGGTGTGTATGTGTGTGTGCTGGTATAGGCTGTGCATTGAGTCCCACTGAGGTGTGTGTGTATGCTTGTGTGTTTTGGTATACATTGTACATTGAGTCAGAGTGCTGTGTGTTTGTGTGCACGCTGGTATAGTCTGTGCATTGAGTCACAGTTATGTGTGTGTGTGTCTGCGTGTTCTGGTATAGGCTGACCTTTGTGTCACACAGGGGTGTGTGTGTGCTGGTATAGGCTCCACTTTTTGTCACAGTGAGGTGTGTGTGTGTGTATGTGCAGGTACAGGCTGCACATTGAGTCACAGTGTGGGGGGTGTGTGTGTGTGATGTTATATGCTGTGCACTAGGACACAGTGAGCCGTGTGTGTGTGCTGGTATAATCTGAGCATTGAGTCACAGTGTGGTGTGGTGTGTGTGCCTTTGCTGGTATGGACTGTGCATTGAATCCCAGCCCTGTGTTAGTGTTTGTGTATTTGGTGCTGTAGAGTCTGCATGAGTCACAGTAAGGTGTGTGTGTGTGCTGCTATAGGCCTAGAATTGAGTCACACCTAGGTGAGTGTATGTGTATGTGTATGCTGATATGGGATTTGCATTGAATCACTGAGCGGTGTGTGTGTATGTGTGTACAGTTATTGGCTGTGCATTGAGTCACAGTGAACCATGTGTGTGTGGTGAGC